>NC_056524.1:234366808-234499115 GCF_019175285.1 Sceloporus undulatus
GGGGAGGAAGGAGCACAGGCAGATCTCTTGTAGAGTCTGCTGTGTCTGTTCCAAAACAATCTGCAGTAAGAGGAAACAGAATCCACAGTTTGAACAATGGCATCACTGGGGTTGGTGCCACCCCAGTGCAGTAATTCATTCTGTCTCCCTAGGCTGCCTTTAAGGCAGCAGTTTGACCCTAAGATTCTTCCCCTAATTTTGAGGCCTGGGAGAATGGAGCCAAGCTTAAAAACAGTATCCTGGAAGTGATGTCTGAATGCTATAGGCAAGTCATGAGCTAAATCATGATATATTCAGCCTAAAGCTTTCCAATTCCATATTTGTAAGCATAATTATTAAGTGGAATGACTTTGTGGCAGACCACACAACACATAATTTTGCTTTGTCTTAGAGTACTTCAACGAAGACTGGAATCAAAATTTATTTATTTTTATTTTACTCATGTAAAAATCTACATCCTAGTCTTCTTGTGTTCACCTCTAGGGTTGAATAGCGATAATTAAAGTCTGTCATAAAAACAATAAACATCCAGACCTTTTTCTTCCACGTCTAGTAACACCCATATACCAGATCTTCAAATGAAAAAGGCATTCATTTATTTATGCAGTTACTTTATGTTATAACTCACACATATGACTGATTGTTCAACAGTCAGCAGAATTTTACTGCTGAACTACTAGAATGCTTTTTCTGAATTCAATATGGTGGTTCTTTGGCAGCCAATATTGTTCAAACCAGTGTGAGTTAATAAAAAATTCATTCCTACAGTCTGATTTCAAGAAAGGCCCTTTTAATTGTTGCTATTGGAAGAAACATATCAACATACTGCATCTTAAATCATCTAGAAAAATGTGATCTTTGGCCATTTTTCCATTGAGCAAAATGTTGTTTGAGGCAAAGAAATGGGTCCCATTTCTTTGTACATTTTCAGTGTGTTCTCTAGGGCAGTGCTATTTACTTTGCAAGATCATTGTAAACATTATGCTATTTTATTCAGTAGATTTTTGAAGCATGTCCTGATAGCTATGCGATGAGGTGACTAGTGCTTTTGTAAGTTCTTTGGGATGCATATACTGATATTTCATTAACCTATAAATTTTTTTTTTTTAATATACTGGCCAGGTTTATTATACACCTTTCAATAAAGATCTGCCAAAGGTTAAATTATTTATTCAGCAATTTCAGAGAGAACAGCTGAATAGCAGTTGTTCTACAGGAATCACATTAATTTTATTTAGTTATTTTAAAATCCACATCCTCGTTTGCTTTATATGCCAAACAGTACAAAATAAATGGGGTTTTGGAATGGGAAATCTCCAAGCATGTAGCTAGCTGGGTGTGGTTTTTCAGTCATACATATTATTGGGAAGTTGCACATTGCTCTTGGCTATGCAGTGTTGCTAACTGAACTACATTCCTGATAATGTTGTTAGACTGCACACATTTCTGTAGATGTTTATTTCAGCTGCCAAAATTTTAAAGAAATTGGACTGCTCAAAATTCCTTTAAAATTGTTGTTTTTTTAACAAGGACACTGGGACATTAGACTTTTCATGTTAAATATTAAAACAACAGATTAAACTACAGTAGGCAAAGACTTTAAAAAATAATGGGGAGAAAAAAGGATATCTCAACCAACATCTGATCTCTTTCTTAGATGAGACATTAGAAAATATAACCAAAATTTTCCAGTATTTACAGGATTCTACCCATGCTTTCTCATTTAACTTTACCAGGCAAAGCATAGCAAGATTCAACATTTTTCAGTGGTATCAATATTAAATCATTATTCTGCATTATAATATGAACCCCAGTTTCCTGTGTGTCTTCACTATATTGGGGATATATCATTCCAGTGGCATAAGACTCAATGGCAAGACTGGAAAACCTCAAACCTTGGGATCAGTATAGCCCTCCTGGTCTTTCCCAGATGGCTATACTCCCTTCTCTATTAGACCATCACTTAGTGGTTTCCCAGCTTTTCCCATTCCAAAAGGCTGAAATGCTTTGCATAAAGTTTAGCTGCTGGCAATAAAATCATTAATAAAAAATATATTCAATTCCCCTCGTTTTTGCTTCATTACCTCTCACATTTGGAATGTGACCCCAAGAACTTATCTGAAGTTGAATTTGGCTAGAAAAAGGTTTTCCACCTTACTTTTCCCCCTTTCATTCATAATGGGTTGCCCTCAAATATCTTCAGGCCAACAAATGTAGTTTGGTTTTCTTAGCTGAATGGTGTGATAGTGGTATGACACTTGGGGTTATGTAATGTATGGATCATTTTATGTTGAGATTTAGCCTAAACCCACTGCAAGCAAGAAGTTTAGAATGCTAGAGACACTGGCTTAATTTTATAATCCATCTATGACCCTCCTTTTACAGAGACTGCTTTGCTTCAGCCATCCCTGTTCTGACAGCCTCTGGCTGGATTACTGCAGTGGGATTTAAATGCAGTGTTCTTTGAAAATGGTCCAAAAATGTCAGCTGGTAACTATTAGTCCACGCCATGGCTTTATTGAGACTAACTGAAAAGAACAGAGCATGCACTTCCAGGCTGAGTGCAAACTGTTGTTTTTGACCTTTAAAATCTTCAGTACTTGTACGGAATCACTTTTCTAGATCCTAAGATTGTCTTCAGAAGTATGCCTGCAATACCTTCCAACATTTCACAGATGAAAACCAAGACAGATGTGGCAAGTAATGTCAAAGTGTGGTCAAAGTGGTAAATGTTATTAATAAGGAACAATGCACAAACTGGGAGACGCTGCAGCAGTTTGCTTTCGCATGAGCCTACTATGAAGGGCAAAACTCCACTTCTCCTGTCTTCTTCCTCTACTGAGATAACTGAATTCAAAATACTGTATTTGTACAGTAACTGAAGTAACCTGAGGACAGAGGGGGAAATTGGGAGGAGGAGAAAGATGCTGGGACACTTTAAAAGCTTCTGAAAAAGTGGAATGATGGAGTCTCCACCAAAGTGGTACAGTTGAAGGGCAGAGAGGTGTGGTTGATGCCTATTGATGAAAGTGTCTTTTCATTACCGATACCCTTGTTATGAAACACCCTGGCATCTATTTGGCTACCATTTTGACACCAAGCCTTTTAGATATTGCCAGGCCTTAAAAACCTGTTGTTCTTGTTGGGTACCTTCAAGTCATTTCTGACTGATGGCAAACCTAAGGCAAACCTATCACAGGGTTTTCATGGCAAGGTTTGTTCAGAGGAGGTTTGCCGTTGCCTTCCCCTGAGGCTGAGAGCATGTGACTTGCCCAAGGTCAGCCAATGGGTTTCCATGACCCAGCAGGAAATTGAACCCTGGTCTGCAGAGTCATAGTCCAACACTCAAATCACTGTGCCATGCAGGCAGTTGTAGCTGTTGTAGCTTATTAAATTTATTTGAATCTATGTTATGCCTCCTGTTTCTCAATTTGAAATCCTATTTTAAATCACTGTTGTTATTTAATGTTAATAATATATTAAAATATATTATTTTAAGTTGTAACCTGCCCTGAGATCTTTTTTTAATGGTGTAGCTGATAATTATAATTCATAAAATAATGATAATGTTGTTGTTGTCATGTGTCTTCAAGTTGTTTCCAATTATGGCAACCATAAAGCCATAATAAGGCCTGAATATCTCCAGAGTTATTCCAGGATAACTCATCCTTATATAGACTATGGAACAGAAGTGCCAAGAGGCAGTTTTAGTTACACACAGCAATGAGAGTAGAGTGTGTGAAATTCAGAAGTATGTAACACTAGAGCCAAAGTTGTAAATTCCATATTCTTCTACATATATAGACAGGGGAAAAGTAGAATGATAAACACAGAGCTAGTCATGGGAGCCAACTGGAAAGGAGTAAAACCATGCATAAATGTCTTTTTAAAAGGCAGCTTGGTATTAGACTACTTAGCATAAATATGCAGATAGAATACATGGCTCTCAGCTTTCATTTCCCAATCACATATACTTCTAAGATATAGCAAGCAGAGTTTAGGGTGTAAAATTCTCTATACCTTATTGGCAGAAAAGATTTCTGAATTAACATGGGTAGTCCAAAGTAAATAACCATTCTAAATTTAAGCAAGCTAGTTCCCTATTGTGTATTCTCCTGCTCTCTTGTAATATAAATGCAAAACAGATGAAAGAGAGTTTTAGGAATGTGCTAAGATCTCATAATAGTGTTTATTATTCATTTAATTACATGTACTGTATAGATAGACCTCCATTTTCATGGCAGACCTTTAGCAAGTCAGATAAATAGATGGGTTTTCACAGAAACATCACAAACAATCATTAAAGCTGATAAAACAATGGTCTTTCCTTAACTAAAATCAAAATAAAGGAATAGAAAAATAATTTCGTTCTGTTTCTTGGCATTATAATTCTTTATTTTAAAGGAACTGAATCGAATTGCTAGTCCCAATTACTTTAGATTGACTGAATCAGTACAGTAGTTTGGCAAGTTAAAGTTATACTCTGATTGGAAACTAACCACTGGATTTACTTAGCAGTGTTACTATGCTAATCTCTCCTGGCAAAAGGACTCATGACAACTGTCATCAGATTTCCAAACTCTGTTGAATTCAGGAGGCCACTAATGGTAACTATGATTAGCAATGCAAGCAAAGGGTTTGACACAGATTAACTTAGCTGAATTTATGTCCCATTGAAATTAATGGAACAGACTTAAATCCTACCAATTTCAATGCCAAACAAGTTCAGCTAAGATGTTTTATTCAGGCAGGCTTTTAAAAATAAAAGTGTCTGGCCACAGAATGATCGCCCCTCACATCATGTATTAGCCCACCACTCTGTCTTCGTTATATTTTTATTGTCTTAATATATTAATATTAACAGATATTTTAATCTCCAGTTTTAATTGTATCGTCTTTAATCCAATTTTAAGGGGGGGGATTTGAGACATAATATTGAATGTGAATATTTTAATGTGTTGTGAGCTGCTTGATTGTATCATCACAGAAAAGTGGGATAAAAATATTATTATTATTATTATTATTAGTAGTAGTAGTAGTAATTGAATATTTTCCTGAAGGTGTTTTCAACTGTTTCTAGAAGAATTGGGCACTATCTCTTTTATGGTTGTGTTTCTAATTGTATTATAATTTAGTTTTATGTTATATTTTAATTACAAGTTTAATCTAAAATTGTATTTCATTATTCTTAGCTGCCTTGACGACAGCCAGTGTGGTGTAGTGCTTTAAGCACTGGACTACAACTCTGAAGACCAGGGTTTGAATCCCCACTTGGCCATGGAAACCCACTGGATGACTTTAGACAGGTCACATTCTCTCAGCCTCAGAGAAAAGCAAAGGTAACCCCCCCAAACAATTTTTCCAAGAAAACCCCATGATGGGTTCACAGTTTGAAGGCATATAACAATAAGTTGCTTTGAGTACCAATTTTATTGGGAAGGTAGAAAATAAAATTTAAAAATAAATAAATAGCTGAATCTGAATCTGAAGGCATCCTGAAAGTCAAATCTTACTTCATTGTCTGTTCTTCTTCTTCTTATTATTATTATTATTATGGCCTCCAAATGCAGGCTTATTGCATAGATAGCTACTGGGTGAGCTGGAGAATATACACACACACATTCCTATTTCTTTTGTTAAAGTAAAGGGCCAAGCTAGCCATTACACCATGCATACACATACCAGATTATGATGTAATGAGAGATGGACTATAACATAGTATATGTACCATTGTAAAGCTATTACAGTCGGCCCTTCACATTTGTGATTTGACTTTTGCAGATCTTATTACTCATAGATTTGATTAATATGTTATGTCTAGGATTCTCTAGGTACCCCAATGCAATTCTATGGTCAACTTCTGCCAAATGTGCTGGAGGATCTAGAGGTTCCTAGAAAGAACACTTCTCTAGGCATTTGTAGATCCTCCACAACAATTCTGTGGTCAACTTCTAGCAAATGTTGCCCATAGAGTTGCTCTGGAAGACCTAGAGATACCTAGAGAGGTGATCTTTCAGATAAAAAAAAATCTTTTTTTTTAATTTGTGGCCCTAACTCCAGTGAATGTTGTAAGCTGTCCTATGTCCCAGTCTTGGGAGAAGGGTGGGATATAAATACATATTATTATTATTATTATTATTATTATTATTATTATTATTAATAATAATATGGAAGGAGTGTATTTTTATTTCTATTTAATGTATATGGTAAGTAGTTCTGATGGTGGATGGAAAATGGTTGGCAAGTATGGAATGATATACTTGCATATGAATGAAGTTTGACTAGAAAATGAGAAGGGAAGATAGAATTTGTAATGCTGTGATGTGAGCAAGGGTGAAAGTGAGGTAGGTATCTGAAGCAGAGAATTAGAAAAGATAGTTACAAGAAAGCATGTAAAGCATGTAAAGCAGCAAGTCTGAAGGGACATTTCATGAGAAGACTCTCCGTGTGTTCAAGGGAAATCAAAGCATTGTGACTTGTGGGGGCAGAATCACATTTAAGATTGATAAGGTGAATGTAAGAAACATATTCAGGGGTTGGCCATGCCACAAAGTGAAATAACTGAGACTACAGAGTTTAGCAGATAAAGAAATAATCCAGTTTACCTCTTTTGCATTCAATTCAGGATTCAGGATGCCCCTGGATGTTATCAGGCATAAATTACTGCCAGACTAGCAGCGATGCCACCACCTGGATGCTTCCTGGGTCGACGAAGCCTCCCTCAGCCAGCACTTTTCCAAAGTCGGAGCTCCTATATTTGGCACATTTTACCAAAACAGCACCTAAACTTTTTCTGGTGCAAGGGCATGGAGAGCTTCATAGAACTTCAGTGTTCACTACCTAATGAAGAGGGCTGTGATCTCACAATGGATGGAGCCATAAGTACCTTTT
The DNA here is from genome assembly GCF_019175285.1 of Sceloporus undulatus. NCBI lineage: Eukaryota > Metazoa > Chordata > Lepidosauria > Squamata > Phrynosomatidae > Sceloporus > Sceloporus undulatus. The sequence continues at coordinate 234,373,700 of NC_056524.1, forward strand.
TGCATTGCTAATGGAATTCAGATTTTTATCTCCTAGACTTTGGAATGCTTTGTTCCAGGGACGTAGCCAAGGGGGGGGGAGTCTTGGGGTCCGGACCCCCCCTTTGCATAAGAAAAATGAATGGTGCGTGCTGCTATACTGCCGCACCCAAGCACCAACATAATGGTGGCACTTAGTCTGGACCCCCCCCCTTCTAAAATCCTGGCTACGTCCCTGTTTGTTCCTAGTGCCACATGGCCAAAAAGGAGGAGGAACTCGCTTGCATAGGCATTTCCCCAAAGAACAAAAACCAACACCACCTTGAGAAAATGCAAGCTTATGACTAACATCACCATTTTATAATTTTTTTTCTCCAGTATGATTCTTTATACCTTTGCCTGATGAAAAAGCCAGTGGAACTTCGAATGTTTGCATCATGTATTTTATGCATTTAGGTTGGCTGAATAAAGGTATCACTGTTTTGTGGATTTTGGATGTTAGTGAATATAAGTAGCAGCATATGTTCCATGATAAAATTATTTGATAAATATGTGTCTGTAGTCAGATATTGGTTATCCAGTACAACCTTTAACCCAATTTTTTTGTGATGAAGGCTACTGAGAAGTCAGATATGGTTCTATAATATGCTTATTGTTAATTGACATCAGGTTGGCTTCAGCTTATGAATGAGAGACCCTCAGAGATGGCATTTTTAAGAACTCTGGTCAGGTCTTGCAAACTCAGGACTGTAGCTTCCTTTGATGAATCACTCTACATATATTGTCGTCTTCCTCTTCTCCTATTGCCTTCAACTTTACTAAGCATGTCATCTCATGATATGTCCAAAGTATGATAGCCACATTTTAGTCATTTTGGCTTCTAATGAGAATCCAGACTTGACTTGCTCTGGGATTCATGTATATGTTTTCTTCCAGCACCACACTGCAAACGAGTTCATTTGCTTAATATTGAGAAACTGTAAACCATTATTCTTGTTTCCTTTTTTAAAAACTATGCCAATTTTTTTGCTTACCATGTAGAAAATATAGAAGTACATAACAATGCCTTATATGCTTTTGGTATTAAGTGTAGAACCTGTGTAAAGATCCTGATGGCATCCCTTCACTGGCTTCCCCTCCCTTTCCGCATTCAGTATAAGCTCCTGCTGTCGACATTTAAAGCCCTCCATGGGCTGGCCCCTCCTTTATTTTGGCCTGTCTGTTCAGGCTCTGAGATGACATTAAACCACAAATATTGAGTAGTTTTGAAACCATAATGATACTAAATGTTGAAACCTCAGTCACTTCTCTCCATATATGGCTTAGACCCAGATTATCTGAATGACCTTATCTGCCCATACAAATCTGCCGGAATCCTAAGAGCTTCAGGAGAAGACTTTCTCTTGGTTCCACCACTATCACAGGCTCACTCGGTGAGGACATGACAGAGAGCCTTCTCAGTGGTTGCTCCCACTCTCTGGAACTCCTTCTGTGGGAAGCTAGGCTAGCCACCTTTCTGCTCTCTTTCCATTGGCAGGCAAAGAGTTTTCTGGGTATGCAAACTTTTAATGAGTAATTGTTTGCAGGAAGGCTTCTAATGGAAAGGGACGGTACTTTTTAACTTTGTATGCTTTTTAATTGTATTTGTAATATGTTATTTTAATGTGATGATTTGAATTGTGTTTAAAAATTGCATTGTTATTAGCTTATTCTTTTGTGAGCTGCCTTGCGTTCTAATCCAGGAAAAAGGTGGCATATAAATAATGAAATGAAATGAAACAAACAAACAAACAATCTAGTAGATAAGGTTTCCTACAGCCTATAAGGTCCAGGAACTAAATAACATTTTTAACATTCTTGCAAACAGAATTTTCATACTTGTGCTCAAGGATAAGGACATGTTTTTCATACTGCTGCCAAATATGGTGTTGAACATAAGAAATTTCTCCAGGAATTGTTGCTGCGGTTGCATATTGAGTAATAATGTCTTGGAAATAATTCTCTTTCCCTTGTTTACATAAAGCTGAACCTTGGTTTATATGCTTTGTTTCCCCACTGCAGTTTTAAATCTTAAACATGGAACAACTCTCTTTTATGCTTCTGAAGTGTAGTGTTAGGTACAGCAATGAAAGAGATAAAGAGAAATGGATGTTGTATAAAATGTAATGTTCTAGCAGTATAATGGCTGCAATGGAAATTAGTAGAATGCCAAGGAAAATCCAAGCTGGAAGTGTTGCCTTCTTTCATCTCTAAGTGCTCTGAAGTTAAAAGCATGCTGGAGAAAACAGTATATGTGATGGGCAAGTAGAAATATATACACAAATGAGCTGTAGTTCTGAAACACTATAACAATTCTAATTTTATAATTCAAATTACTTTTGAGCACATGAATGACACATGTGAGGAATTTTCAGAATCCTAATGAATGCCCATTTAGAAATAAGTTCCCACTTATAAATTGTTTCACTGAAAATTTTGAAATATTAACTGTCTAAAGAACCTACTGCTCTAAATGCAATGTATGGAGCCAATAAAACAAGTAATAAAGGACTAGTGCTATATTTTAGGGAGAGAAGTTAGAAACTAAAAATGCACACCTTCCTAATAAACCTAATGAGAAGAAAGGGAAGGACTTGGAAAATTAAAAGAAAAAGCTGAACATATTTCATTAACCATTAATCAGTCAGAAATGCCAATCTATTTCGGGTGGGGAAATTTTTAACACATTAAATTGGCATTGACTTGATTGTTACTGATAACTTTAAAAACCATATGATTGACAGAGAAAATGGCATAGAATAATATTAGTCAAAGGGTTGGTATGCAGTCTCATGAATCCACCACATTATTTGAGCTTGAGGAACACTGGCATAGTATAGTTTTGTTGGCACCGTTACCCATCATTGCCCAGAAGTGGTCCATTTAGTTGTTTGGTTGCAATTTGATTGCCAGGTAAGAATAGTAAGATTTGTAGTCCAACTAATCTAGAAGTGCCCATTTGGGGAAGATGGTCTGAAACCCACCATAGGCCACATGTATATAGATAGTTGATTTATCCATCAAACATTGTGGTTTGTTTAAGAGGCAATTCAATAAAACAAAACATTCCTGACAAAATGTCTCTTAAATAGTTTTTCGTGAGTTTTTCAGTCTATATGGCCATGTTCTAGAAGAGTACTCTTCTAGAATGTGGCCACATAGTCCGAAAAACTATGGATCCTGGCCGTGAAAGCCTTTATCTCTTAAATACTTTTAAAAGTAACATTATAAAGTATCTAGAAAATGCTTACTGTTGTTGTGAGCCTTCAAGACATTTCAGGTTATGGCGACCCTAAGGCGACCCTATCATGGAGTTTTCTTGGCAAGTCTCTTCAGAGGGAGTTTCAAGTTATGGCGACCCTAAGGTGATCCTATCATGGAGTTTTCTTGACAAGTTTCTTTGGGGGGAATTTGCTCATGCCTTCCCCTGAGGCTGAGAGAGTGTGACTTCCTCTAGTGGGTTTACATGACTGAGCTGGAATTCAAACCCTCATCTCCAGAGTCCGAGTCCTAGTCCAGCACTCAAACCACTACACCACACTGGCTCCAGAAAATGCAACTTGTTATGAAACTAAATTTCTTCATTCCCACCCATTATGCTACTTTTGGCATGTAACTTTGTTATGTCCTCATTATCACCATGGGTAACTTGTGCCATGAACTTTGTGACTTCAGCTCACCATGTCCAAACTTTGTGAGGAAGCTCCACCATGTTCAAAAAAGCAAGTTATGACATTAGCATTCAAGGGATTCAAAATAATGATGTGATGAAATAAAAATGTGTATTTGTTAGATTCACAAAATGTTGTCTTCAGTTCTGGGTTAATTTCATGAATTTTCAATGAATCACTTGTTTGTTTATAGTCCTACTCACAAAATGAACATGAGATAATTTCAATCTGTGGAGCTTCAATTTATCAAAAATGAATGTGATTATGGGGTCAAAATTTAAATCTGTAGGAAATACTAGCTGCAGTACCCAGCATTGCCTGGAGGAATAATTGGCCATTGCTAATTATCTTTCAGATTAATCTGTATGTCTGTCTCCTTGGGTTCTTCACATTGCATATCAGTCTCAGTTGCCATTTCCCAAATGGTTGTCACACTGCTGTGTATGAATGAAAAAAAATATTTTCCAACAAGGTGAATTACATGTGTATCACATCCTCTCCAAATAAGGTAGAAATCCATCTACTCATTTTTGTGCGGTACAGTAACAAACATACAAATAGAAACTGTGGCTGCATCTAAATGGTAGAAATAATGCAGTTTGAAGCCGCTTTAACTTCCATGGTTCAATGGTTTGGAATTCTGGGATTTGTACTTTGTTGTGGCACCAAAATTATTTAACAGCAAAGGCTAACTATCACACAAAACTACAAATTCCAGAACTCCATAGCATTGAGTCATGGCAGTTAAAGCAGTGCCAAACGACATTATTTCTGCAGTGCAAATGCAGTCTGTATGAGTACAGATGAAGTACTCTGAGGATGCACATCATACCTAAAGGACAACATCTTTTTTTTTTTGAGGGGGGAGCTGCACCTTTGAGCATTTATTTGTTAAATGAGTTGCTTTGCCCCCACCAACCACCACCCATAGTATATCTAGTAATGCACCTTTGGAAATGCCTGATTAAAACTTGGTCTTGTTTAAAAGGGAAAAAAAAGAATAGAATTACTTTTAAAAGATACCAATAGTCAAACAGAAATATATATCTGAAGGGGCTATTGGAGGACAGAATGTTTTATTCATTTACATACAGCAAACACGTTTCATCCATGCTGCCCAGAATTGCAAAATCATTTTGAAACCCAATAGTCTCATTTACTGCAGCTATGAACCAACTAAGCTGAAGTCCCAGAAGAATGTTTGCCTCTTGTTTACATTCCAGGATTATGTTAGAGGGGAAATGTTCTTGAAACAGCATTTTGACCACGTACCCATTTATTCAAACTACTCGTTTATAAAATTCTCCACCATCAATTTTACAAGCTTTTAGACTCCAATTCCAGAAAGTGTTATTTATCCTGGCTTTTTAAACTGTATATAATGACTCAATGCTTTTCTTCATGCATATGCATGTCTCCCTCCTTTCACCATGCTCTCTCTCATTCTATCCATAGTGTTTTTTACAATCTTCTGATTATTTTTTCTGGCGTTATGACTTGTATATAATAAGACTTCCCATCCAGTGAACTCTGCCCATGATGATTTTTATTTAGCTTAGTTGGTTTTAATATGTAGTTTTTAATCTTACATTGTTTAATCTTGTTTTAAGGGGGAGGGCATTATGTATATATGGATGTATTTTAACCTGTTGTACTCCGCTTTGATTGCCTGGCAAAAAGCAGGATAGAAATTAAAAAATTATTTATTATTATTATTATTATTATTATTATTATTATTATATATGTTGCATAGTGATCTGAAATTTTTATTTGACGGAAAGTGGTGTTAAAATTGAAATGACTACAATAGCGTAAGTTCAATTGTACCAAACAAATTAAAATTACACAAAAATAGTAAAATATATCCAGTCCATTCTGATAATTTGGCAAAAATAAAAATATCTTCAGTGGCCTCCAACAGGAGATAAGAAAATAATATATATATACTACTGTATATACTCAACTATAAGTCGAGAAATGTATGGCCCAAAATTGACCCTAAAATCCTGGGTTGACTTATATATGGGTCAGTAAACTAATACAACTTCAAAAGGTCCTGAAACAAGCAAGCCTGATGTCCCACTCTTCGTGCGTTGGGGCACGTGTGTGTGTGTGTGAAAGATGTTCCCAGTCTGATCTACAAGGCTTCTCTTCCCATGGCAAAAACTTCCCATTTAACACCACTTGCATCACTCCAGGGAAGGACAATAAAGGTCCCAAAAAATACTTGCAGATATACAGCTACAAATTTAGCAATCGAAACAGAGATGTAGTTGTACTGTTAGTAGGGAAGATAAAAACCAGGTGACCTGTGTGCCTGATCAATCTGATGCCACGCTGCTAACTTTGTATGAACAACTTGAAGACTGCTACTCTCCTTCTTATTGCTCAGATCAGTACTTGACTACAAGTTTATTCAGATGTTGCTGTTTTTAGCACGACTGTGTGGATAATTTCACTTATGCATTCCAATTTTGTTGTTCACACTATTTTTTTTTTATCAGAACTGCAAGTCTGCATATCTCTGTGAGATCTGTGGCTCACATGTCTCAGCACTGCAAATAAAGATGTAGTCAATGATGCAGATGCATCTGACGTGCATTCACGTTATGCAGAGTTTTATTCTTGTTTATCCTGGATCTATTCATGTTGGTTATTCACACAAAGATGACAATGAAAATCACTGCATCAATCCAAGAGAATTCCTTAGGTAAAAATACCTGCAAAACTCCACCTTTTGCTGGTCATCCAGCTTTTCCCCTTCTATAAATAATTTATTTAGTAAGCAAGGGATTTTTTCCATATCTTTCACTGGACTATCACCATCCACTGGCTGGGGAGCAAATACTTTTCAGCACAGGTCAATCTGACCTTGGATACCTGTCTGTCCATACAGATATTCTAAAGATTGAATCACATTCTTAACAAATGCTTCATTTTTCACATGTATAAACTGAGCATCCCCCAAACACTGAATTATAAGACACTTTGCCTTACAGTTTCTATTTCCTATCTTGAAATGTCTGCTTCATCCTGGGTTGACCTTTCAGGTTTCAAGGCATACAAAATTCTTTCTTCTTCTATCTAATTCTCATTTCTGTAATGCTATGCATGGATGTTGTCTGGCTGCAATTTGAGAATTAAAGTATGCCCATTTGTGTTGGTCTGTGGCATCTCTGCTTGAATAAAAATGTCTTAGCTTCCTGGTGAAAGGAAAACAGGAAGGGCATTCTAGAAAGTGGAAGCAGCCACCAAAATGTCTCTCTCATTAGTCCTACAATCACTCATTGTAAGTCGAATCACATTTAAAATACTTTGAAGGTTTTTAACAGGTTGGCAAGTCACATAGTTTATGAATAAATAAAATTTTCCTTACTCTTCTGGGTGTATTCTACACATTGGTGGAAAATATGATCAGTGTTAAAGATTTCACACAAGGGAAACATGAGAAAAGAAAACACTTACCTAGGACCTGATCCTTTTCTGTCCTACATGAGAGAAGCAAAAAGACAAGAGAATACAAAAGTTTGCAAATTAATCAAGCGACATAATTAGTTAAGTAATGGGTACTGTGGTCTAGACATGATTCACTACAAAAGGAAATAATGCTTCATACTGTGGAAGGCAATTCCCACTGGCCCTGAATGCACCCAATGTCATTTTGGCTGAGGGCATGGAAAAACGCACTTAACCTGGTGTATTCGACACCGGGTCCTTAAGCGCATCTTTTTTAAGCACTGCAGTGATCTAGATCTTTGGTAGTGTGAGTATGCTACTGAATCGATCCAGATTGTACTGCATCATTCCTGGAAATGGAGGCACCTCCATTTTAAATCAATATGTGTATGCTGGAGGCTGCGTAAGGCGTACGACACAGGCTCACTGTAATTTTATATATAATTGATTCTGAAGCAGACTATTTCAGGACTTATCACTATGAATTTTAAATCCATACATGTGGGCTTTTTTGCTTGTTTTTGGGGTAGCCTGCCTCTTTTCATGGAACTTTCTAACGTGAGGAGAAAGTGCTGGAGTCTCATTACCAAGTTCCAGAAGTCTTTCAGCAGCGTCCGCCAACAGCACCATATTATGATCAAGATGATGACTGATGTTACCCAGAACTGCATAGACTCTATGGGTTATGTAACACTGTGTGAGCCAATTGATAAATAAGTGCTGAATTTCCTTGCATATTGATAAAAATATGCAGAATTTCCTTGCATATTTTCCCTTTCAAAGACTTATTTCCATTTTGCTATAATGACTCTTGATTCTCTATGCACATCATAAGGGGATCTTTCTGCTGCCATTGCTGTAAAAGACAGGATTACAAAATGGCATCAACATTACTCTCTTCATAGCACATAGATTTCCACTAACCATTACCCATCAATCATTCCAGGTGACTCCACCATTTTTTCTTCTTCTCAAGGAAAAAAAAGCATGGCTACAGGAATGAAACAGGTGCTTCCCGCTGTTCCCATGGCAACAACAATTTTAGCTAAAATATTGTACAGGCCAAAGATCTGCCTTTGTCTTTAAACAGGAACATAGTAGCGTGGGATTTACATCTAACCTCATTTTAAACTGATGGTGTACGCTAGACTTTTTGGTTGCTGTTTGTTTGTTTTATTTAAACACAAGGCTACATTCCACATGCATTTTAAATTGGAGGCTGATAATAGCTTTGAAATGGAAGTGTTTCACTTAGGCCATCATGGAATGCCTTTTTTGTGGTATTTAATTATTTAAGAGGCTTCTGTGGAATTACTGAAAGAAGGGTACAAGCCTGAGAAATGAGGATGTTGGGAAATTGTTCAGAATGAAGGCAAAAAATGCAATATTTGTTTCAGTAACTGCCACATCTTGGAAATCTACTTTTAAAAAATGAGTGTCATTATCATTACTTGTCATAGCGTTCTCTCTTCAAAAGTAATGCATTACCATGACATGTTAGAAATCATTATCCATAATGTTGGTCGTTGCACCACTTTGCCACGTTGCTTATTGTTCTTCTTTAAAAAAAAAACCTGACAATTAGTAAGAAATTTGTATAAAACTTTTAAATCTCTTTTTAAATACCTCTTCAAATGCAGTTAAAACATTCAAAAATATTCTTTAAAAGTAACTTATAAAAATAGTATATGGCTAAAGTTCCCCTGCTTTATTTTACTTTTGAAGTAAGCCATTCTTCACTCTCATTACCAAAAAATAAGTAACAAGCTACAGGTAATCATGAAAGGGTGCCATTCTCTCTAGAGCAGCTAACCTCAACCTAAATGTATCGATCATCACCCCAAGAATCACATGTACAGGACCAATTCCACATGGGCACACTCTAGGATCCTCAAACAGGCACCTTGTATCTACCACCCAAAATACATAAACCTGGCAAGCCTGGATGGCCCATTGACTCAAACACTAGAATCCTCATTTGTTGGGGTTACTGCATATGTGGACTTGATTCTTAGAACACATACTATCAATACTACAAACTATGTGAAAGACAGAACTGATTCCCTGAGGAAGATATATTCTATCCTCAAATTCTCAGAGAACACCACCTAGCAACTATGGCACACCTAGCCGCAAAACTCTGTCATTTTGTACTCAGTCATAACTACTTCATTTTTAGAGATAACATGTGTTTCTGAGATGGTTTTTTAGTTCCTTTACCCACAAGTCCTTCATCTGCTTTAGGTATGTTGAGATCTTTATCATTTGAACTCATGAAAAGGAATCACTTAGGATGTACAGTGCATGTGGCCCAACTGTGGCCTTGCCATCCATGGATTTGAGCATCCATGGATGGCAAGCGCCATTGAGTTTAATGGTCGCACATGCGCATGGTTCTAGCAGAGGGGCTGCACATGTTCACTTCACCATAAAAAAAACCTGTGGGACTTCAGGTCCCACAGCTTTTGCAATCTGTGGGGGAATGGAATGGAACCTCTGAGGATAAGAAGGGCCCACTGCACCACCAGAATTTCACTGCACAGGTGCAGAATACCCAGTTGCATGAGTTACAGAAGCAATGAGGAAAAACCACATCTAATGGTCTGAAGGATAGATTTTGATTGAACATTAAATGGAACCTCTTGATAGTAAGAGTGGCTTAGTAATGGAACCAATTACCTAGACAGTTGGTGAGGTTTCCTCCTCTGGACATCTTCAAGGAAGGAAGGAAGGAAGGAAGGAAGGAAGGAAGGAAGGAACGAGCTGGATGCTCTAACTGGAGATCTTGCACTGAGCAGAGGGTTGGAGTCCATGGCCCATGGGGTCCCTTCCAACTTAATGATTTTATGACTATCCAGACCATTGTTCTCCATATGTAGAGTATGTTGAGAATGTGTGAAGACGGATGGAGTTAGAGTGACCATCCATGCTGTCCTTTTATGTATAATCAGGATGCAAGGAGAATGACCAAATACCATCTCATTTTAATTTGAAGACAAACAACTATAAGTGAGATGGGGAAATTTTGCCCATGATTTTTGGCTAGTAATAAGGGATTGTGGGAGCTGTGGTCCAAAATATCTAGAAGATCAAAATTTCCCACTTCTGTTATTCAACTTAAAACCAAAGACATCCGTTAGAATCAATGAGCAAAATGTATAGCTGCATTGAACCAGGAGCTGAATTATAAGGTCCAAAACACACTGCAGAAATAATCCAGTTGGAGACAGCTTTGACTACCCTGGCTCAGTGCCAGGGAATTCTGGGAACTGATGTTTTGTGGGACATTTAGTCTTCTCTTTAAAAGTTGTGGTGCCACAATAAACTACAATTCCCAGGATTTCCCTAGCACTGAGCTAGAACAGTTAAAGTGGTCTCAAACTGGATTATTTCTGCAGTTGTTTTGGACTCAATTCAGCTAGAGGCTAGCTGGTTAAGAAAGGCTCATTTAGAGAAGAAAATGAACATGCCATCTTTATTAAAATAACAATAAAAAGATCCCCTCAACCAGACTTGGACTTGCTAGAAAAACCAAATATTAACAGTGTGATAATGGGAAATTTGAAAGAATATCAGCAAGGCAGAAATTGTTTAATGAGAGAAAGGTCTTGAGGGCATGTAAAGGTGTGCTTTCAGGGATTATTCAAGATGAAAGTGATGGGACATGGACACTTAAAAAGTTTATTTTAATATAATGTATGATCATCAAATTAAATACAAATATTGTGCATCTATTTTCAGTTAGTGCATAATTCAAATTCTATAATATTAGAATGCAAGGGGAAAAATACAAATTCATTTGTGACTTTTTGTTTGATGGATTTCAAAGGTCATAACTAAATACTGAATCCTTGCTAAGTAATAAGAAATTTTTATATCTCAACATGCTAGTGATGTGTCACACCTTGATCCACTGCTGAGTTTGATATAAAAAATAGTGGCCTTTAATCTTGTTTCCAAATAGATATATCCATTTTCCTGTAGAGGAGTTTTATAACAAGCTCAGATGGCACATTCTTTTTCACAGAGAGCTTCAGGTTTTGCAAATTACTGTGCCGGCAGTAAAATGTCAGATACACACATGCACATACACACTTAAAGAAGCCTGTCATGCTTTTCAGACTGGGATGACATTTTCAAAGCAAGACCCCCTATGAATCTATTTCTCTGTTCATGTTAGTTAGACCTGGCTCAAGATTATTCCAATTCAAGACCTTTCCTGCCATCTTTCTGCTTCACAAGCCATTTAAATAACAGCATTGGCATTTATTGTAAATTAATAGTTTAAATATAGGTAGGAGTAAAAACAGTAAAACAAAATCTTCCTAGGTCTGTGACTAAAAGTTATTCACTGAAGTATTATGAACTTTACTTGCAATTTTGCTGTCATTTTTAGAATATTATTGCAGTGTGATACAGCTTGATACAGCTAGAGATGTTCTCCAAGTTAGGCCTGCAAACTATATTTAGGGCTTGTAAATTCATGGAAGTACCAGTGTTTCCCAGAGTAAAACTTAGGCTATAGTTTTATTATTTGCAATGCACCCTCTGTTCAATTCAGAATGAGAGTTCTTTGGCATTCCAGGTTTTTGTAGGACTCCAACCAACATGGCCACACAATATTGTTGGACTCTAACCTAAACCTCCCTGGCCAATGGCCAGAGAGTGCAAAAGCTGGAGAAACACATTTTTCTGACTTTCTAATTTACGTAGCAATGGTATCATATTTCTTACTCAGTGAAACCAAATAACTATTATGTATAACTAAATAAATAAGAATGTAAATGTTCGTTTGTTCAAAATCTTAAGTCTCTGAAAATTCTTCACTGGTTGCTTTGAAATTTTGACACAATGTTCCATTTGAATACACGCATGTTTGTATATACCTACTATGTTTTTCTATACCTACTATGTTTTTGTATACCTACTATTATATAAATGTCACACCTGTGACAGGTAAAAACATGTTTTTTTAAAGAAACAGCGCCATCTGTTGGACACAATAGCAACACATGCTATATTAATATTTTATTATTCTATTTCAATGTTTCCGATTGCATTGTTAAATTGACTTTTCCTAGATTTTGATTTATTTTCATTTTGATTTAATTCTTTAGTGTGACATTGCATTGCAATTGAGCTGTGTCATTTACCATAGCATTCATTTCATGAGTATACTTTATTTTTTTTCATTGTTTTTTATTTCGTTTGTTGTTCTTATTTTTCAGTGCTATTGGCAGTGGAACTGAGCTGTGTCGATTGATCTGAGTTTGATCTGAAATATTTTGTCAGTATTTTTTGTTTTGTTTTGTTTTTCTTTGTTTTTTTTTTCCTTTTTTAATGTTTTACAATGTTATATGTTTTTGTTATAACTTTCTTTCTTCTTTTTCTCTGCAATCGATCTGCTTGAGTTCACCCAAATAATGCCTCACAGAAGATCAAACTTAGGTCATTGAACTCGCGGAGTGGAAGCAGTGCAATGAGTAAATGTAAATCCAACTGAGGAAGAACGGGTATCAGTGAACAAGCGAAACAGACAAAGAATGGCTCAAATACGTGCCAAGGAAGCAAGAGAGTGATGTGCAGCCAGACTTCAGGATGTATGGTTGCGAGCATGGCACTTGCGTTCTGCAGCTTCAGATCTGCGTCTTTCTCAACAGAATGAACGTGACAGGCTGAGAGTGGCTGAAACACATCAACAAGAAACAGTAGATCAATGTGAAATATGACTTCATGCTCACCAGTCACACGATTACAACCGCCTTGCATTCTGGTTCAACCCAGATGATGATTATAATTTGAGCCACATGTTCTCATCGCCACTATGACTGAAGTGTATCTTTATTACAAGGCTCTGAAATTTAATGGAGAAATTATATAGAGAGCGATTGTCTGGCAAACCAGACAATCTCTATATCTACACAGACAATGGAACAACAAAAAATATTTTATACCCACAAGCATTGTGAAATTAAATATTTCAGAAACATGCACTTTCTCTTTTCTTCCTTTTCCATTTAACCAGACTGAGCCACAGCAACGCATGGCCAGGTACCGTATATCAATGAAAACACATCACTGTTAATTCTGTATCAGGCAATGTACCTAGGAAATGTATGTTGAAACAAAGTATCAGTTCAGGATACACATAACCAAGAGTTTATCAAGCTGGAATACTGCTCAACAGAAGACATGATTCCAGCCTCCCTTATCAAGACATTGGTCAGAGGCTGTTAGCAAGCTCTACAAGAGAAGAGGAATCTTTGTTGAGAAAGTGGTGTTTGAAGGGCAATGGTGCTCTGTATTGAAGAGTCAAGAATACAAGAATACCTCAGAGTGAGCTGTAGCAACAGGATTAGAAAGTCTGAATGACCCAAAATTTCCTCCCTGCCTCTCTATCTATCCTACTTCTTCTATGATGTAAACTGATACTCTTAGGGGATGTTCCCACTTAAGATTTGAAACGATTTAAAATACAATGTTTTTAATAGATCTGATTCAAAATAACCCTGGTCTTATCCTGCATTCCGAATCGCTTTTATTCTTCGTTCCCATCTGGTTTTTTAAATCGAAATTTTTACCTGCAATCGTTCCTACTTGGCATGAAATCGGTGTTTAAATAAAGCGATTCTTCTCCTCCATACCTTATTTGGAGCTGTCAATCAATAGTACGTCAGAATGACGTAACGTTAATCCGGAATATTTGGAAGCGATTTATCTTTTGGCATCGTTTCCATTTCATTGACTGTTTGTGAATTGATGTATTTTTGGCGGGTTTTTTTTCCAAATGGACCAATGAAGGCGCTTAATCGCTCAAACGTCCTCTTCTGCGTCTCCCCATATTAACTGCCATAACTCAGTGCTAGGGAATCCTGGGAATGGTAGTTTATTATGGCACCAGCACTCTTTGGCAGAGGAGGATAAATGTCTCACAAACACAACAGTTCCCATAATTCCTTAGTACTGAGCCAGGGCAGGTTAAGGGGTCTCAAACTGTATTATTTCTACAGTGGGTTTGGAACTACAGATGAGGGTTTTTTCATAAATTCAAAAAGTTGTTACTTTATAATTACCATACACACACACACACACACACACACACACACTCAAATGCATATATATATACATGTGTGCAAACACACACACAGGGTTGGAAAATGGGATCAAGGAGGAGAAGGCAGTCAGTTTAAGTGGGATAGAGACACAAGACAGAAAAGGGGAAAAGAGAACGATCCCAGCGTCAAAAGGCTGCAGACCTAAGAGAGAGGAGAGAGTGAAAGCCAAATAAAGCAAGAGATGTCCCAAGACAGCCAGGGAGAATCCCTTCAGAGAGCACAGAGATCAATGGGGGAGGCTTCTGGCAAAGCGAATTTTGGGAACCCAAGCTCTTTCCAGAGGAACTATGGGATAGGTTTTGCAGGACAGAATCCCCTCTTCATGTCTCCCAAGACAGCACAGAGATCAGGCGGGGCCAGGGATGACATCGGGGAGGGCGGGGCTCCGATTGAGGTAGTGTGGGGCAGGGGGAGGTATGGCGGTGGGAGAAGGGACTTCCGTTCCAGGGGAAGGCGGGATAGATGCATCATATCTATCGCGCCTTCCTGTCCCCCTCCCAGCCTGAAGGACCTGAGGGTCTCTCCAACCGTGCCACAAACCCTGTCGCTGCTCCTGTGCAATGCCAGGTCTGTTAATAACAAGGCCCACATCCTCCAGGATCTCCTGGAGGACTCGAAGTGTGACCTGGCTTGCATTACCGAGACCTGGCTGGGGCCTGAAGGGGATGCTGTGTGGGCTCAGGCCCTGCCTGCTGGGTACTCGGTGAAGGACCAGCGCAGGTTAGGTGGGCGGGGGGGGGGTGTGGCCTTGGTACATAGGAACACCGCGTCCCTCACCAGGAACCACATCCGACAGACCTCCTATATTGAGTGTATTTACCTGACCCTAAAGGCTAGGGACAGTCTAGGGATTCTGCTGGTGTATCGGCCACCCCGTGCATTAGCGGACTCCCTTAACGAGCTGACACAGCTGGTTGCTGAACTGATGTTGGAGACGCCCAGGCTTCTTGTCCTGGGCGACTTCAACATCTCCCTCACGGCCAGCTACGTTCCACCCGGTGCGGCTCGGGAATTCATGGATACCATGGCTGCCATGGGCCTGTCCCAGCTGATACAGGGTCCCACGCATTGCGCGGGTAATACACTTGATTTGGTCTTCTGTTCGGAGGCGGAAAATCCGTGGGTGGAAATAGCTAATATTTCCCCCTTGCCATGGACGGATCATTTCCTGGTAGAGGTGAAAATCAAGGCCTCTACCCAGATCCCCCCCCGGGGGTGGTGGACCAGTTAGGATGGTCCACCCTCGAAGGCTGATGGAACCTGAGAGGTTCCAAGAAGCCTTAGAGGGGCTCGCGGTTGGAAATGACGGCGACTCTGTTGATGCCCTTACCGGTATCTGGAATACCGGTCTCTCTGGGGCTATACACAGAATCGCTCCCAAGCGTCCTCTCAGGCCCGCTTCCAATCGTAAGCCTTGGTATACGGAAGAGCTCCGGGCGAGGAAGCGGGTTCTGCGACGACTAGAGTGCCGTTGGCGGAAAGACCTTCGCTTAAACGACAAGACTCTCCTAGACCGGCTGTTGAAGGACTATGGAGAGGCAATACGAGCAACAAAGAATTCGTTCTATGGTGCTCGTATTGCGTCCGCTGAGTCACGTCCGGCAGAGTTGTTCAGGGTGGTCAGGGAGCTAACTCAGCTCCCTCCTGCCCTGAACCAGATCCTTGAACCATCTAAGGCCTGCTGTGACCTTTTCAATGACTTTTTTGTGGATAAAACTTCTCGCATAAGCGAAGGTCTGAACGCCGACGTTAATGCAGAACCTAGGGTAGGAGTGTCCAGAGCCTCCGTGGACTATGTTACACTGGATCAGTTTGAGTTGGTGAGTACCGAGGATGTGGACAAGATCCTCGGAAGTGTTCGGAAAACGACCTGCTCTCTTGATCCCTGCCCCTCGTGGTTAGCGGCCCAGGGGGGACCGGTGGTAACGACATTGTTACGCCGGATAATTAACACCTCTCTCAGGGAAGGGCGATTTCCATCGGATCTTAAATTGGCCATCGTAAGACCGATCCTAAAGAAGCCCTCCCTTGACCCCCTGGAACATAATAATTATCGGCCTGTTTCACTGCTACCATTCTTGGGGAAGGTGATCGAGAGAGCGGTTGCAATCCAGCTTCAGGCGGTCTTGGATGAAACGGATTATCTGGACCCATTTCAAACTGGCTTCCGGGCGGGTTACGGGGTTGAGACGGCCATGGTCGCCTTGGTCGATGATCTCCGTCTGGGCATCGACAGGGGAAGCGTGTCCCTGTTGGTGCTCTTGGATATCTCAGCGGCTTTCGATACCATAGACCATGGTATCCTTCTGGGACGCCTGGCTGAGGTGGGGATTGGGGGCACTGCGCTTCAGTGGTTCCGTTCCTACCTCTCCGGGAGGTCTCAGATGGTGCAGCTGGGGGACGTGTGCTCCAGCGAGCGGGCCCTTAAAACCGGGGTCCCTCAAGGAGCCATCCTGTCCCCCATGCTATTTAACATTTACATGAAACCGCTGGGAGAGATCATCCGGAGACATGGGGCGCGGGGTTATCAATACGCTGATGACACCCAAATTATTTTCTCTATGTCTCCGACTGATTCAGTGACTGGGGATGGCGTCTCTCCTCTCGTGGCCTGTCTGGAGTCAGTAATGGGCTGGATGAGGGAAAACCGACTCAAACTTAATCCAGAGAAAACGGAGGTACTAGTGATAGGTCCCCCTGGTCCAGGAATGGCGGTGGTTCCACCTGTCCTGAATGGGGTCACGCTCCCTGTGAAGGATTCCGTGCGCAGTCTGGGGGTGCTTCTTGACTCGTCCCTTCACCTGACTGCTCAGGTGAATGCGACGGTCAGGAGTACCTGTTATCAGCTTCGGCTGATTCGCCAGCTGCGCCCATATCTGGCCCAGAGGGACCTTGAAACTGTTGTACACGCTCTGGTAACTTCGAGATTGGATTTCTGCAACGCACTCTACATGGGGCAACCCTTATACCACACTCGGAAGCTGCAAGTAGTGCAGAACATGGCAGCACGGCTGGTCACTGGCGTTTCCAGGACCAGCCATATAACATCGGTGCTTAAAGATCTCCATTGGCTGCCTATTCGCTTCCGAGCTCAATATAAGGCGTTGGTTATCACCTATAAAGCCCTAAATGGCTTGGGCCCAGGATTCCTGAAGGACCGTCTCTCCCCGTACATTCCGCCTCGCACCCTCAGAACATCTGGGCAGCAACTCCTGAAGGTGCCTGGGGCAAGGTTGGCCGTTACGGCCAGAAGATCCTTTTCCACAGCTGCCCCAGCCCTTTGGAACACGCTGCCCATAGAGCTCCGCTCATCTACCACCCTGGCCCAATTTAGGAAGGGACTCAAAACCTTCCTATTTAATCAGGCATTCCCCGACTAAACATCCTATGGGCCTCCCTCCTCACTCGTGGCCGTGAGGTTGGGCTAAGGGGTTTTTATTGTTTTTATGATGAGATGTTGTTGTTTTTAATCTGTTTTATACTGTATTTGCTGCACTGAGGTGCATTTGTAAGCCGCCCTGATCTATTTGGAAGGGCGGGGTATAAATAAAATTTTATTATTATTATTATTATCAATGAAGGAGGCTGCTGGAAAAGCAGGGAGGGAGCACTCTTCCCAAAGATTCTCATTCCAGGGTTGGAGGAGAAGGTAGATTCCATTTGAGAAAGAGAGATGGAAAGGTTCTATCTCCCCCCCCCCCAATTGATCAGAGCCCTTCCCTGTCTGGGCGAGATCAGATGCCTCCTCGCGAGGAGCCTTCCCTTCCCTGTCTGGGCGAGATCAGAGCCCAAGTAGGCAGGGAATGCCTCTTCGAGAGGAGGCTTCCCTTCCTGCCTCTCCTCCGTTAGAAATGGGCTCTCCCCACACAGAGGGGAGGTGGCAATCCACCGGGGGAAGCCTTGTAGTCCTTTGTAGATGCAGGCGCTTGAGCAGCTGGGACTTCAGGTGCTTAAAGTGCTGAAGAGATTAAGCGCCTGTAAACCATTAAAATAAAAAATAAAAAAATCCTTATCTCTTATTGAAAGACCACAGCGGACAAAGGGGTGAGGGAAGCAAAAATGGCGACAACCACGACGGATGGGGACAGAAAGGGCAACTCCCCCAAGGCCAGTCCCATCGCACTCCGCTCCTCCCATCCAGCTAACCCGATTTCAAAGGCTGTCGTTCCTATTTAAATGCTCCGGTTCCTAACTCGAATCAATGGAAAAACGTAGGTCAGACCCTAGTATTAGGGAGGTTTTCACCTCTTCTTCTTCCTAGACCTCATTCAGATCTTCCCTAGAAGGCAGCCAGACTAGCACCCTAGGTAACCTTACTATCTGAGAATGGAGTTAATGTAATAAAGTCATTACTTTGTTTTCTCTAAGCCATTCGTGTCTTTGCTCCTTAGTCAACATCTGTAACTGCTGCACACACTAATTCTAATAAAGATACCATATGTAATGTTGAACTACTCGGAGGAGGTGTGAAAATTGGAGGAAGGAACAACAGTACAATACAATCATACTACAAGCATAAAATAGCAAAGACTTGGAACAGTTATGGACAAAATTGAGGAAGAAAGTGCAAAGGCAGATTTACTGGTGAACATTAAGAAAACAAAAATAATTACCAGAAAACTGAAATAGTTCAAGATTTTCCATATCGTGGCCAGGTCATTAATCAGAATGAAGACATTACAGTCAAGAAATCAAAAGACTAGAACTTGGAAGGGCAGCTATGAAAAACTAGACAAGATCCTGAGTTATCAAGATATCTTAGAGGCTGTACAGAATCTATCTACATCAGATCGAGGCCACAGCAACCGCACACCATGGCCCTGGTCTCTCCTTTCTTGTTATTCTGTGGGATAAATAGATTTGTATACTTTGGCATGCATTTACTGCCTAGGAAGAAGCAAAAGTGATTCTACCAATATATATATCTATTTGAATATATTTTCTAAGTGTTTATAAGTTTTATCCCCTATCCAAAGTCACAGAGATAAGGCAGATTTAAAATTTCAAGAGAAGCATTTGTGAAGGAAGTTCACACCCTTTCCTTACCCATAACTGTCTTCATCTTCCACACTTGCAGTAGCTGCTGTCACACTGCAGAAATAAAGCAGTTTGACACCACTTTAAAATACATGGCTGAATGCTGTGGAATTCTGGGATTTGTAGTTTGCTGGGGCATCAGAACTTTATGACAGGAAAGGCTAAGTATCTCAGAAAAAATACAAATCCCAGAATTCCATAACATTTAGTCATGGCAGTTAAAGTGGCATCAAACTGCTTTATTCTGCAGTGTAGATACACCCAGTTTCAGTAAATCATGAGTAATATTTTCTTCCCATAATTCCAGAAGTAAAGGGAGGCCATCATTTTCAGTAAAAGAACACACAAAGGGCATAACCCAACTAGAATCAAGTGGGTTTAAGATAAGTGAATTCAGTGATGTTTCAAAGCAACCCTCTCTGTATGCTAAATTGGTATCTGTTCTTTAAGAAAACCAAGTCTGAGATAGCCAAGAAATTTCATTTTTCTAAGACATAAGAGTAACCTTTGAAGAGGGATCCGTTGAGAGACTTTTCCTGAAAGATGCATTCAGAAACAGTTTCTAATAAAGTGCACTGGGAGACATTACTCAGGATATAAAGTATAGATTTAGGATTTTGTCATGGGTTAATAACAATGTCTCTTCCTCTTTCACCTTTTATATTTTAATTTTATTGCATAATATTAATCTTAAAGAAGTGTTCTATTGAATTTTATACCATGTCATAACTCCACACCTTTCCCCATTGTTCTAATAAAGGCATTGGACTATTTTAAAATCCTCACCCCCATATCTCACCCCACCCCAAAAGCACTGACAGGGCTCCATGAATTTCTTTGAAAGAGAGATGGAAGCACATTCAGATCTTGGAGAATTCACTGAGACAGGAGTAAACAGTTTGGCTGTATCTTCATCGCCTTTGGCGTTCCCTATGTAAAATCAAGTAAACAAACAGAATAGTTTTCCATTAATTTGTGATTTCCCATTTCTTACAAACTGGGAAACTATGGCGTGTTACAGATGTGCCAAAGTGGTGTGCTAGGGTTGCCTCGGTACGTATTAGGGTTGAGAAGGGGCATCCCTTCTGGACGCCCCTAACCCTAATAAGGACAGAGTCCGTACAAAATGGCAGTGCCCATTCCACACAGGGGCCACCATCTTGATGTAGCGGACGCGTTGTGTCCACACGTCACGTGGCGCAGTGTGCCATTGGCGCCTCGTGGCATCATTAGCGCGCCGCAAAGACAAGCGCCATTTTGGGGCTTCTTATTTGTAGTGCGGAGGAGCCGCGCGGTTTGGACGCTGGGGCTCCTTCGCACTGCACATGGCGGCGGCGGCAGACCACCTGTTCTGGGCGGTCTGTAACGCACCTGTAGTTGGTTAACTTCGGAAGAAGCCAGGTTGAAGCCAACTTCAACCATAAAGCCATAGTTGAAGTTGGCTTAAGATCCTGCCTCCTTCTTAAGCCATACTTTTAGGGGAATGGGAAACTATATAGTTAATTAAAGATTACCTGAATATATATATATATATATATATATAAACACCTGATATATACATTGGTCTCAAATAAGTTTCTTAAATTGGCAATTCTTAGAGTTCAAACAATTTCCAAAAATATCAGAAGAGATAGGGGTTTATCACACGGGAGGAATTTCTCTTAATTTCAAATGAAAAGAAAATGAGGCCAGAACTCATTCACGTGAATTCGCTAGTTCAGCAAGTTTACATGAATTTGAATTGCATTCGAACTGACTTCCCATTGCCTGAAAATAGCTTGCCATTGCCCGAAATTGTGTGTGGTAGTCTATCACGCAATAATGTTAAACCCCATGATTGCGTTTGGATTGCCATTGGATTATACTTCCGATTTCCCTTGTCTTGATAACGTCCAAAGAATATTAACTTTTTATCAGTTCTATAACAGATCAGAAACTTAAATTGGCATTTACTGTGCTTTACATTAAAATTGATTTTACAGTGGTATTACAGAAATCAGTCCAGATGTGAGCTGTTCAAATGGCATATATTATATTAACTTAGTCTGATTCCTGCATCCTTCAGCTGACTGGGGAAAAGTTGTGTAATACAAATCTGGATCCTTTTTTAATTTTTTTAATGGAAATCCAGATCATTTCAATAACTTGCCTCTATCTTTTCTATCTCTGCTCTTCTTGGTTTTATCATTCTTATACCAGGTGTTTAGAGTGCGCCTTGAAACTGCCATTCATCATGCACTTCAGTCACATGCATGATTGCCACACATAGCCATCTGGCAAACAGTTATCTCTAATAAAGTGTGCCACAGTCTGCTGCACACAATTTCCAGCAGATGATTATGAAATGCAATCGAA
The DNA here is from genome assembly GCF_019175285.1 of Sceloporus undulatus. Lineage (NCBI taxonomy): Eukaryota > Metazoa > Chordata > Lepidosauria > Squamata > Phrynosomatidae > Sceloporus > Sceloporus undulatus. The sequence continues at coordinate 234,395,351 of NC_056524.1, forward strand.
TCAAGGCCAGTCTTATCCAGCACCCTCATATAATGTCTCTGTCAGTTTAATATCATACAGAAGCAGCAGTCCTTCTTCACTCAGAATGAGCCCACATTGTTGTCTTTATATTGTTGAGGTGCCAGTGTGTAACCACCTGGAAATGGTAAGGCTGAGGAGAGACAGCTTAGATTTTGGTAAATTGTAAAGAACCAATGGTTTTCCATGGTTGGGGGAGGGAGAGAATTCACACCCTTGTGTTGAATCTCAACTTTAAAGAAGCTAAGGTTCTGAACCTTGAATGGCTTCTTTAAAGTTCAGAGTAAAATCCAAAGTAGATACACTGTCCTACTGATCTGGAAGCCATCAGCTACCACTGCTTTGGATGTGACTATGTTGGGCACGGGACAGACTGCCCAAAAAACGCTCCACCCCCAGGCAACCCTAACAGGTGACAAGGGCGTCACAAAGGGCCCGTATGTACCAGGCCTTGGCTTACCAAATCAAGACCCCTTCATTCTCATCCCCTTCTCTTCTCCTTTCTCTGCATGCCACAGTTCAACAATTCCTGGGCCAGTTAAAGCTGACCATAGTTTCTCATTATGACTAAAACAGGAAAAACAGTTATCAGAAATTGAACTGCTATTGTTTTAAATCATTATTTACATACAAGCATAGCCAGTGTGGTGTAGTGGTTTGAGCATTGGACTACAGGGTTCAGTTCCCTGCTCAGCTATGGAAACCCACTGGTTTGACCTTGGGCAAGTCACACACTCTCAGCCCCAGAAAATCCTGTTATGGGTTTGCCTTAAGGGTGCTATAAGTCAGAAACAAAGTGAAGACTCACAGCAACAGCAACAGCAATTGACAATAAACTGAAAGGCCTCCACGTTCATTCCCTTACCTCTTTGCACTCAGGTTCTCTGTGTATGTTCAGACTGTTCTATTCACACTGCAATATCCACTCTCCTTCCACCTTTTTCCTCATCATCAGTCTATATGTGGCTCACCTTATTACAAAAACAACTTCCTTCCTACCTTAAGAGCTTCAGTTAAAATCCTTCTTCCAATCTCTCTTCAATAAAAGTACTATATATTGTGATGCAACAATGGAAAGTTGGTCCTTTCCACTAAATAATGACTGGTACCAAGTTCAGCAGTACATAGAAACCTTCAAAGATAACCCAGTGAATAAAGAATTCTCAATTTGAATTTTTTTCAGTGTCTCTGAGCATGTGCAGAGCAGTTTTCATCAAAACTGAACCCTATAATACTATTTTTGTCTGTCTTGTCTTTGATGGCACTGATCAATGTGACAAATAGAGTTCTTGGTTGATCATATTATTTATTAAAGTTATCTATATACCACTTTTCACCATAAAAGATAACAAGATGAGTCGTCACAACAAAACCAGTAAAATCACTGTAGTTGTTTTTTCTAGACTGGTTTTATTTCAGAGGACCATTACATGTGGCAAGATACTCAGAGTATCATCAAGCTGGCATTAAAATCTTATCAAGTTTGGAAAAAAGCAAAACAAATGTAAATGTTTTTCAATAATATTTTCTTCTCTCTTCTCTATAACTTCTTCCAATTATACTTTTTGTAATAGCTCTCAACCTCACAGCCAGGCATCACCGTGATTAAAGAAGACGGGCACTTCATTGGACTAAATATCACTGTTCCCTAGTGAAATTGTTTTTGTTGTTCATTTGGCACCATATGTAGACAACCTTGACTGAAGGGTATTCTAAATTATCAACTCTGTTAAAAGCTATTTATAACTTCATTGAATGCCAAGGCCCAGTAATCTTATTTAATGCAATGCAGTTTCTCTGTTCCCCTGAGTAGAAATGGGAGCTCACATCCAAACATAATTAGGAACCTATCACATTCAACATAGCTCTCCCAATGCAATCATATTGCCTCTTAATCATTTAGCCTTGAGAAGAGACAATTAAGGGGTGATACAATTGCCACCTTTACATATTTGAAGGGCTGTCACATAGATGGAACAAATTTGTTTTCTGTTGCTCCAGAGATCAGGACCCAAACCGGTGGGTTGAAATGACATGAAAGGAGATTTTGATTAAACAGTGTGAGCTGTTTAACATTGCAACAGAACAGACTGCTTTGGAAGGTTGTGGTCTTTCCTTTGTTAAGCAGAGCAGCTACTTTTGGCAGGCCTCCTTTTCAGCTATAATTTCCCCAAAATTTCAAGGATACAGTACACTGACATGGCTGATAGCAGAGATGTTACTAGGGTAGGTGTCATTCTGCAGTAACTCATGGTGTCCAAGTATCTAAGGTTCTAAGTGTTTTTCTTGGTGTGAATCTGTGTAGATTTTTTAATTTTATTAATTTGTTTGTTTATTTATGTTCAGATTATTGAAATTGGTAAAAATAGCTGTGAATGGTTTTAAATGATTTTATGTGGTCTTTTTTACATTGCTTATCTTACATCTTATAATGTGGGCAGGGCAGAAATGTTTTAGTATTTAGTAGAAGAGCCCTAGTGGTGCAGTGCTTAAATGCTGGAACTGCAGCCACTCACTCACAAATCACAAGGTTGTGCATTGAATTCCAGCCTGGGACTCAGAGTTGACTCAGCCTGGGACCCTTCCAAGGTCACTAAAATGAGTACCCAGCTTGTTGGGAATAATTTGCTTACAGTTGTAAACCGCTTAGAGACTGCTTAGTGTGGTATGAAGTGGTATATTAATGAAGCTGCTATTGCTATTGCTATTCTGACCATTCCAAGGATGTTTTTGGTAGTAGAAGTAACTCCAGTCACATTGGGTCATTTGGTTATATAGTACAGACATGGGGATACAAAGGGAACTTGTAGCACCTTTTTGACTAACTGTATCAAAGAAGTTGTAGCATAAGATACTGTAAGAGATGGTCAACAGTGGAACACACTCATTCAGTGTGGCAGAGTCTCCTTCTTTGGAGATTTTTACACAGAGCTGGATGGCCATCTGTTGGGGTGCTTTGATTGTGTATTCCTGCATGGCAGCAGGTTGGACTGGATGGCCCATGTGTTCTCTTCCAACTCTATGATTCTATAAGCTTTTGCAGACTAGGTCTACTTCCTCAGATGCATGCAAGTACACCAAGTCTATGAAAGCTTACACTACAACTTCTTTTGCACAGTTAGGAGATTATTGCATACCTCTTTTTGCCCAATCCGGGCATAGTCTGGGCATGGATTTAAACAAGTGAAAATGGATTTTATTGCACAACTTCATACGCAACTCAATTGCATTGTGTACCCAATCTGGTCTCCTGGTGTACTTTTCGAAGAACAATAATTTCTTGTTCTTCAAAAAGTACACCAGGAGTCCGGATCGAGTATATGATGTGGCCGAGTTGAACATGGAGGTGTACAATGAGATTTGTTTAAGCCTGTGCCCAGCCCGTGTCCAGACTGGGCAAAAAGAGGCATGTGATATTTTCCTTAGTTTTATGAATGAGATAGGTCCTTGTTTCTGTTTTTCCAAACATTTGTATATATCATTTGTTGTTTCCCTCTCTTTTTGACTATTGTAGAGTAAGCTTGCTGCTCATTGTTTGTATATTTTCCTTAGTCTCAAAGATGCTACAAGACATGGTTGCATGCTGATATTCCAGACTAACATTGCTAGGTCTCTGAATTCGAAATACAAAATGATGTTTTGGTGTTTCATATATCAAAAGTTGTTCTCTTGTTTATAAAACACAAGCATGTGAAAGGTATTATATTAATGAAGGTGTTAAAGTTTTTCATGGTAATATTCAAACTAAATCATAGTATGTGTAACTGGTAAACAGAAATAAAATTAAAGGATAATTAAGGGTAATTGTTAATGGTTTCTTTTAATGTTACAATCAATGCAATTCATCCCTTCCTAGCAAAATATTATCATATAGTTATTGTGTGCCTTCAAGTCATTTCTGATTTATGGCAACTAAGGCAAGCCTTTTTTTTTTTTTTGGCAGAATTTGTTAAAAGGGAGTTTGCCTTTGCCTTCTTCTGAGGCTCAGTGTGACTTGCTCAGGGTCACCCAGTAGGTTTCCATGGCCAAGTGGGGATTTGAAGCTTAGTCTTCAAATGTCCTAGTCGAACAATCAAAGCACTACATCATACTGGGTCTCATAAATAAAGTGTGAATGCAGTCCCCATTAACACAAATTATGCAGTCGAGTTTCTCCTATTTGGCAAAATTGCATGGTTCAGCACACCTGAAGTGCAATAGATGAGCCTGAGGAAAAGACAGATTTCACTGTGAATGATGAAAAGCTGAGATTAACAAATGAAGTCTTAATCATAACTATTCACACTACTATTATTGTATGCAACATCCCACAAATCTCTGCAACCTCATCATGTAGCTGCAGTAAGAAGAAAGAATTAAGTTCTTGGGTCTATTTACGCACCAAATATGTTGACTGAGATCTTGCATGATACTAGTAAAATTTCACTAGGTGCAGCTTCCTCACATTTTCACATTTTGCTCTCCCAGGCCAATTTGGGCCCAGGAGATGACTGTTTTGGAAACAAGAAGTGAACCAGATGTCTTAACTGTTTTTAAAAAAATCTCCTTGAGGGTCTTAAATCACCCAGGGGAAACGAAAACATGGAAAAAATGCCCCACTGAACCCCATAAAATGTATTTGTGAACATTTGGGGCAAAACATTTTTTATGCATGTCTCATGGGGGATTAAGGCTTGCATCCTTCCGAGGGCGCTAAAATGAGTACCCAGACTGTTGGGGGCAAATTAGCTTACTTGCTAATTAGCTTACTTGCTGTTCACCGCTATGATCTTTGGAATAGCGGTATATAAATAAAACAAATTATTATTATTATTATTATTATTATTATTATTATTACACTGTGCCACCTTTGCCCTTGCATACTTTTTCAAGCTAACATCAGAACCTTCAATCCCACAATATGTTATATTAACTCAAGTTTTCTAATACATTAATTCTGTTAAAGTTAATGGAACATCTGATCTCTCTCTCTCTCTCTCTCTCTTTCTAATCTGGTTCTGAGTTATTTGGCAGACACAACTCTGCATCTTGGAGTTACTGAATGTCCAGAGCTGCTCTTCAAACATCCTGAACTGACTCTTTATTGGGTTCAAAACGGGGACATAAATATTCTTAGAAACTAGATCTACTTTGATTACATTACCAAATGTCAATTTACCTGTAAAGTTACAGTCTGTGCATAAGGTGCCCTGGCCTTACAAAAGAAGTGTCACGTTAATTAATTAAGGTTTTACAAAAATCATTCATTGTTTTTCCAAACAGCTCTAATTCTGAGCATCCGTTTTGAATCCCAAACATAAATTAGCACTATATGCATAAAAAAGACAAGGAATGCTGTTTCCCACACCACCTTTTTTATGCCTTGGAGCTAGATTTAATCAGATGTTTTAACCATGAACCATTCAGAAAAGAGCACAGAAGATATTCAATGGCCAGAGAAGCTAATCCCACAGGGAGAAAAATAATTTTTCCCTAGTGATCCTCAGGGCTATGGGAAGATTTGATTATTGAGGATAGCAGAAAACAGAGAATACAAATGAAGTTATCTCTATTCCCAGTCTAGGTCGAGGGTAGTCAGGAAATTCTTTCTCTAAACAACTAAGAAGCAGGACAAATCTGCTTTATAAATTATGCATAAGAATCTAAAACAATTGAAGTCATTTATTAAACTGTGGTCATATTTGGCTGCATTATGGCTGCAATTCTATCCCCACTTACCTGGGAGTAAATGAAGTGGTACTTGGAGTAGGCACATGTTTAGGAGTGCATTTTAAGTGTGCAGTCCAATATATATTTATTTAGAAAAAAGCTCTTTTGAACACAATGGGATGTACTTCCTTGCAACCCAGAAAATTATTCTACCACTCCTCCATCAGATCTTGGAAATTTACACTTTATGCTATTAGTGGCCATGCTTGCATGGAAATTTGGGGAACTGCAGTCCCCAAAGTAAAATTTCCAAGCTCAGTTAGGGGCAGTTTTGGCATGTCGATATGTTTATTCTTCTTCAAAGTAACTTTGCAAGCTTTGAATCAGAGTGTTTTAATTGCATTATGCTGGTCTATGTCATTAACAGGATGCTATCTGAAATCTCAGTTGGAAAAAATAAAAGCCATGTTATTCAGGTCCAATTATCAAATTGTTATGTGGTAAAGAATTGATTACATTTGTTTCCTCGGAGTGTAGTGGAGTCTCCTTCCTTGGAGGTTTTTAAGCAGAGGCTGGATGGCCATCTGTCAGGGATGCTTTGATTGAGAGTTCCTGCATGGCAGGGGGTTGGACCCTTGCGGTCTCTTCCAACTCTATGATTCTATGATTCTATAAGCCCAATTGATTTTAACAGGACTTGATCTGAAGTAACAGTGTAGACTTATCTCAAAGAAGTTGCTAACTGTAGGGAGTTAGGATAGCATACAAGCCTCTTCTGCTTGTAGAATGACCTCAGACAAAAATTAGACCAGTGTGAGGGCAAAGTAAGGAATTTCCAACATCCCTAGACTAAGAGAGATGTGGATTCACTCTACTGGCTGGCAGTTAGTTACTGGACAAGGTACAAAGTGTTGGTTATTACCTTTAAAGCCCTACATAGTTTGGGTCCAGGTTACTTACAGGATTGCCTCCTCCATATAATCTGCCCTGTACTCTCGGGTCCTCTGACAGACATTTAGTCCAGCCAGCCAGAATTAGGTTGGCAACTGTCAGCCATAGGACTTTTTCCTTCAGCTGCCTAGACAGTAGAATAACCTGCCAGAAGAGATTTGACAGCTGAATATGCTATCTGAATTTAAATGAGCATTAAAGATGAGTCTCTTCTGGCTGGCTTATCCAAATGATTTTTAAATTATGAATTTTAAATGATGCATTTTAAATGTGGATTGTTTTAATATGTATACATTTATTTGTCCTTTTAAATTGACATGTGTTTTAACTGATGTTGTTTGTCTGTTAATTATTGCTCCCCACCTCAACCCATGAGGAAAGATGGGTGTGTTGTTGTTGTTGTTGTGGTTATTATTATTATTATTATTATTATTATTATTATTATTATTATTATTACCAAGTACTCAGTCAATGTAGTGCTGGATAAAAGTTCTGCAAATGCCTGCAAATGAGTCTGAGAGGAAATCAAGCCTGACCTCTGCATATATGTCAAGATGACTAAAGTTAAAAGCGTTGTACTTTGGACATGTGTAATGAACCTTGGTAAAGCAGAAGACAGTAGGAAAAGAAGTAAACCAGACTGAAGGTGGATAGGATCAATCAAGGCAGGGACGTAGCTAGGATTTTAGGAAGGGGGGGTCCTGACTAAGTGCCACCATTATATTGAGTGTGGTGGCGCAGCAGCACACACCATTCATTTTTCTAATGGAAGGGGGGGGTTCCGGACCCCAAGAACACCCCCCCTTGTCTACGTCCCTGATCAAGGTTGTTGCGGCCCTGCATTTGCAAGATAGGAGCAGGGCTTTTGATAACAGGCTGACTTGGTGCTTCCATCTTCCTGCTCTCTCAACTTTCTTTGGAAAGATGGTGAGATAAATATTTCTTTTACCTGAACTAGATTACATAGGTTCTATGTAAATATAGATTAAGGCCATTAGTAAACTTTTGTTTTAAACTACAAACTACATGTTGTTTTTTTGGAGTCATTCTCAGTTCTTAGGAAAGCATAGTTAGACAAGACCACATTTCTGCCACTCTGCTAATTTAAAGCTAGACCCTAACAGGCTTGGCTTTGACATTTTTGATAGTCAATGTTTGTTTCCTTAGGAAAGGATGAAGCCTTAGGAAACTTAAATTACTGTACACTTTCCCTTTCTTGTACTTGTACTATGGCTCAGTACAAGCCTAGGGAAGCTTATAGTCCAAGCATGAGGTGGCACTATACTCCCAAAGGTTGAACAGAGTCACTTCCTTGCTTGAATCACAAGCCACTCCTGGGCAGCACTCCTGTTGGCGGCAATAAGAACATCTTAAAACTAATATCCTAGCCACCTGTGGAAGGGGTTCAGAGAGTGTGCCTGGGAGGGAGATGAACAAACCCCCCCCCCCCCTCCCAATGTGACTTTCAAAATTGCTTGTCCATCTATAACAAATTCTTTGTGTGTGTTGTAGTGGTTTGCTTGACCAGAGGTCTGCAGCACTAGGATGCAAATCCTCACTTGGCCATGGAAACCCATTACCTTGGACATAATTTTGGGCAGGTTACGTTATCTCAGCCTCAGAAATAGGCAATAGCAAGCCTCCTCTGAATAAAATTTGCCAAGACAACCCTGTGATAGGGTCACCTTAGGGTCACCATAAGTTGTAAAATATTGAAGATACATAACAACAATTACTTAATTGGAAGGTGAAATATATTGAATGTAGCATGTAAACAGTAAAAAGCTAGATGGACCAATGGGCTGCTTTGATGTATGGCAGCCTGTGAGCTAACTTACGTGCATATTTCCAGTTGGGCCAATGGCTTCACTTAGTCAATCCAGCCAGAGATAACTGAGCACTTAAGCCTCCTTCTATGTTCATTGCCAATTTGTGCAACCACCTCTATGCACAGCCCTATTCTACAGCTGCAGTGAAATGTTTGCTCCACCATATTAAAAAAATCAGTTCTACATTTCAGCAAGTTCTCATACATTTTGTCCTTTATTGATACATTTTGACCTTTATTGGGCTAAATGGGGATATGGGAAAAACTGTTTCTGATGTAAATGGCAACTGACAGGAAAAACAAAAAAAGTATAGACTTGGCTGGCTGATCAAGCTCTGGCAGCCAAACATATAACAGTCTCACCAATTTATCCTAATGTAGATAGCAGTTTAGCTAGCTGTGTAATTTAAAACCATTTTCTTAAGCATGATCACCATCAAATAAAATCATAACTGACATGCTTAACCCACTGTTTTCTGAATTCACTGTGGGCTCATATTTTATCATATATGCAATCTTGATTCAATTTCTGATTGTGCACAGCATTGACTCCACAAACACAATTAAGTCACTATTTCATGTATGAACAATGTGGGAAAGAGAAGGCCATTTCCCCCCCATTTCTGTAAAACACTGGAGCAAGAGAGTTGTATCATTTATCTCAATCAGTATTTAAGGAAGCAAAACAGTACACCCACAAACTTCCTTTCTCTCTTCTTAAATTTCTCAGTGTGTAATTATTTCTGAAGTATTCTTTTCTGTAAACACTGGAAATACTTTGGTAAAAGAAAAATACTTGTGTGTTTTAGATGTTTCTATCTACTTTGTTTACTAAAATTAGATATGCTTTTTGTGTTTTGCTTTTTAACAAAGCAAAACAACTTCAGACTTTGATTTCATTATTCTTCCAAGGAATAATGAAGATCTCTGAGAATGCATCAGGTAGGATCACTCAGGAGACCTGATTGTGCTTTCTTCAGGTGAAAGAGCATGATGGTAACAAATGTCAGTATACTGAATTACATTCTGAAATAATCATCCCTGCAGCAATGGTGACATAACACCCTGTGAATAAACCACATAATTTCTAAGTGCAATAAAGACATAAAACCCCTAGTACAATAAAGCCAAAGTTCATCTAAACCAAGAGTGTCTTTTTGAGTAGAGAACTCCAGATGTCTCCTGTTAACATATTTCTGAATGTACATCACCCAATGACTTTGAACAACCTCCAATAAAAATATATCAATTGATCATCCAAATGTGAATTTATGCCTGGGCTTGCCGTTCTTCCACTTTCATCTGTTGGTTGCCAACCACATGGTCCCATGTTCCTTCAGGTTTTATGCAGTTTTTGGTGTCTTCTTTGCTTGTGAGAGCACATTATCACAATGCCTTCAACATTCATATTGATATTTAAAATCCAGAAATTCCACATGATACTTGTGCAAAAAAGAAAAATCTGAGCAAGCCCTGGGGGGACAGAGAATGAAATGGAGAACATGATCTTCTGAAAGAAGTGTATATTAAACCTGCCACATTTTCATGCTGGGAATTTCTGCCTAAGATCTCCTACCATTTTATCCAAGACTCATGATGGAAGTCATCTTATCATCATTACAAGTGGGTTTTTTTAAACACAGAAAGTATATTTTGTACTTCAGTTGAAAGTATCTCTTTTCTTATGCCAAATTGTTTTAAAGGACACATTAGTTTAAATATCAATACGAATCATTATGATCTACATAAAAATGGAAGTCCTCCTGTAAGATAGGGCCATTTTCCTCACATCTCCCATCAATACAAATGCCTGAGCCATACAGTAATGCATAACATACAGCAAGAGCACTAGAGAATATGGAAAGTTGCAGATGGGCCTCTCTCTCTTTGTATGTCATAGTCCTCAAGAGCAGTGAGGATATGGGAGGCATTTATATAAAGGAATTAGAGGAAGATCTGGATATAGTCTGATGAGCAAAAAGCAGTGTGCCACCGCCGATAGTGGTGTGCCGCCGCCGATACTAGGGTTCAGGAGCACACAGTAACTGCACGCTCCCTAACCCTAGTATGTGTGGGTGCTGCCATGATTGCATGGCCCCGGCCACATGGGGTATGCATCCATGATGTGTCCTGTGTGACATGTCTAAAATGCGCATTGCACAGGACACGTCACTGTGCTGCTGGAGGGCCCTTATGGCGCCTTACCAGCAGCGCAGAAAGGATCTGCATTTCGCTGCTTCTTTCTGCACATGCAGCAACCACATGGTTTAGGGTCGGGGTGCCAGCGGGCATGAAGCCACAAGGGAACCCCTTTTCCAGGCCAAAGAGAAGCGGCACTTTGGCCCAGAAAAACATCGGATTGGGGTCACAAGGCTGCACGTGTGGTTGCTGTGGCCTCAATCCTGTGCTTCCAGGGGCGGCAAAGAGCCACCCCTTCCAGGGCTGTTTGTACAGCCCCAAAGTCAATGAGCTTTATTACAGAATCTCTATGTAATAACAGGATAATTATTTAGGATACTATATGGAGATGCTTGCCAAAACTGATCTGGTTGGGGAAGGAAGTGAAATAATCCCTGAGAATACCAGTCTACATAATAGTTGGTACAGAACAGGCAAAACAAGAGGGGTAAGCATTTGCTGGATTTTCTTTGTCGCTCAGCCAAGGACCAGAGAAACCCTCTCACAGCTGCAGGATTTTACCACATACCATGCAGCTGTGGACAAGTCTACATAGGGACCACCAAACACAGTGTGCAAACAAGAATCAAGGAACACGAGAGACACTGCAGACTGGGACAGCCAGAAAAATTAGCAGTAGCAGAAGATGCCACAAACCATCCTGGGCATAAAATACTGTTTGAAAACACTGAAATTCTGGACCATGCCAGTCACTACCATGTCAGGATGCACAGGGAAGCCATTGAAATCCACAAACATCTGGATAATTTCAACTGGAAAGAAGAAACCCTTAAAGTGAACAAAATTTGGCTACCAATCCTGAAGAATAGCAAAATGAGGACTCAGCAAATGCAAATGGGAAACCATTAAGAGTCAGGGGCTTTCCCAGCAAATAATGATCACCAGTTAGCAGACACTAATCCTCTTTTGCATTAGCCTCCCTACCTGAGGCCTACCATCAGCACAGAACAATACACATGCAAATCACTCCTGCATTCCCAGGCTTACACAGTGTGTGTGTATACACATACACATACATACACATACCCAACTTTTTCCAGGCAAGCATTCTCTGAAGATGCCAGCCACAGATGCTGGTGAAACGTCAGGAAGAAACTCTTCTAGAACATGGCCACATAGCCCAAAAAACACACAAAAAACTATGGATGCCGTCCATGAAAGTCTTTGACTTTACAATCTAGACTCAAGCCATATAGGCCTTTAACAGTCATAACTAGCACTTTGAACGGGCTTTTTGCAGACTGTAGGTTTTCTTGCTTCTTTTCATAAAGTGTTTTTGCGCTCCTCTTCACTACCAATAATACAAACCTCCCTTTCTCAACAGGGCATTCTTGTGTTGTGTCATGTATGCTTATACATTCACATTGAAGTGGAGGAAAGAAAGGCAGAACTCTTCTGAGCCCTTTAAAATTTATGCACAGAAGGATGTTGTGCCTGTACTTGACCAGACCAGGCAGAATGAATTCTTCAATAATTCAATATAATTAATGTTGTAACAGAAATTTCAGAAAACTTAAAATTCTAGGCCTGGCAGAGCAAAAGATTGGCAAGAGGACCTAGTAAATTGAAAATCCATAAGTTTATTTCCAATTTGTCAACAAAGGAGACTTGAACTCAGTGGAATTCAAAGTTCCAAAATCTGAGGCCCAGAACAAGACAAGATGGCCTAATCTTATAGTCAATTACACAAAGAAAGGTTTTCATCACTTTTCATTGGCCAATTACAATTTAAACATACAGAATTCTTACAATCAGGACAGAGATACATGCATACTGTTCTGGGCCTCAGATTTTGGAACTTTGAATCCCACTGAGTTCAAGTTTCCTTTGTCGACAAATTGGAAATAAACTTATGGATTTTCAATTTACTAGGTCCTCTTGTCAATCTTTTGCTGTGCCAGGCCTAGAATTTTAAGTTTCCTGAAATTTCTGTTACAACGTAACTTAAAGCTGTTGGAGCTTTTTTTAAACCTATTGTCATCTGCTAAGATTGCATATAACTGGATAATTCCTAAGCCCCCTCCCAAGATAATTAATTGTGCAAATTACCTGAAGTAATACAGTTTTGACAGTTTTGACTCCATGTTCAAATTAGTGTATTGGATTTCTATTCTAAAATGTAAAGAAATATAAAGTGTGATCATTTTGCAGTCAAGCTAATTAGCAGAATGGAAATGCTAAAACCAATTTATTAATGTAAAGGAATCTCAGAGGAGTGTGGGAAGACAGAACTTCATTTCAGTTTTAATCCAGACCATTACTTTTATTGTAGTTCTGTATATAATGAGCTGGTGATTCTAGGTGATTTCATGGAGACAGATTTATATTCACAGAGCAGAACTGTCATTTGGTTCCTTGGGACAGGTATGGAGAATAAAGATGCCAAAAGATTCTGCCATCTAGCAGAAAATTCCAGGTCAAAGCAACAACCCAGGTTTTCTTATAAGGCCTCCTTAGAAATTAGCAGGTTAATAGAAAATTGAGAATCATTATGCAGTTAATGTGAGCAGCGTGGTAGACCCAGCCAACAGAAGTATCCATTTCAACTAGTGGATCTCCAACAGTGGGCAAATCATGTACATACAAACCTTTCTGGAGAGCAACAGCTCCTCAAAAGGCTTAACTCTCCAGAACCAGTTGGCCCTAAATGCTTGATACTGAGGATTCTCTATGTTGGGTCAAATATATATGTATGTATGGTTGGATGGATGGATGGATGGGTGGATGGATGGATGGATGGATGGATGGATGGATGGATGGATGTTGTGTGCTTTCAAGTTCTTTCTGACTTATGGCGACCCTGTCACAGGGTTTTCTTGGCAAAATTTATTCAGAAAGGGCTTCCCTTTGCCATCCTCTGAGGCTGAGAGAGTATGACTTGCTCAAGGTCACTCAGTAGATTTTCATGGCTGAGTGGTAATTCAAACCCTCTTCTTCAGAGTTGTAGTCCAATGCTCCAACCACTACACCACACTGGCTCCACAAATATTTACAGAGGAGCAAAAGGAGGCTTCCTTTTGGAGTCTCAAGTGTACTTTTTCATTTTAGTGTATCCAAACAGATGTATATCTAGCTAGTCAGCAAGAGGTTTTGAATTATCTCTTACAACACTCCTGCTAAGGAGTCCTGCTTCAAGATTCAGGCTCTTCACTTTTTGGAAGAGACAGTTCCTGAGCCAGGAGCAGCTTGAATGAGTGTTACTTGCTCTTTTCTAGTAATACCACATCTGCAAAATTTAAAAGATACAGTACAGATAGCCTAGAAGTATAATGATAATATAAACCTGGTGATATATGATCAAACAAATAAAAATTTAATTGTGGTATAGCTTTTATAATAATGTGCCTGCTTCCAATTACATCCAGACTTTTCTAACTGTAGGTATTTCCCCTTTTTATTATCTGGAAACAGCAAGATACAGTTTGAAGTATGCTAAACACTGTATTGTATTTATGAAATTGTGATCTAAATCCTATGGTTAGTCCTGAGTAGAGTTAGACCCACTGAATCAATTAGATTCACCTATGTGCTGATACATCATGCAACAATTGATTCAATGGGTCTACTTTATTTGGGGTCAACCATGTGTTAGTCATACTATTAGACTAGCTAGGGGCATCTACAGGACAGGCAATCAAAAATTGTTAACACTATATATTTTAAAAGCCAATCCTTATCCCATGTGCCACCACTATTTTGTCTGTTTGTTTTGTAAACAACTAGTCCCCCCTCCCCCAGCTTTTTTTAGTGATGACTGTTACACTTTTCTATGGAGGAGGAATTTTCTGGACCCTTTTCACTTTGGATTTCCCAGATGGAACATGATTGCTGTCCCAATAAAGAAAAAAAAAATACAGAAACCCAGCACTTTAGCTGTGACTGAATCTACCTGCAACCTCTAAATACAACTTGGGCAGAATATGCAGTTATAACAAACCTGTGCATTTTCTCTCTTTCTCTCTCTCTGTTTCCCTGAGTGTGTGTGAACACATTGGATCATAATATGATAGTTATCATGGAAATGGACTGGGAGAATTCAGAATTTGACAGCATTAATACACAATGGCATAGGCATAAAGAATTTCACAAATTATATGGAGTAAGAAAGATTTTAAAACAGCAATGAACAGATTTAAAACATTTAATATACACCCCCATCCACAAAAAAGAGACACAAAAGACTGCAGCAACCATAGGATCATAGCATTAATTTTCCACACAAGCAAAATTATGCTTAAAATTCTGCAGCACAGACTTCAAGCACATATGGATAGAGAAATCCCACAGGTGCAAGCAGGGTTCAGGAAAGGTAGAGGTACTAGGGACCACATTGCAAACACACAATGGCTGATAGAGTGCACCAAGGAATTCCAAAATAAAATCAGCATGTGGATTGTAGACTACAGCAAAGTGTTTGACTGCATCAGTCATGAAAAGCACTCTCAAAGGTGTGGGAGTCCCACTACATTTGATAGTTCTGACTGGAAATCTGTACTCAGGACAATAGGCCACTGTTAGAACAGAATATGGAACAACAGAATTGTTTCCAGTTGGCAAGGGGATCAGGCAAGGCTACATTTATCACCCTACTTGTTCAACAATACAGAAAACATCATATGAAAAGCAGACTTAGACTGAGAAGAAAGAGGAGTGAAGATGGAAGGAAAGAACATCAATAATATAAGATATGTGGATGACACCACATATCTTAGGTAAAGAAAGAAAATGCAAAGGCAGGCTTGCTGCTGAACATAAAGAAAACACAAACAATGACCACAGAAATAGTAGAAAGAGAGGAAGACTGGACATGGGATGGATAGACTCAATCAAGGAGATCCCAGGCTGGAAATTACAGGATCTAAGCAGAGCAGTAGAGGACAGCGGTCCAAATGGCTAGACTCAATTAGGGCAGCCACGGGCAGGAATCTACAAGACTTAAGCAGAACAGTAGAAGAGAGAGGTTCTTGGAGATGTCTCATCCACAGGGCTGCCATGAGTTGAGATCAACTCAGCGGCAGTTAACAACAACAACAAAGACCAGATAGGAAACACCTAAATGGAAAAAAAAAACCTGTAAGAATATACTGGGTATTTTTTAGCATCACTGGCCTTATCATAAGTTGCTAACTTCACAAGATTTGCCAAGGAAAACACCCCTATGTTTTAGAATGAGGTTTTTTTTCCATATGGGAAACATAGATGAAGAGATGTATAAAGAGAAACAGTGGAATCTGCAGAAAATATCTTTGGCAGAGGAATAAGATGTGACTGCCTTCTGTCAGGAGTGGGTTCCCTGTTTACTTTCCACATAATTGACAGTCACTTTTTACATTTGCTAATTTACAAGAACATTTACATATCTTGAATTTTGAACTGCACAAATATTTTCGGAGCTGCATATTTTATGTGTGAAATAACAAACACAAAATAGTTTTTAGAGAAGAAGAGGACTACTGTATCTAGTAGGCCTGGACACTAGGTCTGCCAAGATAATATCCTGGGGTTCTTCTCACATTGCACAATAGCACTATGATTCCACTTTGCCATCTCAATACCCTCAATACCCTATGGAATCCTAGATTTGTAGTTAGGTGAGACATTAAAGCTATCTGGCTGAGAATTGTAAGCACCCTTGTGCCTAAACCAAAAATCTCAGGATTCCATAGGATGGAACCATGGTGATTAAAGTGGAATGTGTGTAGTGTAAAAGTCTAAGAAATCTGCCTTAGTCAACTTCTCCATTGTTTCATAGTGAGTAGAATTGGTCTCTTGCTTGTCAAATGGTTTACATTTCATTTGAAGGACAAAGTTATTCCAGAGCTTGGAAAAGTTACTTTTTTGGATAACTCCCAGCATATTCCACCCTGTAAGATTCTGGCTTAAAAATTCTGATGACCCAAAAGGATAATGCTAAGTATTCCTTTTGACTTAAAAAAAGGTAACTCATGGGCTAAACAGACTGGTGTTTAATGCCAGCCTTGGGGCAGAGTGGGGGTGTGGCACCCATCTACACCGCAGGGGGCATCATGGTGCTCCTTTGGCGCAGCTTTTAGACACTCTACATCAAAGGCGCACAGGAAAGCTGCCACCACAGCAGCAAGGGTGCCTTTTTGCCAGTGCTAAAAACATTTTGCCATTCTTTTTAGTGCCGGCAAAGCATCACAGCCAGTTGCTGTGGCCCTGACCAAGTGAGGAAGGGGGTGGTGGGACTCCACTCTATTGGGGTGGTCTGTTGAGCCCCTTTGTAATGAATTTGACTATTTGTTTTCTTTTTGAGATAAATAAATATAGTTTAATAGCTTTGACCTTTTTACTTATATTTTTATTGCCTAAGAGGGATGCCGCCGCGGACACAATGATAACAGCATTTTTGGAGGTAAAGGCCACTACTTTATTAGCATAACAAAAGGTAGAACAAAACATGAAATGTAGGGTTGGCTCCAATGCATGAGGTCTGGAGCTGTCATCCATTAGCCCAGTGCTGAGTGGATGAACCAAATTGCTTGGTCACGACCAAGCTTCGGGATGGCAAGGGATTATCGGTTATCGCTCGCACTCCATAGATTGCTCAAGCGATTGATCGCATATCCGCATCGCTCGCAGCACCCCCGTGTCCGAATGGACTCCCAATCCAGCGCTACGCAGCCCTGGAAACCACGCCCACCAGATCCAAGACCTATGCAACCGCCACACAAAGTTGTGACAACAACCCAGACCCACAGAGGGAGGGTGGGTGGGTGAGCAGAGCTGAAATGGCGCCGGCTCGAGCGCCTCGTGGGCCTTTTGTAGGCCCTCAGACCAATGGAAGGCTGGGAAAGAGCGGCAAGGCCGGCCTCCCGGCCTCCTCACCAATCCTGGGTGGCGCCAGCTGATGACGCCGCCCAATCAGTGGCCACTTCCGCCCGCGGGGCCCGCTGAGACCTGTAGTCCCAGCAGTGCGGGCAGAAGTCCCACCTCCCGTCCCTCAAAGGAGCCAATCGCGGCTCGAGCGGCCCAGCGCCGAGGCTTCTGGAGCCGCTTGAGCCGGGAGAGGCTTGCGCCTGTTGTGGGGCCTCCCCCAGCAGCAACCGGGCCATCCCTGCCGAGGCAGGTGGCCTCATTTAGTTCACTGGTATAATTTATTGAATTTAAGGATGTGAAATATATGCCCTTAAAAAAAAACTCCAGCCCAAATACATAAGGCCAACTCTCTGTTCTGTTTTGTTCTTGTCAGCCACAGGCCCATTTCTGAGATTACTGAAAATCTTCTGATCAGCACTCTGTTCTCACGCACTTTCCCTCATTTGTTTGTGGCAACATATGTTAAAATACAGATCAAAGCAGCTGTATATCTTCTGTGTGGAATGGAACCAAGTTTGCCAAACACTCTTTATACTGTTTAACCTCCAGCTGCATAGCTGTGCAATGAGCAATTGTAGTATTAATCCATCTTCTTTGCAGAAGAATGAGCACTCTTGCTCCAGACAAACATTTCAGATATTACCAGCCACATGGCTGTTCTTTTGCTCTCTTTGGTTTCCAAATTGAAGCAGTCAATCCTTGGAAATAACAGGCATTTTTACCACAATGATTTTTTTTCCTGAGATATTATCCCAGTCAATTCAACTATGTCTTACAATAGAGTTTGCTGGCTGTGATGCTAATGTAAGCAACATGGCAAGGCCTCAATTACTTCAGAATTGTACTTGTACAAATCAGAAAGTTTACAACAATTTACAACTTACAGCAACTTACAATTTATTGGATACAGCTTAAATAATGACATTTACACAACACAGCTGTAGAAGTAGAATCTCAGCCCTATCATATGCTTTGAAAACAAATGAAGGTTATCACAGATTTCAAATCTGGTTATTTATGTAGCAGAAAATGAATTGTGTCCCATAGGCTCACTCCTTGACTTTCCTTCTATTTCTTCCTTCATTCACCCAGTTTTGGCACTGGAATCATAAATATTATTAAACCATCACTTAAATATTATTAAACAACCAGATGTTCAAACAAGGAAATAGTGGTTTATCAAGTCAAGATATCAGGAACAAAGTCAGAGGTGTGAGGGGTGAAAGGGAGGAATGACAGAGAAAATGGGACACAAGCTTTGTTCTCAACTAGTGAGTCTATCATACATACCAAGATTATAATGTCTGAACAGGGCCATTATCTTTCTTCTATTAATCTATCTCTGGAAAAGCAGAAGATATGTCCATTCTGATGTTATTTGACTGCAACTCCCATTATTCCTCCTCATTGGCTATACTGGCTACACAGTCTCGAGGGTCACCTATTTACCATTCCTGATCTATGCATGTACATTTAGTTCATGCATCACACTGTACCCAACTGTATACCCTGTGAGATTCTGGCTTAAATCACACAAACCTCCTACTATAAGTGCAATATTTGGTGTGGAACACTTCCTACACATACAAGTTCACACAGTAACAGAAATTAAATTGGCCATTCTCAACAAAAATGAACTCCAACGCTATTTTCATGATCTTCAGTCTGTTAACTCTAACCATCTTGGTCAGACCCTGGACTCATCTCTCTTTTCCCTAAGTCTTGGTGACTCTGCTGACTCAGCAATGTCTTTATTTAACTCCACTCTTTCATCGACTCTTGACCACGCACTTCTTCCCCCAAGACTAGGCCTCAGCCCTGGCTTACCCCCATTATCAAGTTTCTCCAGTCCTGCTCTAG
Organism: Sceloporus undulatus; assembly: GCF_019175285.1. Taxonomy (NCBI): domain Eukaryota; kingdom Metazoa; phylum Chordata; class Lepidosauria; order Squamata; family Phrynosomatidae; genus Sceloporus; species Sceloporus undulatus. The sequence goes on from NC_056524.1 coordinate 234,414,696, forward strand.
AGCGGCTGAACGTCTTTGGAGAAAGTCCAAAGAGTGGGCTGACTTTATCCACTTCAAATTTGTTCTTTCGTCTTTCTCATGCGCCCTCTCTATGGCTAAACAAACTTATTACTAATCATTGATCTCCGCCAATGAGAGGCGCCCGCAGCAATTATTCTCCACCTTTAACACTTTGCTTAAACCTCCCTCTCCTCCTGTCTCTTCATCATTCTCTCCTAATGACTTTGCTAATTATTTCGTCTCAAAGATCACCACTATTCGCTGTGAGATAGTCCCTCCTGATTCTTCTTCTGCTCATAATCTTCTTTCGCCTTTGCCTTAAAAATTTTCTGTGTTTCCTCCTGCTTCTTTGGATGAACTCTCTACACTTCTGAACTCTTCCAAATCTGCAACCTGTCCTCTTGATCCAATTCCTACTCGTCTTCTAATTTCTATAGCTTCCTCTCTTCTGCCCTCGCTTCTACATATCTTCAATCTCTCTCTCTACACAGGCTCCTTCCCATCGGACTTCAAACATGCGCTCATTTCCCCAATTCTGAAAAAAAACCTTCTCTTTGTCTAGCTATCGTCCGATTTCTCTTCTTCCCTTTCTTTCTAAAGTTTTGGAATGAGTTGTTTATTCTCGCTGTCTTGAGTTTCTTGAAGCCAACTCCATCCTCGATCCCTTCCAGTCTGGTTTCCACCCAAGGCATTCTACAGAGACAGCTCTCACTAAGATCTCGAATGACCTGTTACAGGCCAAGGCTAATGGCCTTTACTCTGTTCTCATCCTTCTTGATTTGTATGCAGCCTTTGACACCGTTGATCACTGTCTCCTAGTTGACATACTCTCTGACCTTGGGTTCTCAGACTCTGTTCTCAATTGGTTTAGATCTTATTTGTCAGACAGATCTTTTGCAGTGGTTGCAGGTGGTCAGACTTCATCTCCTGTTCCCTTATCTGTTGGAGTTCCCCAGGGCTCTGTTCTGGGTCCCCTTCTGTTTTCTCTCTACACACTGTCCTTAGGTAAACTCATCAGCTCTTTTGGTTTTTCCTACCATCTGTATGCCGATGACACCCAGTTGTATCTTTCCACCCCTGACCTTTCTCCAAGGCATTAACAGCAAGTCTCGTCTTGCCTCACAGCTGTCTCGCAGTGGATGCACCATCAGCGTTTGAAGCTCAACATGTCCAAGACGGAGCTTCTTGTCCTTCCTCCTAAGTCCACCCTTCAGCACTCCTTTTCTGTCTCTGTGGACAACATTTCTATTCAACCAGTCCAGCAAGCCCACAGTCTTGGTTTTATCTTTGATTCTTCTCTGTCATGTATCCCTCAGATCCAGACCACAGCCAAGGCTTGTAGATTCTTTTTGTACAATATTGCCAAAATCTGACCACATCTCTCCACCTCTACTGCCAAGATCCTGGTCCATGCCCTAGTGGTCTCACGACTTGATTACTGTAACGTCCTCCTTGCTGGGCTTCCTCTTTCTCACCTCCGTCCTTTAATTTTTGTCCTGCATTCAGCTGCATGCATTATCACATCCGCCCACCGCTCTGACCATATCTCTCCTGTGTTGGCATCCCTTCACTGGCTCCCCCTCCCTTTCTGCATTCAGCATAAGCTCCTGCTGTCGACGTTTAAAGCCCTCCATGGGCTGGCCCCTCCTTACTTATCAGACCTTATTTCTCCTCACCTACCCACTAGGGCCCTCCGTTCTGGTAGTCAAGATTGGCTGTTCCAGCCCAGGATTTCCTCTGCCCCATCTTGGATTTGCCCCTTTTCACTCGCTGCCCCTCACTCCTGGAACCTTCTTCCCCTGCGAGCAAGAGCCATCACTTCTTTAACCAGCTTCAAAATGGAGTTGAAGACCATCCTGTTCAGGGCAGCGTTCCCAGGCATTGCATAATTGTCACTTGCTATTTGATGTTCTTTTGTTGTCTGTTTTATTGAATCATTTCCTGTATTGCTATGTATTTTATATGTATTATCCTACTATAGAGGCCCCTTCCCCTCCACTGCTCCCTTCTCCTTCTGTGTCATGTCTTTTTAGATTGTAAGCCTGAGGGCAGGGAACCGTCAAATTAAAAAGATTGTATGTACAGCGCTGTGTAAATTTACAGTGCTTTATAAATAAAGGTGAATAATAATAATAATAATAATAAGTAACAAAGCGAGAATTCTTGAACAGAATAAATTCTGTAAAGCAGAGCTTAAATAAGATTCTTCAATTTCTTTTAAAATGACAAACCAATTTATCTACTAACCATTACTCATGTAATTTGTAATATAGGCTAATGCTGATGGTTAACATTAATTTATGTTACAAAAAAATGTATGAAAAGAGACATTGACTATCCTGTTAACTTGCATGGATTATGTGCATTTCCACTTCTAACATCTGAAGAAGTATGCCATAACATTTGAAACTCTATGTCATATTTAAAACTAGGTAATCTCAAAGGTACATTTTGACTGAGACATTATACAATTTAAACATTCCATAGTTTTACTAATCAGAAAAATTAATAGTGTATTATCCATCTGGCAAGAGTCTAATTCATACTGAAGTCATATGATGATATACCTTTGTTTACAAAGGATGGAGAACTAGATCCTTTTGTTAATAGACTGGTCCCTGGAAGCCAAGATGATCAAATAGAGCCTGTTGTACTTAAGACAACAGGTGAGACTTATTAGAAAAGACAATAATGCTACAAAAGGTTGAGCGTAGTAGAAAGAGAAGACTGAATGCCAGGTGGATAGACTCAATCAGTAAGATCATGGACCTGAGCCTGCAAGACCTAAGCAGATCAATGGAAGACAAGGGTCTTGCAGATGTCTCATTCACAGAGTCACCATCAATCAGGATCAAGTGATTGACAGTTAACAACAAACAAACAACAAATCAATATATGCTTTCAAAAATACACATGGACTTCAGTTGCCTGCAAATTCTTTTCAATTTCTTTGAACATAATGCATTCCTTAAATATGAAATAAGCCAACTAATCTATATCTTTCTGATTTATTTCAGGTTTACTGACAATTTAAGCAAGATCATAATGCCAATCAGGGATAATGGAGATGGAAATTTTAAATCATACCACTTGGGCCTAATCCCATGAATGCCACTCCTGGACTATATAGTAGATGTAAGGAAATAAGTATAATTACATGCTATTAAACAAAAACATGTTTTCCCCTTCATCATCATCTAAGGACTAAATACAAGGGAGCACACATGCTGAGGAATTTTTCAGACTCCTGCTTCTGCTGGCAAGTCCAATCACTACACTCTGAAGGTCAAGAAAATCACTCAGAGCTCTATTCTGTGAGCTGGGTGGGATTGCCAACAGGCAGATCTACAGATCTGTGGTAGCATATATGACTGGCAAACGTCCTATGTTCAACCGCCAACTACTGGGTCTGGTTCATCTTGAAGAACCACTTCCATTCTAGATAAGAACAATTGGATTGATCTAATCTGATATAAATGCGCTTTCAACAAAAATTAATCTTGCACCACTATTGTCACCAAGTATGAAAAAAAGGCTTGTGGGCATATATGAGACCCGGGTTAATTTCACAATACTGTTTTATGTTTGGAGTATTATTTCATTATGTTATTATTGGAAAATTTAGTATAAACCAAAATACATAAATGGACATTATTATGGAATTCAGACTGGGATAGATCCAGTCTTATATGAGTAGTATTTAACTTGTGACAATTGGTATACTCTGAGAATAATTTAGAATGCTTCCAGCAGACAGCTACTAGCATTACCAATGAAAATAGATGACACTACTGTTACATTGTTTATATATGATACATTCCACCTTTAAAGGTTTTGTGGGGTTGGATGGGTGGGGAGGGAAGCAACAACAGAAAAACATAGAAGGGCTATAAGTGAACCTCCATAAAATTCTATGAATGAGTCAAGACAATGTATGCACATCCTAAAATTTGGTCCAACCTATTTTTAATAAGGTTTCTTCTAAAATATTTTGTCCTGTCATCACCTTATCTTTATCCCTCTTCTTTTATAACATAGCTAGTAAGTCTCATTGTGCTGCTGTAATGCCATCATAAAGAGCATTCCTATTTCTTTCAGTGATAAATGTGCACTATCTTTGCAGCAGAAAACAAATTAAAAGTATTTTCTAATCAGAAACATTGATAAATGTTAACAGAAAGCATACAGCACAAACAATGAGTGTTTTGTAGTTTGTCACTTATTGAACTCATCTCTGGATATGATTCTAGAACCGAACACTCACACAGTTTTGCCAAAGAACAGAGTTTTGTTTTGGTTTTTTAAATTGCATGCTTTTGCATATAATATCTCCAACATCTGGCTTCAGTGAAATTAGAAATAAATTATAAAATCTGACTGTTTCAGATATCATTTATTCGACACTTTGTAAAAATGTCTTTAAAATTAAGAGAAATGCTTACTTTTTGAAATTTGACCCCATATCTACTTCCATGAGCATGCTCTAAATCTTTCGTGTTTACCTTCACTTTTAAAAGCTAGTTATTTTATTGCCCAATCCAAGAAGAACTCAGTTATATTCTCTAATAAATCTTTGCATGTATGCATGTATCAGCAGTTATTAAATCTTCAACTTGCTCTTTTTCTAAAAGTAAAACATCTGATCCCAAAATATAACATAATAATAGGATAAACATACATGTTAACCTTTCTCTAAAGCATCAAAATTTATTTGAAACATCATTGAAATCACATAAACATAAAAAGCTGTACACTGATTTTATTTTACTTTTGTAAGAACACTACACTTACTATTCTCTGGCTAGAACATTTTCAATATTGGATAGAAGGATTTAATGGACCCTTTCTCTCTTTTCACTTTTAATAGGAAAACCTAGATGCAGATTTAAGCTTGATTCCAGTGCCAAGCTGACTGTTCTGTTTAATAAAGGGTTTAAGACAATTTAAATCAAAGAAGCAAAGTGCTCCAAGGCATCAACATGAGGAATCTGGAATCTAATTAATTCCCCCCTTTTCACAGTTGTCAGAAAGATTCTCTTTCTTACACATTTACTAACAGGCCATAATATTCTGCAAATTTAACATTTGCATGGACCGTTGAATATCCTCAAATAAAGTACTATTTTTCATAGTTTAAAAAAGACTGGATGCTAGAATGATTCTACAGATTCTGGCTAGGACCACCTTTTGTAGTCAATAACAATTTGCAAATGTATCTAAGTCATATTAACAGCCGAACAAAAAAACTGCTTTTAAAAATGGAGGGGGGGGGTATGTAAAATTTTGCAAATGTGTTTCCTTCCCACCAAAGCATCTATATGAAATTTGGCTAGTTTAATCCCCTCTTAATGTCACCGATTTTTACCCAGAGGTATATAATCATAATCATAATCATAATATACAGTCATCATCATCATCATCATCATCATCATCATCCAGTTTTGATTCCCTAATTAAAATCAAAACAAGACTTTTGTGTGTGGGGAGGGGTTTGTTTTGTTTTGTTTTGTTTTAAATTAGATGGATTAGATAGATCAATAAAGGATATATAGTATAGGCAATGTCTAATTTGTATAGGATTTTCATTGATGTTTTATTTTAGATGTGTGCGTTGACCGTGAAGAATATAACAAACATAGGCCATGTTAGGAATGTATATATGTTAAAAAATAATGTTAAAAGAGAAAATAAAATCAAAGGGAGAAGACTGGAGATCCAGATTCCCAAATCTCAATTCAGATTCAGGATACAGAACAATCTGGACTGAATCTGGTGCACATCCAGTTCACCAAACTGGGCCTCCCTTGTCAATGTCCCCATGTGCAGCCCTTGTTTAAACCTTGATGTAAATTAATTTTTCCCACTATTACATATATTTCCTTACATAGGGCAAATATCCCACCAATGGCACTACCTTTCTGTGGTGCTGCGATTGTGTGCTTCTGTGAGGCAAGAGGCTATTCTGAAGGCAGCAGTGTGACTGGTAGGGTCTCCCATGTCAGACAAACTTTTCCTGAGGAGCCAGACTAAATGTGCCAAACATCTACTGGACAGCAGCATTAGTGGAAGGTGACTCTGGTGAAGGATCTGTCTAAGAAACAGCAGCAATGGCACCATAGCAAATTGTTGTTGGTACTGTGCAGAAGGAGGCACATTTTGAACCCTAAGGTGAAACAATCCAAAATGAATCAAGGTCAAATGACACTCAGCAAACTACTAGAGAAAAGCAGAAAAGCTGAGGACAAGCAGAAATGACATTCAGCTGTTCACATGCTTAGAGGCAAAAGGAAGGTCTGAAGTTGCCCAACACATATTATAGGAACATAGAATGTGAGAAGCATTAATCAGGAAAAGGTAAACATAGTAAAACAAGAAATGGAATGTATAACCCCCAATACCTGGGATGTTTGAGCTGAAGTGGACAGAAATGGGACTCAGATAATTTACATGTTTTTTAACTCGAGAAATGAAAATCTAAGAAGAAATGTGGTGGCATTTATTGTAAGGACAGATACAGGAAAAGCAGTCAAAGGATATAAAACAAAGTCTGATGGAATACTGTAATGTCAATAAGACTTCAGGGAAAATCCATCAGTATGACCTTAATCCAGGTTTATGCTCTAACTACAGAGGCAGAAGAAGAAGAATGTGAAAGAATCTATGCTGGAGTCCAAGAGGAAATTAATCATATACCAAAACAGGTTGTAGGCAATTGGATTGCCAAAAATAGGAAACATATTAGAATCAAAGATTGTAGGAACATTTGGCCTGGGATCAAGAAATGACCAACTGATTGAATTTTATGAGAGAGACCAACAGTTTGTTTGTTACAAACATTCTTCAAGCCCAAGAAGTGACTGTATATATGGGCATCTCTGATGGCCAATGTAAAGAAATTACATAGGCTACATAATTGTGAGCAGAAAATGGAGAAGTTTCATTCTTTTTACAAAAACAAAACAAGGAACAGAGTGTGACATAGACTGTAAATTATTAATATCAACATTAGAGTGAAGCTAAAGAAGAGCATTAAACATTTATGCCACTTTGTGTCCCAATCTTGAGGGGAAAGTGGGGTATACATAAAGTTAATTGTAGTAGTAGCAGTAATACACCATATTGGTATTTCAATATCTATGTATTATAAATCCTTATTTTTATGTTTAAACATTTAATTTAGGATTGTCATTTCAATCAGCCAAGCCAGTGTTAAAGGATGATAAGCTGCAGTCTGGTAACACCTGGACAATCAGATGCTCCCATCCTGATTTGTACATCTATGATGGTATGCTTTAGAACAATATGGATACTATTTATATATTACTGCCTCTTTCATTTATTAGGAGGAGGTGGACACCTTTACTGGGTCCAATGGAAAATTCCCCTTACCCTAAAAACCTACCGTGCACGACTTAGTGAAGCATTTCTGCTTCCAGTTGCAATTTCCAGTGCCAATACTGTAGTAAATCCTTGTTTATAAATAAAGCTGTAACATATAACCAAATATAGATTCATGTCTTCATTCAGTTGTGGGGGCTGGTGGCACGAGTGCTTCACAGTTTAAACAGATGACATCAAAATGTTCAGAAAGAGAATACCTATTGACCTATGAGCCAAAAACTGCAGATGTAGTGAGGCAAGCTTGCAGAGAAAAAATTGATGAAGTTACACTAATGGCTCAAGTTCTAAAAATAATTAAACATGATATAGGTGAGCACACTAGCACTTTTAATGGGAATTTAAGAATGGTTGTCAACTTAAATCTCTATCCAAAGCATTGCTTGCTATTATGAATATGACTCTTTATGGATCATGCATAAAAAGGATGACATTAGCTTACATAATATCACAATATTTTTCTCACAGGTTGTGAGAGGACTGAAAGCACTGTGAAACAGCGGACTTGGAGATTTTGTTACTATATACAAAATGTTCAGCATATGAGAAAAAGGGACTGTGGAAACATCACCTAAAGCTGATCATCACTGGCTTGAACCAATGAGAACATTTGCTGTAAACAAATCACCATTTCTAAATCTAATAAAACTTGTTTGCCTGACAGTAGGATGGTAAAAAGGAGGTTAAGACCCACATATTGTTAAAAGAAAAAAGACAACAGGATGAAGTCACATGATTCCACTCCCTTCACATCAAAGCAATTTAACAAGCTACTAACTTGCAGCTAGAGTTTCAATAGCGAAATTATGGAAATCGGAAGAGGGGCCAACATGGGATGATTGGATGCAGAAGGTGAATGACTATAGAGGACTAGACAAGATATCCTGTCATGAACAAGAGCAAGATATTACAAAAAGGAAAAAGGATTGGAAAAAAGTTGGTTGTATGGGAATCGAGATGGAATATGAAAACTAATATATTGGATGTTTAATAGTTTATAATTCCATGATGACAACTTGCTTAATGAGTTCTTTTTTTCTCTTTTTTCTTTTTCCTTTCTCTTCTATATTCAATATGATACTCTTTATAACTGCAGGTCTGTAGATGAACAAATGGCATCCCCAACAAAGCATTTTACACAAGAATAAGAGCTGAGGATTTAAAAATTGAATATGTAATTAAATAATTAAGCAAGGGCAAGACTTTGTGTTAAGATAAGAAGTACTGAGATTTGTTTTTTTAATTAGTCTTAGCTGATCTTTATTTATTTATTTTTTGTATACAGAGTACAATACATAATGAGACAGTTGGTTTTTCTCATAGTTTAAGGGAAGAGTACTCTTTAAAACTCTAAGAACCAGAGGAACATCAACGAAAAGCAGTTAAAACAAGAATACAAATGTAATTTCATTTTAACTTTTATTATAGCATAATTTTTATTATATATAACCAATAAAGATTATTTTTTTAAAAATGGTTTTCTTATCAAATTTTTCAGGACTCTTGTTAGTAAGTAATTTCTGCTAGCAGCCCTTTTAAACAAAATTTGTTCTTAAATTATATGTAATTTTAAGGCCCTGATTTAACAGTTCATTCCCGGGTGGCTAAAAAGTTACTACAAATAGACCTGAGGTGTTATGTAATCTTAATTCCCTCTAAAATTCATTCAACTGAAGTAAATATCAGAAGAGATGGTAATGGTAAGACTAACATTTATGTCTTTCTTTTAGCATGCTGATAATTTATCACATCATTTTATTTCCTGCTTAAATCATCAGATAAATGACATTTGTTGTACACCAGATTACTTGTGGGACTCAATCACAGGCCTTTGGATTAAAGGAGTGATTATAAATATCTGATAATGTAGAGAAATGAATCTTTTTGACCTGATTTTTTTCTATTTCCTAAAAATCTTCTAAATAAGTACAGAAAATGGCAGGCCCAAGAAACCCATGCATAAATTTCTGATCGAGGAATTAAACTTTTTTCCAACTACATCATCTCATGTATTCTGAAAAGGTCTTTCAACAGCTCTGTGGACTCTGGTATTGCAAAGCATGGCAGGTCATGGCATAAGGCAACATAACATGGGATGAGAAGCTCCAATAAATCTAAATTGAGAATAGCTTGTGTATTAGTAGAAGTGACTGCCACTCGTGTGATGGATTGTTTGGATCTGATATCAAAGAGCATTAAAATGCATTGTGTCGTAACTGGACCTGAGAGAGTGTGCATCAGGTGAACAATTTCCTTAAGGCCCAAGAATAAAATGAAGGATTTCCAAAGCCAGATCTTATCTGATGATTTTGCCATGTTTTGGGCTTCCTTGGAAAGTGAAAAGGTCTTTTTTTAAAAAACCCTGTCAGTACTGGGAAATTGTGTGTCCCTTCATTCCCTGCTGGAAGAAAAATTCTCCTGGGTCTAAAATATCATGGTAGAGGAAGTATGTTAAACATGCCCCCCAACCCTCTAGGGTGGTTGGGAAACTATTTGGAGAAAAGAAATTGTTGGGGTTTTTTTAGATGCAAGGGAACAGTGGAGGGGATGAGTCCCAAGGGCCCTAGAGGGCAGAGCACACACACCCCTTATACATGCTCACCACTGCTTTGGGGAAGAACTATAACTCAGCAGCAGAGCAAATGTTTTGCTTGTAAAAGGTCCCAATTTCAGTTCCTACCATTTGCTGATAAGATTAGGCAAGATCCTAAAAGCCCTGTGGATCACTGTCAGCATATGTGGAAAACACAGAGCTAGACAGATCAGTGGTCTGTATAAAACTGGCTCTTAACTTTTGTGTTGTTTAGCCCTCCTTTTGAAATAAATAGGATTTAATTTTGGCTGCATTAAACCCTCACTGTATTGCTCATAATTTTACTAATATTTAGGATGTAATTGTATATGAACACTATTAGAAATTTAACATTTGATAATCCACACTAGGAACCTCTTGAGAGTTCCTACATAGAATAAAGGGATCATAAAATGGGGCCACAGGAAGATAAACAGGAAGCCTACATGAAAAAGTACATGATTTTTATAAATAATTGTAAGCCCATTTTCACACAGAGTATAAAATAATAAATGTGTTTGAAAAGAAGAATTTAGCCCCTGGGAATCAGTTTTCCTAGCAGCAGAAAAATGAGAAGATGATGATGCCCTAATTGCTACAGTTCTAAAATGTAAAATAAGGGCATTGGATAAATATCATCAAGGCAGCCACTGATTCATTTTAACCTTATTAATATTGGTGGCATTTGTTGGTCCTTTGACATGATGGATTGTGTTCATGGAGCTAGAGCAATTGTCAGACACTGGCCATTAATTAATTTGCAGATAAGCCATGCAAGGAAAGTCACACTGTTCTTGAATATCAGCTTCAACTCCAATTATCAGAGCTTTCTGCCTGCTACTAAAGATCAGGAGAACCAGAAGTCAGCTTGATGAGGGACCCAGGGTGATTCAGTTCTCCCAGACAAAAGATGGGACAACAGTTCTCAATTTAGTGAAAAAATGCCATTCGGTTTTAGACTTGTCTTCTTGTTGTTTTTTAGAGTGTCATTTGTTTTGTCTCCACACCCCACTTTTGCTTATTTTCTCATCAAATTCTCAACAAGCTGAGCCACTATGATGGTGTCTGGATGGGCCAGAATACTGGAAGAGCAGCCCAGAGTATTCTGGGCTCAGAGCTGCCCTAACATCCTCCTGTTACCTGGCACTCCAGAGTAACAGCAGCTGTCTTTTCTCACACATGCCCTGCTGTACTGTCCACCACCACCACTGCTGCCTTGGGTCATTCCCTATGAAGCCAAAAATGAGGCATACAGTGTCAGTCACATATCTGGGTGCCACATTCTGAGAGGTGCTGCTGCAATTCTTTTTTTTTTAACACCCTCCCCACTCCTTTTTATGTTGCAATAGATTAAAACAGCTACTTCTTTGAAAACTGTCTGCCTGGTCACACCTGACCGTGTGTTTACGGATATTTTCAAAATACTCTAAAAATTAATGAGACAGAACTCACTTTCACAAAAATATTGTCGATTCTTTTCTCAGTGATTTACATAGTCCAAAAAAGTAACTTTTGCAAAGTCTGCTCAATTTTAAGCAGTCATTTTGGCTGATCTTAACCCTTACTTGTTCAGTAATCAGCTAGTAAGTACATTTTAACACCACAGTTGTCAGGCCTTCTGACATAGCACTTCTCTGTGTAACTTTTTCCTATATTGATTCTCTGTTTCAGTAGAGAAGAATATACACTTGGAGTTTATTGGAAAAAGTTGGTGAGGTGCACTGTGAATTGCCTTTGTTCTGGAAGTTATTAAAAAATATGTTGGCTATGCATCAAAGATGGTCTAGGTGATAATATCCTGCCAGAGCAGAGTTTGGGGTTAGTTGATCTCAAAGGCCCATTTCAAATTCTTGTTAACAAGGTTACTATTATACACTGGGCTGATTTTTGAAACAATGAGTTATCAATCACACAGCAAAGAAAGCTTTCCACTGCATGAGCCAAAACTAACTGACTACGGAAACTTAAGGTTTCCTCCACACACTACTCCACCATCTTCCACGTCTTTAAAATAATTTGCCCACTGAATCTAGCAATTAACTTATTTTCCCAAATTTTAGCTCCACAAAATACTTCTCCTTTCATGATGCTTTTCTCTCCTCTCCTCGCTTCCCCTCTTTCTGTGTGTATGTGTGTCTATGTAGCACACCGCAGCATTTCCAACAGTAATTCCTCAGTAGTTCAAACTAAAGACCCTCAGAAGCTGGCCAAGATGTCAGCCACAAATACAGATGCCATTCCTGGAAAAATACCACAAAGCCTGGCAGCTGTACAGCAGACTAGAGTTCCCTCTGTGTGGCCACAGTTGTTGTTGGCTTCCCTTTGCCAGGGAGGAGGCAGAAAAGAAAGACAGAAAAGAGAGCAGCATCCAGCGGGTTGGCAAGCAACCTCGCCAACACATATAGGCCTGCTCTGAATTCTTTTCAATAGTAGTTTCAACCTCACATGACCTTTCCTTGGAATGGCAAGGCCTCCCTTGTGAACCTGAATCTCCTGACAAGATGAGTCAAGATCATAGATTGTGACTTTTAAAAAGTATATTTCCTTTTTAAAAAATGGTGCATTTTAAACAAAGTTTAATAGCCATATTGATTTTTCTAAATGATCCCATTTTAGTACCATACACTCTTGTTTTTTAAATAGCATTTTATATAAAGTTGGCTTCAAATCTTAATTTTATACACTGGGGTAGCTTTCTATATTAGAAAAAATTCAAAAAAGGGAAACACAAGTAAGGCATGCTTCCATCATTTGGATTTCTGACATTAATATGAGAAGTGTGGGTTCATGTACCTCCTCTCCAGTGAAATGTGTGTGTGCGTGCGCGCGTGCGCACACACGCACATGTACATGTGTGTCCCATACACATATACACATACTCAAGATGTAGGTGCAGTTTACACATTTCACTGTCAGGTAAGATAGATGTGCTAATTTCTTCTTTTGTATGTTATACTTGTTTTTCAAACAAGCATGCTTTTCAATAGCAAATGAAACCACTTTTAAGGCATATATATGTGATGGTCTTCTGTAGTGGCATGCTTTCATATTAGAAACATAATCATATCCTTAATTCAGGTTGGTACCTTTTAACACTTTTCAGAGTAAGGTGGTAAAGGAGTTCCAGCCCTTCCTTGTCCCCAAATCTGTTGTGCAGAGTCAATCCAAGTGAGACAAAATAACCATATCTAGTTTGCTAAAGGGATCTTGTTGTACCTTTGAGCCTAATTGTGCAAAATAAATTTTAGCATATGCTTTCATAGGCTAGATCATAGGTCCACTTTGAGACCTAGTCTATGAATACTCATGCTACAACTTCTTTCACAGAGTTAATCTCAAAGGAGGTACAAGATCACGTTGCATAGTCATATTCCAGGCTAACACAGCTATGTCTCTGAATTCAACCTCATGGAAAGCACCTGGTTTGGCTAACATCATCTGTTTTCACATCCAAATAAACCTAAATACATATCACCTTTCCTCACAATATGGCTATTACCATTTTAATTGCTTTCCTCTGTGCCTTTTCCATCTGTTCTTTGGAGGTGGAATGGTGACTTGTATTGTACACACAAATTCTCTGAGCTTGAGAGATCTTCACATGGTAGCTTTTTTGGTAATGGTAGCCAGTCCAAGGGCTGTAGCCAGAACAGGTCTGAGGAAGATTGGGGATGTGAAACTAAGGGGAGATGTCATGGAAGTAGCTTGGAAGTTCAGATGAAAATTTTCACACACTCCATTTTTTTTAATTTTTAAATTTTATTTTTTTGGCGGCAGCAACCAGCTCTGGTAACAGGGTTATTACAGCTGAAGACACAAATAATAACAAAAAACATTTACTCGTATAAGTGAGGACAAACTCTTCATTAAATAATTACCTCTTTTGGCTGCTGGATATGATCAAGTTTCCATCATAGTCTCTTTTTCAATTGCCTGAACTTTTTAAAATGGGATCCAGATGTTATATTCGTAAGAGAACTGCCTTTTCAAAGGGGAACCATTTGTCCAAACAGAAACAGTCCTTGTAGCCAGTGTATAAACTCAATCTATTGGCCCCTTCTTTCTCCCCCACCACCACAACTCAAAAGCAGGAATCTTTGGAATGAGCAAGCAACAACACTGAATATCCATTCTCCTAAAAAGCAAGCAACATGCATTGGTATTCTCCTTTTTATAAGCCTGCTTCATCTGATCATTTGGAAAATTCAGGACTTCTAAATCTTTTGCCAAATTGCTGAATGATTTTTCCCCTGTCACACACAGGCAGAACACTGACCCATCTCTACCCTTCAAGCCAGTACTGTCCAATTTTTACAGCTGGTAACCACCAGCCACCATGAAAAGGCACTGCTCCTTATTTAAACATGCATCTACAAGTAATCAATACCCATTTGAAGAAGATATATAGCTTTTTAAAAACTAAACAAAATTCCAGAGACAGTTCTTTCATCATCATTTTCATCACAATATTTTACCAGCTTGGTTTAGCAGTCTTCATGAACAATCAGCAAATTGGAGACAGGATAGATGTGGAGATGCATTTTATATTAGGAAGCTCTGGCCCATTTGACCCTTGCATCTCATCCTATTTAATTTTGCCAAGATAATACTGGCCCAGTACACACAGGCCTTTTAGGCACGCTCATCACGTGCTAAGGGTTGGCTGAGGGTGGAGCGCCCACGCACCCCGAAACCCTTGCATATGACAAGGGCGTAACAATGGCAGCACCCTGTATACATGGGTGCCACCATTGTTATGTAAGTGCCACGCGGCATCCAGATGGTGCTGCATGGCACTTACATAATGAGCACACCAGTGGCGCACTTGTTACACCACCACCGCAGCATCAAAAGAACCCATTTTTGCAGGTACTTTTTCCACTGGCGGGAAGCCTCACGGTTTGGCGGCTGAGGCTTCCCTCTGGTGGAAAAACAGGCACCGGGAGGCTGCCTTTTCTGGGCGGTCTGAACCGCTCCGTTATTCCACATTGCACGTGGAGGCAAGATGAGGTTTTTGGGCAATCAGAGTTTTCCCCCAAAGTCTTACCCACCTACCAGATGGGGCATATGTATCAGGGGGTTGTGGTATTTGTTTCTGTAGTTCTCATTTAAACAAAAATTTGACTATTTTCTGCTAAATTCCAGCACATGCTGTAACATTTTATTCCCACCCTATAGTGGGCTTATTTTCAATTCCAAGACATATTAGAACAAAATATCATCTCCTCTTCTCCTCCTTTATTTTTTATTTAACATCTTAGTTATAGCACTACAGTGCATTCAGCACATCAATGAATTTGGCACTCTAACGCTACAGGTATAGCTCAGTTAGGGCCTGGACAGACCGGCACTTTGTGCTGGCCAGGGCCTGAACTAGGGCTGTTGTAGAGTGGAGCGTTCACATGCTCCCAAGCCCTACTGCATGCCATGAACACCCAAATGGTGCAGTGCACGAGGGGCATCATAACACCGCACCATGGCAATTATGGCGCCCATTCTGAGACGCATAAAGAGGCCCCTTTGGGGGCTTCTTTTTGAGCCATGCACAGGCCGTGGCATGTGATTGCCATGGCCTGCATCCGGCTCAGAATGGGGTGGTGTCTTGCTGCCCCTTTCTGCCAATCTGTCCAGCCCCCAAGTTAGTTGATATGTTACTAGGCATTACTTCTTTAATAGAAAATTTGGTATCAGAGGCAGATGTAATGTGAAAAGAATGGGGATAGATTCCTACACTTCAAAACAGAAGAGCACTTCAGCATGTTTCAGCAAACTTTTTATTGAAAACTAACATGCCAGGTCAGGTAAACTTTACATGAGTACCCTTAAACCTTCTGATCCTTGAAGGAATGACCATTTAAAGGCCTTTTCCAAAGTTAATCTAGGGGTGGCTTTTCTTTCACCAGCCTCCACTATTCTTGGAATTTGGTGGCCAAACTTAATATTTTTCTTTAATATGCTGTAGCACTTTTTCTTTGTTTGTCTGATCATGCATTCTCAGTAAAGGATTCTGGAGGCAGCTGTTGTTCACTTTGTGTGTTGTATGCAAACACATGTAGAGACAGTAAGATTGGCAAGAGCGGAATCCTGCTCTTTGCGCTGCTGCAATGTAACACCAAAAGTCCATATTTCTCCAGCCCATCTTGAACATCCTTACATGCTGATCCTACTGAAATACTTGCAGCTAACAGAGGAAGAGAAAGAAAAGGGGTCTAGAAAATAGCAGTGAAAAGAATATTCCAAAATATTTTTAAAAGGTGAAAATCCATAGGTTTTATGTTTGCTTCTTTGTTTGTTTTGTGTTTGTTTTTAGTGTCAAATAAGCATGATAAGAAGAATTCTGGACTGACAAAAATCTTTGCAGTGCAGGATGTACTTTATGCAAAATTCATACTTTTTTTTGCAGAAAACAGCATTTTTTACACAAGAAACAGCTTTTTCTGTTCTCAAAAATAGCATATCTGTTTTCTATCCAGAAATATGGTAGTGTACAAAAAACTATTGTGCACAAAATTCATATGTGGTCAGTTTGCACAAATAATAGCATTTTCAGCACGGGAGCCAACTGCTCCTGTTTGAATTATATCATCAGATGGAGCTACAGTGATGAAGGTCTGTCTTCATAGCTACTTATGTTAATGCTAGTGGCCCAATGTGCAGCACTTTAGAAATTCCTCAGTTTGAGCACTATCTGGCTTAAGAGGTAGATTTTTGGTCATTAAAAACCATAAACATAAATTCCAAAATTTATGAGATCATAACAGCAGTTTAAGATCTCATAAGCCGCTGTTATGATCTCACAAATACTGATCTGGATGCCAACCATTGTTTTCTGTGCCAAACAACCACAAATGAACTTTGTGCAGAATAAGTCCCAAACTGTGAATAGATTTTGAAGACAATGTGGTTTTTGAATACCGTACTTTCTTGAGCAAGAAGAAAATGGTTAAAATTACTTGTACTTCTTTTCCAAAGGAAATTAGTAATAGATTACATCTCTACTTAGTAAGCTTTTTTTAAAGTAGCTTCACTATCAGAGGCTTTGTTAACTGTGGTATGCCTGTATAACTCTAAGAACTTTTAAAAAGAATAAACGAAAGAAAGAAAGAGAATTTTTCCCCTTAAAAGAATAGCATCACCTCAGCAAATTGTATCCCCCATTTAAAAGAAATAACTTTTGGAAGAGTGCTAGAGTAGATCTGAGACAACACTACAACTAGTCCCCCAAAAGAATGGAATGAGTAGCTATAGAAGTGGCAGCAACTGCCAAACCTTTGAAAAACTCAAGAAACTCTATTGCAAGAACCCAGATTTCTTTTGACTAGTCCGAAAGAGACCATGATTTTTCTTTTCCCATATCCCTCCAACCAAACAAAACCCTGCATTAAATATGGGAAATTGTATCATCAAGGGGCAGGTTTCTCCATTTAAATTCTATTTCAGGGGTATCTAAACTTTTAAAAATCGCATTCTGGAAATGACCTTTTCTAGTTTTGAAAAAATTGATGGATGCAACCTGCAAAGATCAGGGTATTTGTGAAAAATGGAGTGGAGGCAGCTTCCAGATCCTATGCCATTACCCATCCTGATATAAAGCCTTCCCACTGACTCCACAAGCCTCTGCTGCTATCACCAATCAGTGATCAGAATTCACTTATTCTCAATTAGTGCACAGAACCAAGCTGAGTTTGCTTGTTGTGTGTTAAGATGTGAACACTAGTTTTTGTTCATACAAGACCATCCTTCTTCAGACAAAAAGGTATACTTGTAACACTTTGGAAATTACTCTTTTGGACTACAATCCCTGCACACATATTTTCCCACAACACAACACAGCATGGTCTGTGGCCCTGATAGGTAGAAACTTGGAGTGTGTGTGTCAGAATCCAAAAAAACTTGTTCAAACTCTTTTCAACACAGATCTGCTTCCTCTATTGAAACATAGAAGGGGATGTTTACTGGTGCTAGTATTTATTTCTTAATGTACTATGAGAGTGATGGTCATTATCTCCATGCTATGAAGCATATCTTTCAGTTACTTAAAGTTAGTACCATTTATGTTTGGAGATCTTTGAATGTTCATAAAATTTTCGCTGTTACTGTTTTGATGTTGCATTTCAAAAACGAGTACAAGCCTATGAAAAATACCAAAAGATGCCAGCATCAATGTTTTTGTAAAATGTACATTCCAGCTGAATGAGCTAATTAACTTGGTTAAAAGGAGACCCAGCCACAGGATTTAAAAAGCAAGCCACTGGAGCTTTGTGATTCAAAAAGCCCTTGCGTTTGCCAGCTAATGGACTGTAAATTATTCATTGCCATCTTATAAATAAGAGTACCCTCATATTCTCAATGCCACATGATTGGTGAAAAATATTTGTTGATTTTTTTCTCCAGAAAAATATTCCTTGTGTTTTTATGGATTATTTCTTTTAGGATTTTTTTAAAAAAGGAAATGCATTTATTCAGTAATATCCACAAACATTTTATTTATTCCCCAGTGATGAAGCATTGAAATCTTCACTGGAGGCACTCTTTCAGTCCTATTTCTGAGATGAGACAGGGCCTTTCCAGCTGTGACACCCTAAAAATGTAAAATCTTCCCCAGAAATACAGTCCTGACACATATCTAAACGTCCTTTCAATGACAGAAAAAGACATTTCATTTTCCTCACTTTTTAAAGTAGAGATAGTTTCAGTACTGTCACTTAAATCCTATATTTTACTGATTATATCCCACTTGGTGTACTATACCACACTCTATCTGAAGCTGCTTTTGGAAAATGTTTGGAAACTTCAGCTGGTCCAAAATGCTACCACCAGATCTTAACCAAAGTTACTTACAAGGATCATACTACTCCTCTGTTACAACCACTTCATTGGCTACTGGCCTTTTTTTTTTTACCCCAGGCATAATTAAAAATACTCATCATGATGATTGTAGAACTTGACCTCCTCACATGAGCCTGTTTAAGTTTTAAGTTCTTTGTGGATGCTCCCAGACTGTGGCAGTTCTTCCCATGGAAGGCTGCCTAGGTTTCCTCCACCTGCCTACTTCCCTACAGGTTTTTCAGCTCTGTTTGATGAGGAAGAATTTGAGTGGGGACAATGTGGTATAATGGTTTGAGTGTTGAACTGCAACTATGGAGATTAGGGTTCAATTCTCAGCTTGGCCATGGAAGCTCCTGGGCAAGTCATATGCTCTTAGCCTCCAGGGAAGGCAATGGCAAACCTCATCTGAATAAAACATGCCAAGAAAACCACTAAAGGTCATAGATAAAATTTTACATAACTAAAAACACACAACAACTAAAATATAATTAAATTGTTAATGGAATCAAAAGCAATTTAGAAGCATACTCACTAAAAAGTAACAAATACAACCAATAAAGCATGTTTATACCATATTTTCCAGCGTATAAGATGACTGGGCATATAAGACGACCCCCCAACTTTTCCAGTTAAAATATAGAGTTTGGGATATACTTGCCATATAAGACTACCCCTCTTCCAATGCACACCAAATAAAAAATTTAAAAACAACAGATTTGATTTCAATATGATAATTTAAATTCAAATGCTTATGACATGCAGGTCCTTAGCAGGAAACCTTGTTGTATACAAAGCCTGCTTGGATTGGTTAGCTCTCCCTGCCTGCCCAGCCCTCCACGTCTCCAAGACTATCAGAGTGGTAGCTGCTTTCATACAATCGCCGCATATGGCGGAGATGCGGCCGCAGCCATTTTTGAGCTCCCCCCACCATATGCAACGACCACAGATTCTCCAGTCCAGCTTGGAAGTTTCAGCACCTGCCCTATAAGATGACACCCAGCGTATAAGACAACCCCTGACTTTTGAGAAGATTTTCCTGGGTTAAAAAGTAGTCTTATATGCCAGAAAATACAGTATTCATTTAAAAAAAGAATTGATAGATTACTTTTTAACTCACATTTCCATACTACCCAGGTCTACCCAAGTTCCAGAGTAGATCCAAATTACTGTATCCTGAATTGAAAAGTCCCTTAAGGATGAAGTCACTACTGTTGTTATTGCTGCTGTTGCTGCTCCTCCCGCTATTGTAACTGCAAAAAGAAGCTTGCTGTTGTGGATTTCAAGTTCCCAGTAGCACTCCTGGTCAGTGATTCTCAACTTTTGGCCCTCCAGATACTTTAGACTTCAGTTCCCAAATCCATCTCACTTGGCCATGCTGCAGCTTCTGGGAGTTGAACCCCAAAGACTAAGAATGACTGCTCTGGGACATATGTATATGGATAATTCTTAAATCATAGGCTACTCACACCCTGCAAATGATCCCATTGGATTGATGCAGATGCCCAAGCTTCTGCTGACACCACTTTCAAATTATCCACTGAAAGATTTTGAGAGAGAGAGAGAGACTGAGATTGAGCCAAGTCAAGCTACAGGCTGAGGGAGGGATAATTATAATAGGAAGGATGGTATGGATGGACAATCATCTGCTGTAGTGCCATTCTCCTTACAGTAATCACCAGTGAGCCTACCAAACAGCTCTTTTATAGGTCTACCTTGAGTGTGATTTAAACAGGGAAAATGTAAGAGCCAGTGTGGTTTAGTGGTTTGAATGCTGGACTAGAAATTCCTTGCTCAGCCATGGAAACCCACTGGACAACTTGAGCAAGTCATAGAGCCTTACCACATACGGTTCCTGGAATGGTACAAAAGGGACTGGGAAGAAAACGGAATGAGTGAGGGACGCATTTTACCACACACAGGAAGTCCCTGTTCCGTTCCCCATCCGTCCCAGAGGAGGAGATTTTTAAGAACCGTTCTGAACAGTTCTCAAAAATCGCCTCCTCTGGGATGGATAGAGATCGGATGGGAAAAGGAATGGGGACTTCCAGCGGCGGCATTCTGTGTGCAGTAAAATGCATCCCTCATTCATTCCATTCCCTCCCTGGCCCCTTTTGTACCATTCCAGCCAGCCCTGTGAGATAAGGATCAGACTCTCTCAGTCTCAGAGGAAGACAATGAAAACCCCCTCTGAACAAATTTTGCCAAGAAGCCCTGTGATAGGTCTGCCTTAGGGTCGCCATAAGTTGGAAACAACTTGAAGGCACACAACAGCAACAATGGTTTAACCTTGGTTTATAATAAACCCAGTTAATTATAAGAGTACTTATGCCCAAATGAACAGTATAATGATCAACTAAAGAAGCCTTGGTTGAGTAATTAAGTTGGGAGACACAAGGAACGGGGCTTTTTCACACAAGCAGAGGCTAAGATAGGATCATGGAATAGACTCATGGGAGTTTATCCTACGGGGGAACATTGGAAGTATAAACAGTGGTGAATGGATTTCCCACCTTCTAATATTTAACATTATCACATTTTTCCCCAAACTGACATTAGAAGCTTTGCTCCAATTGACAGCAGATGCAGAATTTTGTTTCCACCAGCCTTTGGGAACTGACTACTTTGGGAGAAATGCATTTAATAATGTGCTTTATTGGTTGTATCCATTGCTTTTTGGTGAGTATGCTTCTAAATTGCTTTTAATTCCATTAATAATTTAATTATATTTTAGTTGTTGTGTGTGTTTTTAGTGATGTAAAATTTTATCTGTATCTGCTTTATTTGTTTGTAAGCTGTCTTGAGTATTATGACTGGATAAAACAGTGTGTGTGTGTGTGTGTGTGTGTGTGTGTAATGATAACTACATTGCTACAAGTATCTATAAGCCTTTTTTCAGTGCCAGTACTGGTTTTCCTTATTTTATAATCTCTCCTGAAGTTATTCCTGGATGCCTCCAATGGTCCATCTTCCTCCAAGATTATTGTTTTTATTATCACATTCATTTGCAATGCGCAGTTTCTTTTCTCCCCTGACTTTGCTCTTGGAAATGGTGATGATTATCACTTTGCCACTTTGCTATGGTAATCAATTTCTCACTAATATCAGTAACAACTCATAGAACCACCCTGAGCTCCCAGGCTATAATTTGGTGAGGGATTTACAGCACCATTTATCATTCAGTACAACATGAATCACACAGTGCAAAAGACAAGTGTAAGCCTTCTGCTGACTTATGCCTTTGCATGTCATAAGAAACTGCACCTATTTCATTAACACTAATTCTAAGTCAGGGGTATATAAACCATGTTTTCAGCCTAGGCAGGAATAGAATGCATCATACGACTTGTTTATAGCCTCAAATGCCTGCAGAATCCAGGATTTATCAAGTAATTATATAGCACAAAAAGTAGCTAGAGCCTATGTTTTATGCCTGTTGCCAAAAGTCAATTATAACTCTTTCTAAAACTGCTGCCCTCAACTTTCTTTAATTGATAAAATATATCATGGTGCTGGGAAGAAATTTTCAATCATGCAAGTGCCTATTTTCCGCCCCCCCCCCTTCTTTTATAGTAGGAGCCTAGCAATAGGAAGGGTTGCCATTGCCTATCATAAATATTTTCCTTCACAAAATTCAAAGGAACAAAGCAATAGCTCTTGTCTTGCTCAGGGTTTAGAAATACAGTCTGCCCACACCACCAGCTTGCCATCTGTGGACTTAAGCTCATGTGGACATCAAGTCCAGGGGGACAAAATGGCACCTGCACCACTCATGGAGCATGCAGCCATTAGAATCAATGGAACTTGAGAATCAATGGAACTTTTTTTCCATACATAGGGGAGGGTCCAGAACAGATCGCCCGCATATACAAAGGGACCACTGTATTAGTTTTGCAGGGGCTTCAACTCCCAGAAATACCCAGCCTGAGTCCAGAAAGGTAACATGCCAGGAATAGAGCCAGGTTTCCAGCCAGTGAGCTAAATCTGACCTGCCAGGGTTACCCTCTAACTTAAATCTTTGTTTGTTAAAATCTCTGACCAGTTGATAAATGGGTCTTTAAAGCTCAGGCACTGAAGTCTAGGCAACTGATAATTGGTTTGGTGTTGTACTGTGGCTTGCTCTAGAGGAAATCTAGCAATGTTCTTCCCACATTTTTGTGGTCCTGCCTTCTACCTTTAGGCTTATCCACTGCTCTGATACTTTTTCCAAATTAGAATTCAGCTGTAGGGCCCTAGAGAAATTCCTCTAGCTCTTCTAGAGTCATAGATGGCTAATTATAATGAGAAGAAATGGCACAGGAACAGTTGCATAGATTAGGAATGGCAAGGCTTCTCAATAAACATTCTTCCCAAACCTGACAACCTCCAGATCTGTAGGACAACAATACCCAGAATCTACACAGCCAAGGCAAAGTGCTGCCTGGGAGTAGTCTGAAGGGTACCAGGATTGGAAAACTGTACCAAGGGAATGTCAGTGCCCCTGCCTGCCTCTCCATCACCACATTTCTTCTTGTTCCATGGCTTATTCAGTTGTTGTGTGTTTATATGACTGATGTAACAGTCTCCAGTTTTCATGGGTCATAGAATCATAGAGTTGGAAGAGACCACAAGGACCATCCAGTCCAACTCCGTTCCATGCAGGAATTCACAATCAAAGCATCCCTGACACACGGCCATCCAGCCTCCGCTTAAAGACCTCCAAGGAAGGAGACTCCATCACTCTCCGAGGGAGTTTGTTCCACTGTTGAGTAGCCCTTACTGCCAGGAAGTTCCTCCTAATGTTGAGGTGAAATCTCTTTTCCTGTAGCTTGCATCCATTGTTCCGGGTCCTATTCTCTGGAGCAGCAAAAACAAGCTTGCTCCATCCTCAATATGACATCCCTTCAAATATTTAAACAAGGCTATCATATCACCTCTTAACTATCTCTTCTCCAGATTAAACATGCCCTGCTTCTTATGTCTCTCCTCATAAGGCATGATTTCTAGACCCTTCACCATTTTGGTCACCCTCCTTTGGACATGCTCCAGTTTGTCAACATCCTTTTTGAATTGTGGTGCCAGAACATGACACAGTATTCTAGGTGAGGTCTGACCAAAGCAGAATAGAGTTGTATTATTATTTCCCAAGATATAGACACTATACTTCTATTGATGCAGCCTAGAATCACATTGGTCTTGGGTCATTCTCTAGTTTTGGGGACTTCAGCCCCAAACAAAAGAAGAGGGTTGTTCAAATCTCCAACTCACCAGCTTACTATAGTTTGCAATTGAAGTACCTAGACTGGGCTCTACAGACTAATGGTTACTCCAGTGCAGATATCAGAAGGGCTGCCAGAGCCACAAAAACCCACAGGAGTGAAGACAAACAACCATCCAAAGGGAAGGTATTTTTTACCATACATTAAAGAAGGCACAGACAGAATAGGGAAACTAGTGAGGAAACACAACCTCCAAATGATCTACAAACCGACCAAGAAAATCCAGCAAATGCTGCACTCAGCAATGGACATGAGAGACCCTCTCACAGCAGCGGGAGTTTACCACATACCATGCAGCTGCAAAGAAGTCTACACAGGGACCACCAAACGCAGTGTTCAAACACAAATCAAAGAACATGAAGGAGACTGTACACTGGACCAGCAAGAAAAATCAGCAGTAGCAGAACAGGTTATAAACCACCCCGGGCATAAAATGCTATTTGAAAACACAGAAATTCTGGACCATGCCAACAACTATCAGGTGAGATTGCTCAGGGAAGCCATTGAAATCCAGAGACACCTAGACAACTTCAACAGGAAAGAAGAAACTCTTAAAATAAACAAAGTTTGGCTACAGTCCTGAAAAATAACAAAATCAAGACCCAGAAAGTGCAAATGAAAACCACCCAGGATCAGGGGAGTTTCCCAGCAGACAATGGCACACTAATTAAATAGGCACCCTGAGGCCTTACCATTCAACAACAGATCAGCACACAGATTAACATGTAAATAATTTCCTCCCACAAAGTATATTTACCCCACTCACTTCCATACCAGCATTCTCTGAAGGTGCAAGTCACAGATGCTGGCAAAATATCAGGAATAAGCTCTTCCAGAACATGGCTAAATAGCCTCCTGAAAAATCCATAAAAACTATTAATTGATTCGTTGCTGCAATTTACAAAGATTCTCCAGGGGAGTTTATTTACTTAGCTTCCCCCTTCCTTCCCAGTCATTGTAGCTTCAGTGGTCACTCTCTGCTCTACTCTGAATCTATCTTCTGCCTCAGAGCAAATAGGATAAATAAAATGTTCCTTATCCCTTCTCCTTAAATAAGTGAAAATGAATAATTCTTTTATTTCATCTTGATCTGAGAACAGCCCATTTAACCAATATTTCTGTCTTAATTTCCAAACAAGAAAATATGCTCTCTGTGTTGAGAGAAAGAGAGCAACTGTAGTTAATGTATAATGTCTTAATGACATTATTCAGGTGTCCCTAAGTCTCAGGTTTAAGCCTGGAAACCTCAAAATCTGAGAAAATTATGAAGGAGCAACCCTAGTGACTGGAGATGTACTCCAATGCATGCAACCTTTGTAGAGGCTGCTAGACTGCACAAGTAGTCTTTCCTTACTCTTTCCTTGCTATGTTGCCTGTCACTGTTGTGCAAAACCATTAGATCATAACAGTCCTGCTGGATAAATCAAACGTTTTATCTAACCAAGCATTCTTCTATTCACAGTGGCCAACCAGCTGTGGCAGCTGGGGGGATCCCATGCCAGAGGGGCTGCGAATTGGCTCGAGCCTCAGTACAATTTCTTAAAAGTACGGTTTCTTTATTTTCTAAAAGAAGTATCCTGAGTTTCAAACCCAATCTCCAGAATGTCCATAACTTTTAGATTTTTAAAGTTTGAACTAAAACACAAAACAAATTTGTTACCTTACTAGCATGGGTTATTTGCTCAAGAATGATACCTCATGTTTGCTGCTCCAAAGGAGCAGGGCACAATGGCCATCTGCAACAATTGTTAGTTTCCTGAATAATAATAGTATTGTACCATCACAGTATCTCGATAAACTCATGATAACATCTCAGTACTGCAGGATATTACATTCCGATGACATCAGTGTGATTGAATCCCAATGTATTTTTGAAACCTATTTAAGAACAAACCATTAATGGTACATCCATAACCTTGGAGCTAGAACTAGATACTATGATGTATGTATAAAGCAGTGCTGCTGTCTATTGCTATCACAATCTTGTGCATTCCATCACCACCCACCAGCTACCACTAGCAGCATGTAGCTGAGGCTGAGAACATGCAGAACATCATGAAATATATACTATAACAACCAGTGAGAGTTGTCACCATTTCATCATTTCATAGCACTTCATTACAAGGTAGAATGTGTTGGGGGGGATCAATACAGTATTTAAATTATTAATAATTTTGGCATTTAACTTCAGTTCATATCATTTCCAGTTTCTGGATTCTTGACCTCAGAAAAGGTTATTCTTGGCTGCAGCATATCAGTCTTGTATTCCCCAATATCTAGCTATCCTCCCCACAAAGCACACTTTTTTTTAGTGCTGAATAAAAGAGTGGGATTAGGAAGGAGCACGTTCAGACTGAACTCTTTTCTTCCCTCCCTGTTTTCTTTCTTTTTTTTCCCCCAGAGATCTGAAACTGCAGAACTAAAATATGTCATTTTATTCTCAAGACCCAGTAGGGTGCTTCCTGTCACCAGGGATCTCCTGCTTTGAAAATAAAGATGAAATAGACACCTGCAAACTCTTCAGCAAATGCTTAGCTCTCACTGGCAGGACTTTTAAACACGCCCATGGAAAAAATGAGACAGACAGAAGAATATTATTCAGCAGCAAGAATTAGTAGACAGACAAATTCCAGACCGTGGCATTTTGTTCCAAAAGTAAGAAGGAATTAAAGAAAGAACAAACTACAGCTTTTCGCTTGGAAATGGTTTGTTATTCTTCCTCCAATTTCCTTAGCTTGTTTGTCCTTATTAAATATTTTCTTGGTGATGGTTACAATGTTGTGTAATGCAGTTTGGCTTGAGAATAAGATTCTAACTAGACTGTAAAACTCCCATTTCAGACTGACTAATGGGAATGGCCTCTGATGAATCAGGTCATGTAGTTCCAAGCCATACAGTGGCACATTCACTCTAGTAAAGAATTAACGTTATCCTGACCACTATAAATCTGTAAAATTGCAAGTGATCTCTCCAAACATTTACATGTGTTAAAAGTAAGTACATTTCTGAATCATTCTAATGTGATTTTAAGGATTTCTTTACTCCTATTTCTTGCCAAATAAATCACAAAGTTTAGGGGCAAGGAACAATAAATTTTAAATCATATAAATGCCCAAGTAATCCAGCTAAAACACTAACAACATAATAGAGCAAGATCCTCAAACAAGTTCTTCCAGTCGCTAAAAGCCTCAATCAAGCTATGAATAATCAGCATATTTTGGGGGAAAAATAATTCACATTACTTGCTAAAGATGTGATCATGAAGCAGCCAAATTTCTCTGTGTCCTGATTTAACACACATATGCATGTCTTCTTTTCATGGGTGGCCGTTCCCTGAATTTGACACTAACTCACTAGATCACTCCAAGTTCCCTTTCATCAGGGCTTTTGGAACATCATAGTGGCAAGTGACTCTGTAAGTAATTAAAGTATAATTGTTAATTGATTACTCATAGGAAAATTTTTAGCAGGAGAGTGAGTAAGGCTTTGTTAAATTCCAAAAGGACTGATTTTGTCTGTAGGCTTGTTATTCCACATTGAAGCCACATGCAACTAAACCGGGGTAAATTCTCAGAACACATCAGATTCTAATGCTAAACTACGGATCTTATCACACTAGAAGAATTCAAGGCAGAAACAGGATTTAAAAGTAGAAAAATCCCACAAATGCAGGATGTTTTTCAGATGACATTTCTTCCAAAGAATAATAACACAAAAATAAAGAAAACGGAAAGTCAACAAAAATGACACCTTTTTACTTTTGGGAACTTACAAAATAAAAAGGTGTCATTTTTGTTGACTTTCTGTTCACTTTATTTTCGCATTATTGCTCTTTGGTGCAACACATCTGAAAACCTGCCGCATTTGCTAGTTTTTTCTACTTTTAAAATGCTGTTTCTGCATGGGATTCATCTAGTGTGATAAGGTCCTATGGCAATGCAATTAATAGGGGCAAGAGAAGGGAAATTCATCATAGAAGAAGTATAATATCCAGAAGATCTGGGGTTCAGAAGTGTTTACATTTTTCTTTTCTTTTCCAGCTGTTTTATCTCCCTTCCCTGAATATTCCTTCCCATTAGGACCAATGGGGAGGAACAATTCTGGGAGGCTAGTCTAACAATGTCTAGGGAATGACAACTGGCTTCAAAGCATCCCTTGATCTATTCACAGAATGCAGCTATCAGCCAGAGCTTGGAAAAGTTATATAGTTGGATCAACCTCCCAGAATTTCCCAGCCAGCCTTATAAAAGTGGTTAGGTTTTCTGAAAGTTATAGACAAAAACCTGTTTGCAAGCTTTGATTATTGCCATTAGAGCATCTAGAACGAAGAAGCATGCAAGGGTGAGCCCACTTTACCTATGGAGAAAATGGAATGTCCACTATTCATTAGAAGAATCATAAGATGCTGCTGTCTGTACTCAAGTATTTCTGACTTATGATGACCATGTGGGCTTTTTTGGCAAAATTTGTTCAGGGAGGGTTTGTCATTGCCTTCATCTGATGCTGAAAGAGTGTGATTTGTCCATAGTCACCATTTCCATTTCATTGCCAGTGCCATTTCATTGCCAAACAGGGATTTGAATCCTGGTCTTTCAGAGTCTAGGCCAACACCCAAAGGACCACACTGGCCCTCCTAAGGTTCATTAGTTGCTGTTGTTAACTGCCCTTGAATTGACCTTGATTAACAGTGACCCCATGAATGTGACATCTCCAAGCTCCTCCTCCACTGCTCTGCTCAAGTCCTGTTGATTCATGATACATGCGGAAAGCCCAAAAGTGGGCCCAAGCAGGGCATGCCACTTAAATAATAATGGACAACAATATTCACTGACATTTCCCTGATTGCTTCACTATTTATTCAGAGAACTTAAGAAATACATGAGCAATGTATATTGGACTATGGAACAGGAAAGAGAGAATGCAATAATGCTAATTGCTGGGCCTACAAATATTATTTATGAGACTGAATTCCAAAATAAAAATGTTGCAATCTTTATTTCCATGTGTATGTGTATTTTACTAAACTCTGTCTGATTAATATATTACAGATAGAAAAATGTGACCAATAAATGCAATAAAGGGAATTATTCATTTGAGTGTGAACTGATTTGTTTCTAGAGTGTGGAAATGAAGGAGTCTACAATTATTTTCAAAGAAGTATGACTACATTTTAGTTGTGTGAACTTCTCCTTTTATTAGAACTCCTATGGTCCATCAACAAATCAATTTACAAAGAAAGAGTGCATGCTCAGGATATTGCGAAAGTTAAGGCAGAGACAAGGGACCCTGCAAAACAAATGAAAGGGAGGACAGACACTCACACCCAAAAACTAGACAGAAAGGGCTAAGCATCCCATAAAGGATGAGGCAAGGGAGACTGCTGTTGTAGTCATAGCTGATTGATAAAGGTCTAGCACATTTTGATTATAGATTATAGAAAAACCTTTGGTTTTATATGTCATGAAAACTATGGATCATTATTAAAGAAATGCATGTCACAATATTTGATTGTCCTGTATTCAGGACAAGAGGCTACTGTTAGAATACAGAAGAATGAATGGTTTCCAATTGGTAAGGGAGTTGAGCAAGGCTGCATTTTATCACCCTATTTGTTTTACTTGTATGCTGAATATATCACAGGTACAGCGATATTAGATTTGGAGGAAGGATACATGAAAATTGGAGGAAGGAACATCAACCATTTAATATATGCAGATGACACCATACTACTAGCAGACAATAGCCAAGACATTGAATAATTATTGATGAATGTAAAGGAAGAAAGTACAAAGGCAGGTTTACAGTTGAACATTAAGAAAACAAAAACAATGACCACTGATGATTTACATAACTTTAAAGGAGATGATGAAGATATTGAAATAATTCAAGATTTTCCAAACCTTGGTTCAGTCATTAATTGCAATAGAGATTGCAGTCAAGAAATCAGAAGATTAGGATTTGAAAGGGAAGCTATGAAGGAACTAGAGATCCTGTGTCTAGTGTCAAAAAATATAATTGAATATTAAAGTTAGGATTGTCCATGCAATTGTGTTTCCCATTTCTATATATGGATGTGAATGTTGGGCAGTGAGGAAAGGCTATAGGAAAATGCACCGAGGAGCTTCTGGGGTAAAGAGGTGCCAACTTCACCCCCATATAATTTGTGGAGTTACACGAGAAGAACTTTATGATCTGCTAATGGTCCCATTGGATCTTGTCCCTAAGCTAACTTGGGCCAATGATTGCTTGGACTAGCATCTGACCACCTAATAGCATTCTCCAAAGCTGAGTGCCACCGTCTTGCTTTCTGCACCTTAAGAGGAGAGTGTTGTTGTGGAGGGCAGAGCAGGGGTGAGCTGATCCTAAGTGGAGGAGAAGGAGGTGGATTCATGAAGAAATGTGCTTTGATGAAGCTATTCTTTCCATGACCCATTCCCAATGCAAGCAGAAGCTTCAGAGTCAAGATTTTCACCATGACCAAGCAAAAGAGGTAGATGTTTTCCTCTTCAACTCTTTGACTAGCATCATAGAGTTGGAAGAGACCGCAAGAGCCATCCAGTCCAACCCCCTGCCATGCAGAAAATCTAAATCAAAGCATCCCTGGCAGATGGCCATCCAGCCTCTGTTTAAAGACCTCTAAGGAAGGAGACTCCACTACACTCTGAAGGAGTTTGTTCCACAGTCGAACAGCCCTTACTGTCAGGAAGTTCCTCCTAATGTTGAGGTGGAATCTCTTTTTCTGTAGCTTGCATCCATTGCTCTGGGTCCTAGTCTCTGGAGCAGCAGAAAACAAGCTTGCTCCCTCCTCAATATGACATCCCTTCACGTACTGATACAGAGCTATCATATCACCTCTTAATCTTCTTTTCTCCAGGCTAAACATCCCCAGCTCCCTAAGTCTTTCCTCATAGGGCATGGTTTCCAGACCCTTGACCATTTTTGTCGCCCTCCTTTGGACACGCTCCAGTTTCTAAATGTCCTTTTTAAATTGTGGTGCCCAGAACTGAACACAATATTCCAGGTGGGGCCTGACCAAAGCAGAATACAGTGGCACTATTACTTCTCTTGATCTAGACACTATACTTTTATTGATGCAGCCTAATAATAAATAATAATAAATAAAATTTTTATTTATATACCGCCCTTCTTAGAATCAGGGCGGTGCACAGCAAACATACAATAATACAGCTTTACAAAGTTGGTTAAAAACAATTCAATAAAAATAATAAAATTCATGCCGGCAAAACAGTGCTGACCAAGGGGGGGGGGGAGGAAAGTATTCTGGGGCAAAGGTCAGGGGTAAACCTGCTCGAATAAATAGGTTTTTTTAAAATATATTTTATTAAATTTTGATACACTGTAACCGACAAACAAAACATCTCGCAATAATTTCAGCTTTATACCTACACAATACATTCCCCAACCCCTCCCTACTTATTTAACATTCCTTATTTTAATTTAGTCTGTAGTTTAATACCACTCCCTATATCCCCCTAAGACACCTAGAACGATTTCCACATTCTCAATACACATTCCCTTCTGTGACACTTACCCAAAAGAAAACCAGATAGCAAACTTGCTTGTCTCCCACGCCACATTCTCACAATTCTTGATGACTGTGATTTTAATCTAATAATATCCAGTTGAATTACCTATGTAGTGCTTTCCCTCAATTTCTATTGAAAATGTCTAATTAATTATTTAGATTCTTCTATTTAAGGGTATATCCCCTTTTTCCGTGAATTTCAATTCTTGTATTTCCTCTCTCACAAACTCTGGCTTATTGTTCCCTATTTACTTGAATTTGCAAAGGATCACATCTCAAAAAAGAAAAAAAGAAAAAAACAGAGCCTATTTAACAATTTCATTGATATAGATTTATCCCTTGTTTTCCTTACAAATTCCCATCATCTAACATAATTTTATGCAATTTCATCCATATTTGAGGTCCAATTAGCACTTTTCCCCCATTTTTTTTCCCATAAACTTTATGACAGATTCCCAACTTGACCTCCATTTAGAGCTATCTTGGTTTTTCACTTTATGTGATATTAAATCTAATTCCATAAATAGGTTTTAAGCCCCTTCTTAAATTGGGCTAGGGAGGTGGCTGAGCGGAGCTCAATGGGCAGCGAGTTCCAGAGGTTGGGGGCCGAAATGGAGAAGGCCCTCCTAGAAGTGGAAATATATTTCCCCTCTGGAACTTTTCACAATTGCTGCCCTGATGATCTGAGTGTGCGGGACGGATTGTATGGAGAGAGGTGGTCCTCCAGATACCCTGGGCCCAAGCCATTTAGGGCTTTATAGGTAATAACCAACACCTTGTAGTGTGCCCGGAAGCGGATAGGCAGCCAATGTAGGTCTTTAAGGACCAGTGTTATATGACTGGCCCTGGCAGTACCAGCGACCAGTCGGGCTGCCATATTCTGCACAAGTTGCAGCTTCCGGGTATGGTACAAGGGTTGCCCCATGTAGAGCGCATTGCAGAAATCCAAACGAGAGGTTACCAGGGCATGTACTACAGTTTCAAGGTCCCCCCGGTCAAGGTAGGGTCGCAGCTGGCGTATCAGCCGAAGCTGATAACAGGTGCTTCTGACCGTCGCATTCACCTGAGATGTGAGGTGGAGCGACGAGTCCAGCCTAAAATCGCATTGGACTTGTTAGCTGCCGCATCGCACTGTTGACTCATGTTCAACTTGTGGTCTACTTGGACTCCCAGATCCCTTTCACATGTAGTTTCATTCAGCCAGGTGACACTCCTCCTATATCTGTGCATTTCATTTTTCTGTCCTAAGTGCAGTACCTTGCATTTCTCCATGTTGAAATTCATTTTGTCAGCCTTGGCCCAGCTTTCTAATCTATTAAGGTCATTCTGAAGTTTGATCCTGTCTTCTGGGGTATTAGTTACTCCTCCTACTTTGGTGTCATCTGCAAATTTGATAAGTATACCCCCAATTCTGTCATCCAAGTCACTGATAAAGATGTTGAACAGCACTGGGCCCAAGACAGAGCCCTGTGGGACCCCACTGGTCTCTTCTCTCCAGGATGAAAAGGAGCCATTGTTGAGCACCCTTTTGGTTCGGCCAGTCAAGCAATTACAAATCCATGTAACAGTTACGTTGTCTAGCCCACATTTCACTAGCTTGTTTGCAAGAATGTCACGGGGAACCCTGCCAAAGGCCTTATTGAAATCAAGATATACTATATCCACAGCATTCCCTTCATCTAAGAAGCTGGTAATTTTTATCAAAAAAGAGATTAGATTTGTCTGGCATGACTTGTTTCTCTGAAACCCATGGTGACTTTTTGTGATTATGGAATTGCCTTCTAAATGTTCACAGACTCTCTGTTTAATGATCTGCTCCAGAATCTTTCCTGGTATTGATGTCAGACTAACTGGACGATAATTTTTGGGATCCTCTTTTTCCCCCTTTTTGAAGATGGGGACAACGTTTGCCCTCCTCCAGTCTGCTGGCACTTCTCCTGTTCTCCAGGAGTTTTCAAAGATTATTGCCAATGGCTCCAATATTACATTTGCCAGTTCTTTTAATACCCTTGAATGTAGTCCATCTTGTCCTGGAGACTTCATTTAGATTAACCTTACTAATTACTTATTCTGTGCTGAATTTCCCCTATTCTGTCCTCTGCTCCATTATCCTCAGGTTGAGCACCCTTTGCCTTTTCTGAGAAGATTGAAGCAAAGAAGGTGTTGATTATTTCTGCCTTTTCTCTGTCCCCTGTTAGCATTTTGCCATCTTCTCCTCACAGTGGCTCTACCATTTCCTTTTTCTTCCTTTTGCTGCGGACATATCCAAAAAAGCCTTTTTTGTTGTTCTTAGCCTCTCTAGCAAGCCTGAGTTCATTCTGCGCTTTAACTTTTCTGGCTTGGCTAGCTATTTGTTTGAATTCCTCTTTGGTGATTTCCCCGTTTTTCCATTTCTTATACATGTTCCATTAAAAACTTAGCTCAGTTGAAAGTTCCTTAGTCATCCATCCTGGTTTCTTGAGACACCTCCCGTTTTTCTTTCTCATTGGAACTGTTTGAAATTGTGCCTTCAGTATCTCCCTTTTGAGAAAGTCCCATCCATCTTGAACTCCCTTCTCTTTTAGTATTTCTGACCATGGGGTCACCCCCAGTATTTCTCTAAGTTTACTAAAACCAGCTTTCCTAAAGTCTAGAATGCATGTCTGACTATGAATGGCTTCTCCTTTCCACTGTATAACAAACTCCAGGAGTACATGATCACTCCCACCTAAGGATCTCACCACTTGAACTCCATTAACTAGGTCATCCTTGTTGGTTAGGATCAGATCCAAAATAGCTGATCCCCTTGTTGCCTCTTCCACCTTTTGGACAATGAAATTGTCTCCAAGGCAAGTGAGGAATTTGCTAGGCCTCGTGGATTTGGCTGAGTTTGACTTCCAGCAAATATCAGGATAGTTGAAATCACCCATTACTACTACATCTCTCCTTTCTGAATGTGTGGTCATCAGTTCTATAATCTAAATGCAAAGGTATATTTGGTGTCACATCTAGTTTTGCCTTTCAATATCTCTTTCTTTCAACACTACTTTCGAACTGCTTCTGAAAATCCCTTCACCATTCAAGTAAATCTGGCATGGTGATGGCTTGAGAAAAACAAAACAAGCAGCCCATAGGAATAGGGGAAAGTGTAATCTGTGGTTTTAGACATCTGGAGAGCACTAATTGTGAAGAAGGCTGGTGTAAACCCCCTGTAGTTTTGCATAACTGCTTCTATCATCCTTTACATCATGACCAGATTGTTAGGAACAGAAGGCTGGAGAAATATTCATAAAGCTATGGATATCTCAGTGATTAGTATGCAAGAGAAATGTCAAATTGCTATCATATTATATATATATATATATATATATATATATATATATATATATATATAATTAAATTCTTCACTAAGCCACACAGGATTGGGATGATCAATTGGCTCACACTTTTTTATGTAGGGACTCCAGCTACCATCAGTACAGTGTTACCAATGCTTTGGAGCAAACCCCAAGGAGTGCATAATAGCTTAGCATAAGAGACTATTTCACTTTGGCCAGGGAAAGAGAATATATTGTTTAATTAGGAACAATGTTCTCGTGCTGCTTTCCAAAGACTAGGGAGCTGAAACTGGATATGAAATGTTTTTCGCAGCAGGGGGGAAATTAGATTCAGTCCAAATTAAAACCTTCCATTAAAAAACCAACAACCCTATAACTTGAATCATTTTTAAAAGCCTTTTTAAAAACAAACAGCTATAAATTCCATTTAACCCAGCTAGAACTTCACGTGTTTTAGTCCTTTAGAAACTTGGGTCACACATGTTGAAGGAACGGTTCTATTTGAATTTTCCATCTGTAAGCTGGAATTTGGAGTTCAAAAGAATTTAGAGCCCACAAGAACAAACTGAATGTGAAATATCCATTTACTGAGTGTCAAAAATTGGGTTCCAAGGGAGCATGTGATAACTACAGAATTCTCTGACACTTTTACCCATATGATCTTCATCTTGGCACCACAATGGAAAACAAAACATCTTTGGGGGGGAAAATCAACCCTTTCTTATTTATACATGATTTAATAATCTATATATGAATACTTGAAACAATTACTTTCATATTAAAAGTGTGATTCATACTGGATTGAATCCAAGATAGGGGATGAGGAAAGACATTTAACCACTGATGCTTTCATCAAAAACTTGAATAAACCAACATTTGTGCTCAAAATGATCATGACCCCAAATGTTTGCTCAGCTGCAGTAATTACACAACTGGAGCTAAACCACTACTCTAGAAAGGATTCATTGAAGAACATTTTGCATTCCACCCCTTTCCTTTAGTCAGAACCCCTGCTTTACATCTCATACAAGAGAACAGAACCCCCAGGAATAAATGACTGCCTCTACTAGAGTACATTACCACCAGGACGGTTCACTGCTAAGCATGTGTTCATTACGTCTTATTCACATGAGCAGGGCTCTTGCAATGTGGGAAGTGTTGCTTCCTGCAGCTGTTGAATTGTCCCTAGAGTTTTTCAGTCTGTGTGGCTGAATGTTCTTTAACAATTGTTTTTTTAAATAATGAATTATGAGCTGTGATGTATGTTGTCCACCAGCAACAAGAGCCCCATTTAGCCATTCTTCTTCTAAATATAATCGATACATAGGGATGGTGGCACTATTCCATCACAGTGTTTGTTGCAATCCATAACTTGGTAAGAATATATGAAGGTAGGTAAAATGCAGCAATGAGCTTTTTCTATAGTACATATTCCTTGTGCAATTTGAGTGTTGGTTGTAGAATTGAAGACTAAGGCGGGATACAGACCTCCGCTTTGCGGCGGTCTCCCGCCGGTGCCATTTGCTCTGCGCGGGAGCCGCAGCAGCCAAACCGCGCGGCTCCCGCGCGGAGCAAAAAAGAAGCTCCATTTCAGAGCTTCTTTTTGCGGTGCCTCTATGATGTCGCGAGGTGCCGCTGGCGCATTCGCGACGTCATAGGCGCCGCGACACGTCTGGACGCTATGCATCCAGTACGTAAAGATGGTGGCGCCCATGTGGAAGGGGCGCCGCCATCTTGTACGTATTATATATGTACTAGGGTTAGGAGGGTGCGGAAGCACCACCCCTTCCTAACCCTAGTACGTATACAATACGTACTATATGGCGGTTTGTATCCCGCCTAAGATATATGACCATGGAGATGGGTTCTTAGAGCTTATCTAATAAAATCTCATACATGAACCTTGTACCATAACACACATGAATCTTTGGCTGCTGCCTGACTGCTTCTTTACATAAGGAACTTGGTTTTCTGTCATTTCTTTCCCTTCCTTTCTTTCTTTCCCATATCAACAATTTCAGGTTTAGACCACTTGAGTTTAATCTGAATAATTTTATGTATCCTGTGCCCCTTATATGCTATGTATTTGACTGTTTTATTGGGTCCTTCCCCACAACCTTCTTTCCTCAGTACCTATGAACCTCCAAAACACACAGCATAAATAATGCAGTTTGAGACCACTTTAGCTCAGTGATAGCGAATCCAAGGAATTATGGGCACGTTACAGACTGCCTAAAAGCAGCCAAACCGCGTGATTCCCAGGCGCAGCTGGAAAGAAGCGCCAAAATGGTGCTTCTTTTTGTGGCGCCATGAGGCTCTAGTTGTGCACTCGCGGCATCACTTCCGAGTTGCGACATCCAGACGCTACGCATCCACGATGTCAAGATGGCGGCCCCCGAGTGGACAGGCGCCACCATTTTGTACGGACCCTTTCTAACCCTAGCACGCCCCTTCCTAACCCTAACATGTACTTTCGGCGCATGTGTAACACAACATAGTTTATCCTGGCATTAGGGCTCTGGCAGAGAAAGCTAAATGTCTTGCAAACCCACAGTTCCCAGAATTCCCAAACATTGAGCCAGGGTATGTTAGAGCAGTCTCAAACTGGATTGTTTCTGCAGTGTGTTTTGGACCCATAGACTCTGTCTGTGAAACTATTCTCTTTTTTGTGGCTACATAAGACTGTTCTTTCTACTATATATTGTGGATGTTCTGTAAGAAGCCATGCTACATGTGATTTTCATGATTCTGGCTCTTAAATCTGAACCAATAAATTACTTTTGTCATCAAACTCTTTAATTTTTCACTGTAATAATTGAATAAGTTTAGTTGAATCATCTAATAAAGATGTTATGGAACTTATTCTAGCTACAGTACTTTATATTTTTCTATAGAATAATGTTCTTTTCTCATAGAATTCTTTTTAAATCATATAGTTATTTTATTTTATTTTAATTCTAAACCCTTTAGAATTCAAAGATATAGCCGTCTTAGTTTGCAAAATCAGTATGTAGAGAGATCTTGTAGCACCTTTGAGACTAACTAAAAGAAAGAAGTTGGCAGCATGAGCTTTCATAGACTTACATCTACTTCCTCAGATACATATAGTTAATCTCAAAGATGCTACAAGGTCTCTCTCTATATACAACTTTTAGTCTTCCTAGGGATCATGTGATATTTTAGATCTCCCACTCTGATGACAAATAGAGAAGTACTGAATATAACTGATTGTTCCATATTTTAAAATAATTAATAAGCCCATGGACAAGTGAGATTTGTGATTGGTAGAAATAGTTAACTTGGACATCCAGAGGATTTTTTTTTATGACAGCCCTCACTCTTAAGCATTCTTATCAGACTGGAGAAGTCCTGTTATAGATTGACAACTGACTTTTAAAAAGCAAGCGAAAAGTAGAAATAAATGATAAATTCTCAATATGGAGAGATCAAAGAGGAATTCCAGAACTTCTGTTGTCACATTTGAGTTCAAGGAGAGTGGTGAAAAGATAGGCAGGTATAAAATATTGAGAACTGACTATCAAAACATCTTAACTGAGCACTTAGTCTTTGAATTCAGTTGGAAACTTTGGAGGAAATGTGGACAAAATACAGCCCGCTAGATGTTGCTAGGCAGTGTAGCCAGTGTTGAGCAATACTGAGTTGGAGTCCAATAACATCAAAAGGACCACAGTTGCCTGCCTCCTGCTCTGAAAGAATCCCCTCTGGGGAAGCTTTTTTACTAAATGTTTACATATTTCCCCCTAAAGATCATAGCAAAATCTTTAAACATGGAAGCTTTAGAGTATAGTTTAAAGTTACTCTAAAACTCTATGTTGGGTCCAGAAAATTATCTGTGTTGTGTGCATGTGCATAATGAGCACAATCCTATAAATGCCTTCTAAGACATAAGCCCCACTGAGTTCAATTGGACATGCTCCCACATAAGTGACTATAATACTGCAGTCTTAAAAAGTCCCTCAGTAGTAAGAAATTCACTTTAAATCTTTTGGATTTATGAAGGAATGGTTTATAGCATACTTAAAATGAGTTGTGGTTTACATTTACTATGCATAAAAATCAATAGACTTCTTTAGGAGCTTCTTTGAATTCTTACTCAGCCACAGTCTTTTATTCTTCTATGGGAAAAATGGAAATGATTAAGTGGGGCTATCTTCTAAAAATTATTTAAATCTATAGTACTAATTGAGGAACTGGTTGAAATGGAATCCTGATCTCATTAACATTCCTATTGAGTTTATCATATTTGTGGCAATGGCTCATGCTGGTTTGGATTCTTCTACTTCCTTACACTAAATATTGACGTTTTCTTCTTTCTTTTTTTGGAATTGTCTGCAAAGTACTGTTTTAGTCAACTTGTTTACAGATAGCCAAATTGGCCACCATTTCGTCTTTGTTCTATTAGCAGGACTGCCCCAAGACATTTTGCTGCCTAACATAAAAGATAATCTGCCATGCCATCTCCATTCCATGTACAGAAATTGACTGAATTAGTAGATGAATCTTCTTTCAGTGCTGGCTGTGGAATATGGCATCCAAACTAGTCTCAGGTGTGCAGCATAGTTAGTCTGGTACACACATCTCTACCCTTCATGAGAAGGCAATGGTCAGAAAGCAAAGGACAGTTTGTTAATGCAGTCTCCCAGGTTCAGATGCATGAGGAATTTGACTAATTGTAGGATTGGCTCTAAAAGGCAGTGTGGCATAGTGGTTTGAGTTTTGGACTATGAGCCTGGAGGCCAGGGTTCAATTCCCAGCTCAGCCATGAAACCAATTTGGTGATTTTGGGCAAATCACATGCTCTCAGCCTCAGGGGAAGGCAATGGCAAGCCTCCTCTGAACAAATCTTGCCAAGAATCCGATGATAGGTTCACCTTAGAGTCACCATAAATCGGGAACGACTTGAAGACATACAACAATAATAACGACAACAACAAAGGATTGGTCCTAACTATCAGCACTATTCAACAGTAGACTACTTATTGTTCATACCTTTGTTATCCTTCAGTTAACAAAGCATTTGACAAAGAAGCTCCTTTTTAACAGTCTTCTTATGTTCATCTAATCCCTTCCCACTTACTCCTCACCCTTTGTCTAGCTGGGATTATTTCAGCAGCACCATCATTAGGAGGCTGCAGAAACACAGACTTTTGGTGTCGGGTTGCAGCAGCATGTTGGCAAACAATGCAATAAAATTCAAGCTAGAAAAGAATGAATTCCAGCATGGTGTAGTGATTTGAGTATTGGACTACAACTCTGGACACCAGGGTTTGATTCCTAGCTTGGCCATGAAACCCTCTGGATAACTTTAGTCACAAGCTCTCAGCCTCAGGGGAAGGCAATGGCAAACCACTTCTGAACAAAACTTGGCAAGAAAACCCCAATAGGTTCACCTTAGGGTCACCATAAGTCAGAAACTACTTGAAGGCACACAACACACATGTGTCTACCAAAACAGTCAAGGTGGGAAGCAGGTGTCTCCAAAATCCTTACTAAGCATGGGTGATCAGAGCAAAAGGGAGAGAGGAGATAAGCCTGCCTCTCCAGCTTCGCACACCATTTAAAAAAATATATATAGCTACTACAAATTTCTACACATTTGGTCACCAAAATGGAAATCATACAAAAAGTAAAAGCTGATGCAAAAAACAAATAAACAATAAAATTGGCTAAAGTGATCTTCAAAAGCTGCAAAATGTTACTGTGTACTTATGCAAAGCTTACCTGCTTTCCCCCCCATTTCACATGTTTATACTGTTAGCTTTCAATAAAAAGTTTTCTAAAACATGTTGAATTATTTATTTTTTGTGGTATAGGAACCTATCCTTTTCATGTTTTTTCCTGCCTCTGGTACCAAATTTTCTATTAAGGAAATAATGACCAGGAACACATCTGCTTTGTTAACTGAGATATATCTATAGCTGTTGTTGCTGTTCATTTATTTGTTTATAAAATATATATCCATCATTTCTGGCAAAATGACACAAAAGCAGATAGCAATAATATTCAAAATAAAACAGAAATACAATTCAAAGCACATTTATAAAAGATTTGTAACAAAAGAAAAACATATCAGTTGAGGAAGAAAAATACTACTTGCTAAATTTCTGCCAGCATCTTAATCAAACATTTAAACACATCAGTTTTGTTTTCTCCTACTTTCCTCTCTCTATATTTCAAGTTCTTGCTAGCCATTTTATAAAGACATTTGTAAATTTTGGTACGTTCTTACACAACAAACAAACAAAAATTACACTCTGTTATCAAGCTCCTTCAAGTTGCTTCTTTTGGTGAACCTAAGGTGAACATATTGTTAGGCTTTCTTGGCAAGATTTGCTCAGAGGTGGTTTGCACTTGTGTTCTTCTAAGGATGACAGACTGTGACTTTATAAAAGATTTGAGTGTGGCATTTGAACCCTGGTCTCCTAGACTCAGTAGTCAGCACTCAGACTACTATATCATACCGAGTCCTTTGTGGTCTCAACTCTCTGCACTAGCCAAATTCAAGATTCACAGCTACTGTCAGTATGGAGAGGGCCATGCTTATGCCAGTCTCCCGTGTAGCAATTAAAAACGAGGCACTTAATGTGTGAAAGAAAGAGAAAGAGAGGAAGAACATCTTTAATTCAATACCATGAACATGGATGAATCAATATGTTGGGCTTAAAACCCAGAGTTGAACTCTCAACATTCTCTGCATTTGTAGACATGTTTTGCCTTCTTCCACATGCATTGCTTTAATATCTGACGTTCCTTCTGTCATGTTTCTGAGCAAATTTGTGAGTTATTCTGGAGGGAAAACCAAATGGAATTTCTACCCATCCCTAGATAGCCATCACCACATGGGAGAAAAAAACCCATATGTCAAAGAGGAGCATGCAGATAGCAGTTTGGAGCCAGTTGGAACTTAGAATGTGGAAAGCATGATACACACACACCACACAAGAAACCAACCGCCCCCAAAAAAAGTGAGCTGAAAGTTGGGTCAAGCTGCAACATTTGTGGAGTGCA
Source organism: Sceloporus undulatus (assembly GCF_019175285.1). Taxonomy (NCBI): domain Eukaryota; kingdom Metazoa; phylum Chordata; class Lepidosauria; order Squamata; family Phrynosomatidae; genus Sceloporus; species Sceloporus undulatus. Next base: position 234,456,642 of record NC_056524.1, read on the forward strand.
CTAAACCTTCACTGGAGAGCCTGAAGATGCAGGATGTGCATCAATCTCTTGCTGAGTAAATCTATTCACCTTCCGTATATCCTGTCTGTGTGAGCCAGTGTGGCATAGTGGTTTGAGTATTGGACTACAAATTTGGAGACCAGGATTTGATTCCCAGCTCAGCCATGAAACCCACTGGGTGACCTTAGGCAAGTCACACACTCTCATCCTCAGGGGAAGGCAATGGCAAGCATCCCCTGAACAAATCTTGCCCCCCAAAAAATCCCATTATAGGTTCACCTTGGGTCAGAAATGACTTGAAGGCACACAATACCCACATATCCTGTTTATATAATAAAAAAAAAAAGATTATAAAAATACCATGCAGAGTTGTAACAGGACCCCACAAGGGTCACTGCTTCTGCTTGTTGTACCACCACTCCTTAAAGGAAAGGGGATGTGTATGTTATCCTGCAGTGTCCCACCCACCAGCTCTACAGAACTGTATCCCTTGGTGTGGTTGCCTGGATTTTAAGGTATGTTTCAGAGGCATTTGCTATCATGGCAATGATGCCAAGATTGTAAATGTGAATACCAAGCAGTTATGAGGTCAGTATGCAAAAGATCTTGCAGCCCCTTTGAGACTAACTGAAAGAAAGATGCTGGTAGCATAAGATTTCATAGATTACTGGGTTAAAAATAAGTGGTGACCCCTTGCTCCCTTTGCTAATTGGGAACCAATCTGTTTCTCTGAATTCTGTTCTAATAGTAGCCTCTTGTCCTAAGTCTTATAATTATCCTATAATTTTAATATTATAAATTCATATCCTTAATATGTAATATTAATTTGTAAGGTTAGAACTTTGCAGAAAATGGCTACTATTTTATGTCAGCTAGTTGAATCTGCAACTTCTTAAAATATGTAGCTAATCTGGCTTTGAACCTCCATCCAAATCCTGACTTATGGGGCAGCAGCCACTCTAAGCGAAGGAGATCTTTTCTCCTCTTGATCAGGACACAGCAGACTGACAATGGCATCCCTCTCCCTCCAGTGATCTCTAGCAAAACAAGAAGAAGCAGTATCTCAATCACAATTGCTTCTCATACTGGAGATGAAGGGAGGGAAGGGATGGGAACATCAATCTGATGCATTCTGATCAAAAGGAGAACAGACCCCTGTCACTTGCAGTGGGTGTTATCTGGAAAGTAAGAATAGAGAGACTTTTACAATCCCTACATATTCCGTACACTATCAGTTATGAGTACATCACTCTGGGTTACCTATTTGTAACTGTGATCATGAATTCCAGTGAATATGCCTAACTTATTCTAGTGGGTTTGGATGGGAAAACATGCTTACTTGGGTAGAAGGGGATATTTTGTAACATTTCACTTTAAGTGTTGCTTACAAATGTGATAAAAGGCCAGCAATTTTTCTTCTAGGCACTAATAAATTGCCTCTGCCCTCCAATAATAGTAAAAGTGCAGGTGCTTCATTTGTCACTCCTTTCTCATGGAGATGTTTGATATTTTCCACCAAAAACTTTGCTGCCTTCCTATTCCATTTTAACTCCCTCATCCATCCTTTACAGAATTTCTGATTTGCTTCATCATTTCCTCTCCTCACTTCTGCAGTATTTGGTATTTTTGATCTATCACCACATTTTTTACCTGTAATCACTAGAAGCTTTCCAAGTCTAGTTAACAATTCCTTATTATTAATTCCCTCTTTCAGTATACACAAATAATAATCAAAAAGTACTTTAGTGTTGATAAATAATAACCTGTCTACAGGAAACCCTTTATTTCATTAATCCAAATTCCGCATCAGCACATCTAAATTATGTCAGATCTGAATTGAGAAATCTAACACAACATACCCCCAATTTGCTTTCTGCTACTTTGATTTATATTTCAGGTGGAATCTCACCTTTTAAATCCTCAGTCAAAGCTGGTTAGGAAAAGCAATATGACAAATGTCTGAACTTTTTGCTCCAGGCAAGAAAGACTTTCAGCTTATACTTGGTACATTTAAGGCAGTGGTAGAGTTTCGGTCCAAACTGTGTGATAATTCAGCACTGGTGTGCAAAGCAGCATGCAGGCAACCCATCATGGCTTAGGTTTATGGGACAGGGTGCTTTTGCCCTACTGAATTGGGCACCATGAGAATAACACCATGCTAATACTACACACTTTTTTACACCACAGAAAATGTCAGGCTTAATTTGTGATACTGCATGAGGTCACTTGTCCAACAAAAAGAAACCAGAAACTCCATTGGGGATAGAATTAAGTCCTTGTTATGAATGTAAGTAGTTCTTTGGGTCCCAGCCTTTTGTTTTAAATTCTCTAAATACAGTATAGGTGTTTACGGAATGTGTGTCTACTTGCTACTAAGTTCTAGTCAAGAGGTTTGAACATCTTTTAGCTGTAAAAATCCTGGCAGTCTGAAGGGTATTTTGTATACATATCTTGGAAAGTGCTCAAGAGTTATTAGTTATTAAGCAAGCAAGCAAATGAGGCCAGCTTTAAAGCACATTTCTCAACCACGTGATATCCATTAAACTTGAATCCTCAAGACAGCACAGAGCTGACATTACCTCATACATGTGGCAAAGGGAATGTCATTTCCTGCTTTGAAGTGAATGATGCCAAATATCTTACACATTCCAGCTGGCATTGTTGTGGCAGCTTTGCTCACCAATGCCCATGATTTATTGTTTAGAAGTAAGTAAAATATTTCTAAGTAGCAATAGTGAACATTCCTAGTCTGCATCTATAGTAGCAGCAAATTATATATGGCACCAAGATTAATCCTGATGTATATTCTTTTCTTCTCCCAACATTTCCTTTCTTTCTCTCCCAGCACCACCACCCTTAGCTGGAGAAGAAAAATAGTCTGAATACATTCCTGGAGGGTAAAAACTGGGATTTCTCAAGTAGTTTTTGTAGTGCAGCCACATAATTCAAACCTCTGGTCTCTTTCGAAATCCTGCCAAAGTGTTGCTTCAGGAATCCATAGCAAAACAACCACTACATCCAGCACTTAGTCAGGCTGATGCAAAAAAGCGAAAAGGTAGCAGGTGGAATATGCAAGATCCAGGAGCATATTAAGTGAATGGGAAGGATTCAGATTCAAGAGAATTAACTGATTAGATTCAAAGTCTTGCCCCGTTGGTATGTGTGCCCCCAAAAACTCTTCCCTTGGAAAGATTATTTCTGTAAACATTGTAATTTCCCCCAAGCCTGTTGATCCTGGCTCCCCCACTTGTGTACAGATAGTGTTGTTTTAGCTACAGAAGTAAGCAATGTTGCTCATACACTGAACACTGGAAAGAGAGAGAAGGATGCTACCATTTCAATCTGGCTTCAGGCCTGGCTAAGGGACACAGACAGCTCTGGTATCATCCAGCTTGATGGATGATCTATGCAGGGTACTAGTTAGGGGTAAGGTGTTCCTGTTGGTTCTGCTGGATCTCTCAGCAGCTTTCAATATCATTGACCATGGTGTCTTTGCTGGGATAGGACTTCGGGGCAATGTTTCACAGTGGCTCCATTCCTTCCATTCCTTCCAAACCAGAAGAGGAACCTGGGGGGCTTCTGTTTGACTCCTTGGCCATTGCCCTGTGGGGTCTCTTAGGGTTCTCTTTTGTCCCCCATGCTATTTAACATATATGTGAAAACATAGGGAGAGAGCGTTGAGAGTTTTTTGGTGCAGTGTCATCAATATGCAAATGTCACCCATCTCTACTGCTTCCTTCCACTTGATTCCAAGGAGATTATTGCACTTCCTTTCATCCCAGCCTCAGTGTGGGATGAAAGTTTTTTAAAAAGTGTTATCACATACCTCAGTGCTCAGCCCAGAGGTGTTGCCCAGATCTCATCCTTGATCTGTACTCCTTCAGCACTTTTTGAAAGAACTGGAACTGATAAATAAATAAATAGTAATCAAATTAAATAATAAATAAAATATGAGGTACATTACAGTAAGACAGACTATCTTTTCTAAGACTGTTGGTGGCTGACAAAGGCTGTCTAGGATTTTACTCCAAGACTTTTCCCAGTTCTGTTACCCAAGAGCCTTCCTGCAACTTGGTGCTCTTCAGAGGTTTTGGACTACCACTTCCATTATCCTCAGCCAACATAGCCAAAAGTCAGGATAACAGGAGCTATTTTTCAACTCATTTAGAGAACAACACATTACAGAATACTGCTTTAACCAGACTTGCCAGAAAGTGAACCATGTAAAAGCATATGGTCTACCCCAATAAGACCCTCCCCAAAACACAGCCACTCTGAACTCAGCACATCTTCAATTGTAATAAACTTTCTTCTACTCCAGTGAGTCAGATCTTTCCTGCTTTATACTATTTCACAATCACAGGGCTCAGTTCCATTCCATTAAGACTGATTCAAGATTTTGGATTAAACAGAAGTATTAAAAACACACACACACACACACACATAGAATGTACTCTGCACTGCAATATTTTCTTTTCATCACAAAACCATACCCTTCTAGCAATTTGATTCATTTTAAAATCCACAATCACTGCTTAAGGATGAAGTATTGGTGGGGAGGATATGCTACAGTACAATTCACTCTCTCTCCCTATCTCTCTCTCGCTCTTGCTCTCCCTCCCTCTCACACACAGTGCTTCGAAAATACATGGAATTAAAAGAAACCAAAAGTTGGATGCTGAAAGAAGACAAAAACCTTTGGGGTTGTTTGAAGAAAAAAAAAGTAAATGTCAAATCAACTGGAAAACACAGTCCAGATTAGGTGTTTGCTTGCCAAAGATGGAACAGAAGACTGCCGTTCATTATATCTGGATGATCTTTTTAAACAATACCTTGACACTTTGAACAAAAGAAATGGTCTAGCTGGAGAGTGTCCCAGAGTCCAAGAAGGATACTCCATGACAATAACCTTGATCTCAGAGCCAGACTCTCTTTTGCAGAGCAGCAGAAATGAGTGTATGCAACGTATAAGCAGACAGGTATGCTTTAAAATATTATATTTAAGATATAGGAGACAACCTTGTAATGTATATCACAATCTAGCTAAAACCAGTTCAGCAGGCCTCCTATTCAGTGAAACAAAAGGCTACATTATTTGGGGCTTTGAATGAGTAACAAACTTTGGAAAACAGGCCTGCAAGTTTTCTCTCATTCCATAATACCACAACCAGGGAAGTGGGGTGTGATTCAGTAATGATGAATGGTGGGAGATTTGGGAGAACAAAAGGAAGTATTTCTTCAGCCCATATCTGAGTAAGTAATAGGATCCACTGCCACAAGATATGATAATGACCAGTAGCTCTGGACTGGCCCTATCATTATGCAAAATAAACAAGTACCTCTAGCGGCAGATGCTTAAGGGAACATAGGAAGTTGAATTATACTGTGGCAGATCTTTCATCCATTGAAACCAATATTTTGGACTCTGATTAGCCGTGGTCTCCAGATTTTAAGGCAGGATTCTTTCCTAGTTCTTTCCCAGTGCTTCCTAATAGTCTCTCGTCTAGTCTGATCAGGCTGGACACTTCTTGGCTTCTAGGTTTTTATGAATTCATGTATGTTCAGAGTGGTAAGCCTTTGTTATTCTCAGGCCATTCTTCCTGGCCATTCCTGTCTATTAAGGATAGAGATGTGTTTGCCCCTTTGTTTGTCTCATAGAATCATTGTGGTTTGGGTGAGCATGCTTATGTTTGATGAGAGTGATATTTAATTCCTTGTTATTCTCACATGTTATGCTTCAAGGAAAACCATGAAACAAGTTTTGAGTGTTTGTCAGTAAAGGCAAGAGTGTTGCTTAATTTCATTCTTCTGTGTGTGTACACACAAATGAATGAACAATTTACTTTGGGCTCTATATTTTGCTAGCATTATACACAAGCAATGTTTTTTTATATAAGTAATGGAAAATCCCTTCTCAAAGGATTTGAGAAAAGAGGACAGTCAAGGAGAAAATACTGAGCCTTAAAGCTGTGGCTAACTGATAAAGCTGTTTCTGGGTCTGCTGCCTCAAGGCCACACTATCTGACTGCCTAGTGTTTTGATTGTTACTACTTTGTTTATGATAATGCCAGCAATTTGGTGCCTTTGGGCTAATACTTACAGACGTCACTTTTTATCCCATAATTTAAGTGCAGCTGATTCAGGTTAGTAAGACTTCTTAAAGGCAACAAATCCACGAGAACATACTGAAGAGAGTCACAAACATCCAAGGCGATATTATTAATCCATGCAAACACTGTTACATTTTGTAATGTTTCCTCCATGCTCTCCCCACTCTATGTAGTTACTAACTACATAGTCTTACTAACTGGCTAGTAAGAACTTTTATGTGTTTTGTGAAAATGACAGGTGCTTGCCAAGATTTTGTGTAGACTGGATAGGCTTCAGGACAACAAATATATTCTCTTTTTATCTCTGCTAGCAATCCTGTCAAATAAGCAGAGTTTAAAAGACTTACTTTCTTGGAACACAACTCCCAGAATGCCCCAGCCATCATGGCTACTGCTAGCTGCTGGTTCTGCAAGCTGTAGTTAAAAATGGTCATATTTCCAAGATCCGCAAACATGTGTAACACCTTGAGAGTATATCCTTATACTAGATGCAGTAGTCTTAATGTTCTTAATGCCTCTCCTTCATATTTTTAAGCATGGCTGCCCAAAATTAACATATTATAGTGAGCAGATTGATGGAAATGGATTAAAGGGCTCAGCTATACTCTGCCAGTATTCCACGCATTTCTGACCGAAAGTTGACATCTTCCTCTCAAAGGCAGAAAGGATCAGCTGTAGTGATGCTTAATTTTGGAAGGGTAGGTTTGAGAACACGAGCTTCCCTCTTGTTTATAACTTTACATCCCATTATGAACAAAATGTCTGTTTCATTACTTTTTTTTACATGTACACTTTCGCTATTTTCCAATTAATCAAGATAGTGTACAGAGCTCTTCCCAACCCCACTGACAATCAAACTAACACATTAGGCTCAAAGAGACTGATTAGCCCAAGGTGACTCAGTGAGTTTCAGTGGGATTTTAATTAGAGCTTGACAGCATGGTCCCAAATATTAAATGGGAAGTTCCTCAATTCCCCCAAAACATAGCAAGCACTGGAAAAATTTTGCTGCACTGTAAAAACAAATAATTAAATATCAGTGGCCTGTTCCTGCCTGACCCAGTGGCATTATTAGAGGCGTGCGGGGAGGGTGCAGGTCACACTGGGTGACAACCCAGAAGACTGGTGACACCCAGTTACCCCCACACCTCAGTGCCATCACCTTATTCTCCTCATGATAATGAGGAGAATGACACGGCAGCACTGAGGGAGCTGAGCACCCCCTCAACTCGATGGTGATACCTCAGCACAGGGCACAACAGAGAAGAAGCGGGCCCAGCCCCACCACCCTGCCATGCACTGCTCTACATGTGAGTAGAACAGCACACTGCAGGGAAGGATCATGCCCAGACTCCCCTGCCTGCTGTACATGTGTAGAGCGACACATGGCAGAGAGGTGGGCAGTGCCCTTTTGGCCCCACCCCCAGAAGCCTTGCCCCCCACATCAGGTGACACCTTGAGCAGCGGTGCCATTGCTCTGACTACTACCTCCATGGTAACGAGCACATTCCTTCCAATGTTTTGTTTTAAATTGCATTGGATTCACCAGTACTGCAGTCAACCAGATCTCCTTGCCAGTTCTATCTCCTTTTTGGCCAAGTAAACTTGGAACTTTAGGAGAGCCAGTAGTATGGAAGGCTGACTGGGCTTGGGAGAGGCTATGGATACCTGTTCCTCAGAAAATTTATATGAGCCTGCTAACAAACATCATCACCTCTGGGGTTCATGGTTCTCACTGGTGAGCTGACCGAACTGGGAATCATCAGCAACTGCAAAGTGAGCTACTTGAGAGGAACAGGCAAGAAGAGCTAACAATGAGTTAATCAGGACTTAGTTTGTCCAATATCTTTTGAGGAAAGCTTGGAAGTATTTAAGGCCTAGTACAGACCACCGCAAAACGGCGGTCTGCAGTTGCCTGATTTTACTCCGGAGGGATGGTGCAGCCCCCAAACCGCATGCCATCACACCAGAGTAAAAAAAAATCCTGGAAAAACGGGTTCTTTTTGAGTCACCATAGTTATGTTGTGCAATGGCGCACTTGATACGTAACTGGCGTGGTGCGACATGTGGATGCTATGCGTCTGTTATGTCATAATGGCAGCACCCATGTACATGGGACGCCACCATTATTGCACCACCAGCATGTATTAGGGTTAGGGACTGTGCGGTTGCCATGTGGTCCCTAACCCTAAAATCGGCACCAGCACGGTGCTTTTGCGCGGTCTGTACCACGCCTAACGTTCCCTAATTTATTTTTTCTGATTCAGCTTGAAGAAAGCAAATTCATTACGCTAGATCACCTTACTTTCATTTGCTCCATCTTATCCTATTCTGGATTCTTCAGTCAGAACAATATTTCTTTGATTTTATTGATGAGGCATACCATATAGTCATTCATTATTGTTCACTGTCATGCAGTCTGTTTGACATTTAGGTTAAATAAGTCCCAGTAAGGGAGCTAAACTGGAACATCTGCAGTGAAATAACTATGGAACTATAAAATGGATGCAGCATAATAATTAGGACAAGTTACCACCTCATCCCAGCTGGCATCCTGTTGGTATTTTATGCAAATGTTAAGTTCCTTTACTCATGCAGTTGTCTTTTTTAAAAAAAAAAACTGTAGATAAATACTTATATTCAGTTCACAGTTGTAACTGTTGCACATGCAGTTGCTTATTCTTAGATAGTACCTAATTATTCTTCAGTGTACTACTGATTCACTGGAATTGGAGGAACAGTTAGTACATTCACAGAACTACCACTTAACTACATGAACGGAGATGTATGATATGCAGGCATGAGCTAGGCTCTTGGATGGTGGAAATTACAAGTTGGTAATTACATGAACCATCTAATCAATGAAAAATGAGACTTCACACTTGCAAGTGATATGGTGCTAATATTTGTTATATGTTGTTGTTTTGAAGATGAGAAAATATTTTAAATGGTAACAATCACATCTGGCCTCTCTTCTATTGTTGTTGTTGTTGTTGTTGTTGTTATTTTCCCACTTTTGCCCTCAACTGGGGTGATTTACTTTGGTCCTTTCCTATGACCTTACATAGATGGGAATCCTTCCCAAACTGGAATTAAGCTCCTGGACCAAAAAAGGTTGCTTCGCTCCTGTTTTATATAGATATTCAGAAATAAAATCTATGGGTTAGAAACTCCTTAGTGTGTCCTACTTATTCTCTTTCTTTCTGTCCACTCCTAACTCTTTTTTTTGGGGGGGGTGTCCCACTGTTTGTCTTTGTCTCCATCCCACATCCTTTCTTCTTCCTTGTGTTCCTTCCCTTATATATCAGTCTCCCACTTCAAGAGTTGGAAGAGTTCAAGGCCTTGCAGAGAGAAGCTGCACAGGAAGATGCCCAGAAACCCAGAATGGCCAATCTCCAGTCCACTATAGGGGAACTGACCCAAGTAGGTGAAAGGAGGGGACAGTGGTTCTTTATAGAAAGGCCCAACCTGCCTAACAGAGGCTGTTGTAAGAACACTACTGAAAAATATCTTTCCTTGATCTCACTGCATATGAAAACTACTAGCCAGTCTTCAGTGTTGTGTTTTTGGGGAAGAATACGTTGTGGCTTTTCCACTCTAGGGGCTTCTGGACGAAACAGATGATCTAGATCCATTTCAGTCTAGCTTCAGGCCTGATTATGTGATAGAGATTGCTTTGGTCACCTTAGTAGAATTATTTATACTAGGCACTACTAGGGGTGTGTAGACCACACCGTGTGACATCCCAGGGGAGTGACACTACTGCTTCTCAAATGTTTGTCTTTTGGCAGAAATGGGCTATGGTATTTGCCCACGTCCTTTAAAATGCTGGAGCTCAGCAGAAGAGAAGGCATGCATAGGTGAGGCTTAGTGGGCGTAGGAAGGAGGGGTTTATTATTTTACTCTTTTATAATTTTCTTTAAAAACATCAAATTTTGACAAATTTTCACTTTAACCACATGCAACTATGTAAATGTAAATGCATTTTAGGTTCTGCATATGATATTGTAATTTAAAGGTAAAAAATTAATTTATCTCAGTGTTTATGTCACAACTAGTGACATAACATTCAGTGATATACAGGAATTATGATTTACAGGTAATATTAATGCAAAAAAAAAAAAGGATTCTGTAAGGTGTGGTATGAGAGGAAGTCAAGGGCAGGTGACACCATGAGGTACTGCGCTGGATGACACCAACCATAGTGACTCCGCTAACTGGATGGGAGAATGGGTCTCTCTTGGTTCTCCGGGATCTCTCAGCAGCTTTTGATACAATTAACTATAGTATCCTCCCAGACATGAGGGTGAACAAATTGAAGCCTAATCCAGACAAGGCTGAGGTCAGTCACAAGACAGATCCAATAACAGGAATTCATCCTGTTTGGGATGGGGTTATACTCCCAATGAAGTCGTAAGTTCACACAGCATTTGAATACAAGTTGACACATGTTTCTGTGGTAGCCAGGAGTGCATTTAGTTGAAGCTTAGTACACCAACTGAGCCCATTCCTGAAAATGTCTGATCTGATCAGGGTGACACATACCTTGGTTATATATCTTCAAGATTACTGTAACATGCTCTGTGTTGAAACTGCAGCTGCTCCAAAGCTGGATAAAGAGAGCACACAACTCCCTTGTGGCAACAGCTTCACTGGCTGTTTATCTTTTTCCAGGCACTTTTCAAAGTGCTGACTATGACCTGTAAAACTTTATAGGGTTCGAGTTCAGGCTATCTGAATGACTGGATCTTCCTGTATCTACCAATGCTTTAAGATCTTTGAGGCAAACTTATCTATCAGTCTCCCACCCTTCCCAAGCACATTTGGTCAGAATATAAAAGAAGGCCTTCTTGGTGGCTGCTCACAGGCTTTAAAACTCCTTTCCTTCCCGGTGCAGGCTTATTTGGAAAAACAAGATTTGTGAATAATTCAGAATTTTAGCATGTAGTAAACGGATGAGTTAGTAATTAGTGTACTATATAAAAATAGAAAGATATTTATTAGACTTTAAATGATCTGTAAGTCTACAAGATGCAAAGAGAAAGGAATGTGTATCTTGTTTCCCAGCCCTGCACTGTGCATTATGTATATGGACAATAATACTAAATGTAGAGAAAATATGGTATAGAACAATCACTCTCAGTTTTGTAATTATAAAATTTACTAAGAATTGCAAATGCAGTGATGAAACTAAGCACAATATGTGTTTTTCTTTCTCTCTTTTTAAAAAATTTCCTTTAATTTAGTTCAAAAGTCAGGAGATTGCTGCAAAGGACTATTCAAACATTACAAGTAATGACTGCTTTGGTTTTTGGAAGCCATTTTAATTTGTGTTTTTGTCTGACGTGTGGATATGTTTTATGTAATTGTGTCTCATATTTGTCTCATATTTGATGTGTATATGTTGTTTTTTATACAATAAAGATTATTATATAAAAATAAATAAAACTCCTTCCCTTGGGGAGGCTAAGATATGTCCCTCTTTGTTGTCCTTCCATTAAAAATTGAAAACCTTTCTGCTTTCAGAATTGACTGAAGAGGCGTTTAATGGTATTCTATTTGACTGGTTTTCATGCTTTGTCTTTTAACGGATTTGTTTTAAATGGTTTTAATTCTATGGATGATTTATTTTCTTCTTAACGATGGCTTATTATAGGATTTTTTCTTTATGTTTATCACATGAGGCTTGAAAATTGGAATTAGAGCAGGATAGTAGCATTTGTGGCTGTACCTGAGCAAAAGATGCTGAGTCTGTCCAGTAACTAGACTGTAATCCATCCATTGCTGGTGCGTTCCTACTCACTGATAGGCAAAACCCATTAATGCCTTCCAGTTGCTTTTCCACTATTGACGCACATATGTTAAGTTTTTCCCAAAGCAGTTCTCATGTGCAGGCATGATTATATTCCTCTCTCGCTCCTCCTTGCTATTCCTAAGCAGGCTATATTCCTTTCCTTTTAAAAAAAATAATCATTTTCTTTTATTTATTTACTTCAAACTTAATAGATTGGCATGATCATGCAATTCTGCTAAAAAAAAAACAGACCAAAAAGCATACTGGGAAGGGCTTAGAGTAGGCAGGGAGGGATACGGATTGCAGCAAGAGTAAGGCAGACACTGGGACAGAAGCATCATCAGGCAATTTGGAATTGCTGTGAAATAATGACGGTTCCCAACCCGACTTGTTTGCATTTACAAGACTAATGTGGTGCCCTATGAGCTTGGTGTCATAAAGTCCTATGTCTATGTAAGTGTTTTAAATAGCATTTCTTTAATTTTTGTAAGTAGCCTTAATTCCTAATATTGGCAAAAAGGCAAGATATAAGTGAATTGAATAAGAAATTATTTAAGTAGCTATGTTTCTCTTAGTTCTATGCTCTAATAAAGAAAGACATACATAAATAGGTATACTTCTTTAAATTTAGATTTAAAGAACATCTTAACACTCACTTGGATTTACTTGGCTTTTGAGACATTATATTTGAAAAAGAATTTCTACTGGAAGTTCTTTTTAATTTCATGGACAAGAATCAGTTAAAGGTTTGTGCCCTTGAGAGACAAAGGAGCATGCTTCTTCTTTTTTTAAAGAGCTGATTGTTGGCTGTTGCTAATAACTGCAAGGGTCTCCCAAGAAGATGTCAAATACTCAGATAGATTGGGTTTGTGTTTCTTTAATGTTTTCATGGCAAAACAAGCCCAGCTCCTCCAATTAACTTGCAGTCTGATGTGTCAGTTCTGTGGTTGAACTTTGTTACTTCATGACCACCTAGGGAAAGAAGTATGTGTTCTAAGGGAAAGACTGTTTTCAGCTTCTCAGTGACGATTAACAGTTTCAAAATATGAGACCTTACAGAGAGAACACTAGTAAATCTACAAATCTCTTTGGGAGATTTCAAATGTTTTATTAAGGATAATTTTTCATGCCCTTGAAGTCCTGAACAGTATTCAAAGAACTAATAAAAGACCTAGGTTTATGGGCAATGGGAGACCACAAAAACAGAGAACTAATAAAGTACTTCATGATCTCTGTAACATTTCTGATGTATGTTTCCTCTGATGTGAAGTGGTCACATATAAATGGTTTACTGAACTGCTTTGATTTGCAGCTTTGAACAGTTCACAGGTCTCTCATGCAGCCCATCCTCAGTGTATGAAATGCATCTCCAAATGGGTGCAAATACACATCTATGGTGTATGTTAGCATACATTATTAAAGAAGGTTGTTAACTGCTCAGAAAGTGTTCAAGAATTGTTAGCCCTGTCAATGGCCTTAGGTTTTACTAGGAATCAATATGCAGATCACAAGATATTTGTACTCTGAGCCCCATTCAAGTATTTGATATGTGTGGATAATAAACATTCAAGGAAGGGATGCATACAGCTGTTATTCCCCCAAGGGTAGTGTAGCAAGGATGGAATTTTCCTTCCATTCCCAAATTTCTAGCATTGCAGCAACCTAAAACAGCAACCTAAAGGTGAAGTTTAGAAATACAGTCTAGTATTCAGTATTGCAATTATGAATTCATAACCTAGAGTTATAGATCTGTAACTGATCTGTATTGAGTAAGACTATATAGCCTTACTGTAAACCTATGTAAATATCATCCTGATCTGTCTTAAGAGGTAACTTCTGGATTGGATGTAGGAGGTCCCTTTAGCGTCTTTTTAAATATATATATAACATATGGCCACTGGATGTTAGGCTTTCTAAGGACTGAACCTTTCTCTTTCTTTATCTGGCTTTGTATCTTGGCCCCTCTTATTCTCTCTTTAACTTTGTCAAGGACATCAATTATCTAATCAAAATAAATCAAAACAATGCTGCTGACTGTCTCTCATTTATGACATCCAATTAAAACGAAGATCTTAGATATGAGGCAATCACTAGGAGTCTCTACATCACTAGGAGTATCTACAGCTGCCAGCCAATTCCCATTGCATCAGCTATTACATCTGCTTTTGTAGACATATGTCTTGTTCCTCAGATGCATCGCCAAGGAGGCAGGCATGCTGGCTGAGGTATCAGCTCTTTCCCACTTTAATTTCTCCACATTAATTTAATCATTTACATGCATTTAAATATTTATACCCTATATCTCAGGGTGGGTGCAAACAATATCAAACAACATAAAACAATTAAAAATAAGTCAATAGAATAAGCACAGGAGAGCACAAAAGCTCATGACCCAACCAACTAGAGTCAATGGCCCCATAAACTCAGGTTCTAACTTGATATTGAAAGGAGATCTAGTTGGTGTCAGGCAAGCCTCCAAGGAGAGGGCATTCCACAGTCAGGGTGCCACATCAAAGAAGACTTTTTCCTCCTTCTCTGCACAATGTATTGCTCCCAGAGAGACACAAAGAATGTGTTCCTGTGGGTTTTTGGTGAAACTATGGGAGAGTATCAACAAATCCCTCTCTGTGTATCATAATACTATTCCACTTTCTATCCCACTTCCCCTTAATGGCTGAGTAGTTAAAGGCTAAAGCAGAAAGATTGGTTGATTCATGTGTTTAATGTCCTGTCTCTTTTGGCTTGGAGTGGCAACCATTCATATCTCCAAAAATGCATACAAAGGTGGAGACTCATGAGAATTTTAGACTTCATTCCTAGAACTTTTGATTCTACTCATGAAGAAACCAGCCTGTTTAGATCCATCCTGGTCAACCTATTTCTTGGTCAAACTGCACTGTGACAGAGTGTTGAAAGAAAAGCCAATAGTGTGATTTAAATTTTTACATATATGGATTTTTGAAAGGTTTTAAACCAAGGTTTGAATAGCAAAGGACTCTAATGTAAATCCTTTCTTCCATCAACTCCGTTTGCACAAGGGAATGCAATATATCCATTGTGCACCACATTAATGTAAACAGGAGACCAATTACTAGACCATTACATAAAGGAAGGAGTATTAATTGTGGTTTTTCAGAACTGTGTGGGACAGAATAGTTGAAAATGAAAAATATATTTCCGCCTTGTTATCCCTACACCCTCTTTAAAATGTTGAAGGTGAAATAAAAATTAAAAGTAGCATGCCAAGGGACAAAGCAAGAAAGAGCAGGCATGAGATCTCATTTGCAAAGATTTAAATGCACAGCCAAAGGGAGCCTAGTTCTCTGTTTGAACTTTTAGTACAGCCATAAATAAGACTGAGTTTCAGTCTAGGTTGCCACAGACAAATAGTTTTGTGGTTTTGTCAAGTGCAAAAGAAATTCATTCAGGCTGTAACGTTCCAGACCTAACTGTTTTGCAATGAAGGGTCGGATGCCAGAAGTGGACATTCAACATCTGTCCCATTTGGTTACATAATCAGAAAGTTATGCAGACAAGAAATGAAGGCAGATAAACCTAAGCATGATTTGGGTCAGTTGGATTCACTGTAAGCTCTCTGGAGAACTTTTGTTATTGAGTAGGATATACTATTTTAAACAAGCAAACAAATAATTTAACCGATTTCATGACTCCAGTGCTGGTTACATTTGACTTGGAGTTACCTGTGACTTCTCTGCAAGCAGAGAAATTTGAGAGAGAGATTGGGAGAATTGGTTAAAAATAAATACATTCCTCCTAATTCGTTAAAATTTCAATAGCAATTTTAAAGTACATTATTTTAATAGCCAGATGTCAGTGATATTCGATTTTGAGGAATGGTTGGATATTTTTGTTGCTTTAAAAGATGAACAGTGATTTAACAATCAGGGGCTATACAGACTGCCCCTTCCCTGACCGGATCGGGGCCGTGGCAACCTCATGCCGCAGCCCCGATAATAATAATAATAATAATATCCCACCTCTTCCGCTTTGAGGATCGAGGCTGGTAACAGCAGAGTTAATACAATATACAACAATAAAAACAACAAACCCCACAAGACCCCGGCCCAACTCTCCCTCCCAACTATAAAATTAAACAGTAAAACATAGTTTAAAAGTACATAACAATACATCAAAATTTTTTAAAAAAAACAGCAAATAAGAAAAATAATAAAAAAATAATAAAAAAATGGGGATTCAAGTGGTTCTGGACATTATCAATCGGGGAAGGCCTGCCAGAAGAGGGAAGAGGGTGCAAAAAAGGAGCTGCAAAAAGCAGCCCCTTTTTGCGTCCTCCAAAGGGTGTCATAGCTGTGACAGTGTAGCTGTATAGTGCCCTTCTGGATGCAGCACTAAAAGCATGCCATGATGCCATGCACCATCTAGAACTGTGTGCAGCATTATGATGCCCTGGGGGCAGAGTCAGGACATCCAGCATCAGGATGCTGTGCCATAACTCCACCCACAGGCCGGCCTTTTGGCCGGTCTGTATCGGTTCTGATACACTTTCTTATGTCCCATATCAATGAATGAATTTTCTTTTAAAATTTTACTTTAAGCACAAAAGCATAGAGCTGCTTAGAGGAATGTTATTTATTTATTTATTTATTTATTTATTTATAATATTTGTACCCATCTTTCAACCACAGAGGTTCCTGGAACAGCTTAGAATTAGTTAGTTTAACAATTGCCTTCACTCAGAAATAAGACATGGCATACAAGGAAAAGGGGATAGTGGGGTAGGAATGAAAAGAATACACTAATGACAGTTGGAATGAAAAAAGAGCAGTTTGAATGAAAGCCAGGTATGATGGAGCTGGTCCTTGCTACTCTGCTCTCTCACAGAAGCCAGAATAATAGGAGGGCATGGAAAGAGGGCTCTCATGAGCCGCTGAGATCCAGGCATGGTTGGATCCAGTATAGAAGTCCATTATTCTCTCATTCATACTAATTATCAGTTAATTTTAGTACATTTAATTTAATGCATTTTAATATCTCTATACATACTTATTATATTAATAATAATTTCACTGATTCAAAGTCCCTAACAATGGAAACCTGGAGCTCCCTAGTGTGGGGTCCGCCCCATTCAACTCAGTGCATATGTCATGAGCACATTCAACACTGCTGTGGACTACTAACTTACATATAGCTGGACCCAAAAATTCTTCAGAAATGTTATCTGTCTCCTTTGAGAAACTGCCCATGCTGGGAGAAGAACCACTGAGTCTTGCTTCTGCTGCTGTGTATCAGCTTTGTGACATGTGAACAGGGCTTTTCCTGGCAGTATCATTTGACATCTTCTCCCTCGAAATATGCAAGGTTTTTAGGAGGAAAACAGATAATCAGCACATTCTCATTTTGGGTAACATAGGTCTATGTATGCAAATGATATTTGTTTCAATTAGTTTATTAATCATTTTGCTGTTTTATACTTGGAGTGAGAGCAAAGGAGCAAATGTTTAATACCGGATTACCACTTCTCTTCCTCCTATTGCTGGTGAGAAATATGTGATCCTGCAGATATAGTTGAACTGCAACTCCCAACACCCATAGGTAATGGTGAAGGATAACAGTGGTTGCAGCCTAGTAACATCAGGAGGGCCATACATTTCCCCATTCTTGACTGAAAGCACAGAGTGAGTTCAGTGCTCTTCACTACACACACACTAACTGAATGGACAGTTGGTACTAAGGGCTTATTAGCAATTCTCTCATTAGGTTTTATTGAACCTTAAGACTGGTAGCTTAGTCAGATATGATTTCCTCTAGGATTAAAGTTTCTAAGATCCTGTATATTCAAACATCACTTTATCTACTGGATTGGAGTTAATTATCTATCTTGCTTAATTAACTTCATTGCATTGACCAAACTTACTTTCCTTTCTTGTCAAGCTGCATTCAAGATTCCATTTGGAAAGATTCCAAATGACCTTGGTGAAGTTATTGGCCAAAGAGCTGTGAAAATATATATGACCGCCTAATATTTCATTCTTCTAGGTGAGGCTGGGGGACAGTGAGGCTGGGGGGGGGGGCAGTTGCTCTTCTAGGAAAGAGCTTACATTTGGTGTCCCTCAAGGTGCCATGCTATTTAACATTTACATGAAACCGCTGGGAGAGATCATCCGGAGACATGGGGCGCGGGGTTATCAGTACACTGATGACACCCAAGTATGTTTCTCTATGTCCCCGACTGTTACAGTGACTAAGGATGACTTCTCCCCTCTGAACCCCTGCCTTGAGACAGTATTGGGCTGGATGAGGAAAAACAAACTCAAGCTGAATCCAGAGGAAACGGAGGTACTTGCCATAGGTTCCTTAGGCCCGGGGAGGGAAATTTGTCCACCACTCCTTGATGGGGTCACACTTCCCCTAGTCCCTAGTGCCTCTTCCTTTTCTGAACCCTAGTTGCATCTCTGGAATTTCTCTCTCCATGTAAGATTGGAGTCTATATTGCAGAATGTGGGGCATAATTTTGCTTGCATGGGAAATTAATGCTGTGGTGCAATAGTTGCTGAAGTCTTTGGTGTCTTTTTGTTTTGTTTCCGGTCACTGAAGCTACCGCAATCAAATTGTTTCCAGCCACTGAAGAGCACTAGGAATGGGAAAGAAATAGAAAAGATTCAAAGGAATACTAAGCACTAAATTTAGAATTGTACAAGCCATAGCACATAGAATCATACATCCATCACCATGTAAAGATGTGAGAGCAGGACAGTGAAGAAAGCAGAAAAGAAGAAAATCAATTCATTTGAGATGTGGTGCTGGAGGAAAGTGCTTCAACAGATTATGTCTGAAATCTCCCTGGAGGCCATGATGATCAAATTGAAGCTGTCATACTTTGACCACATACATCATGAGAAGGCATGACTCATTGGAGAAGTCAATAATGCTAGGAAAGGTTGAGGGCAGAAAGGAAGAAAGGAAGACCACACACTAGATGGATAGACTCAATTAGAGAAGTCACGGGTATGAATCTGCAGGACCTAAGTAGAGCAGTGGAGGACAGGGGGTCTTGGAGATCTTTCATCAACAGGATCAATATGAGTTGGGGCTGACTCAAGGGCAGTTAACAACAACAACAACCCTAAATTTTACTGTCCGTAGAGTAGGGCTTTCTTTCAGTCCCACCGCCATCCCAGGCACATTTGGTGAGGACATGTAAGAACCTGGAAATGACCTAGTTCGATGGGCCCGGGTTCAATGGGCTGTACCTGAGAAAAGGTCAGTTAGGAAGTTCATTTAGCGATTGCATGTTCTGTAATGAATTCCAACCTCCTCAACAATAAAAAAGAATGTGAGTTATAATGGCATAAGTCTGACTCACACAATTGACGAACAGGATGTCAGCCCCATTTTTGGACTACACCTGCCAGATCCTCATCTACCCTTCAGCAATTGTGGCCACTGGTACACAAAAAACACAATGGGAGGAAATTCTGTAACATCAGTGCTATGGCACTCTGGGAGAAAAGCTCTTCTCTAGTCAACTTGCTCAACAATTGTTTGAAGTGATGATTAACAATTTGTCTCTCCTATGAGACATGGAATTCAAACAGAAGAATTCACCATGGTAAGCATTTGAAGAAGTCTCTATGAATGGTTATGCAACAACTCTGTGTTGTTGAACCTTTGAGCTTTGGATTAATGAGGAGGGAATATAAGGAACCTCAAAAGCAAATCCAGTAACTTATAAATAAGTTATTCTCCTCCCATTTGTATAGATTTTTAATAAAAAAAAAAGTCAAGGCTGAGTGAAGTTTCACACTGGATTTCTTTTCCTTTGTAGTCAAAGTTTTAGTGTGTCTCATTCATATTCAGTAACTGGCATTCTTGATATGTTAATTGAATTTGAGTTCTCCTGCGCGATAGTTATCAGGTTTCTGTAGTTTTTTTCTTTTGAAATCTTTTTAGGTCTTTTATGGTTATAAAAATAGATAGCACTTAATCAGTCCAGCTTTTCAAGAAGAGATCTTTGATGTTTTCCCTAGATTTTTATTATTCTTCAAGGTTTGTGAATAGTTTTTTTCATTGAAGTGCCACAGAATACAGAGTCTATTAAATGTGTAATTAACCCAATAACAACACTAATGGAAATACTGAGAAAGGCAAGGTGGTATTTATCATGTGCACACAGACAAACACATCAAGATCAAAAGTGCATCAGTTATAATAATGGAGGTTAATTATATAAAAGTACAAGTAAACAAAAATGGAAATGGAGCCAAAAATGAACAGTAATTTCAACATGAGGTCAATGCAGCAGAAGCATTGACAACATAATAATCCGGTCAAAAAGCTACAAGAGCGAAAACATTAGTCCAGTCCAACATCCTACTTTTCACAATGGCCATTCAAATATCACTGGGGACCCCTACATGTAGTCATCAAGCAGCTGATATTCAGTGCCATGGTGCCTCTGATTTGTTGAAGCTTGTGGCCATCACAATTTATGGCAATGATTTTCATAAATTATGTGCTGTGTAAAGAAGTAATTGAGCAAGTATATAGACCAGTCACAGTTTTTAGGATCTACCTGTAACAAGAAAAATAAAAGCTAACCCATATGATTTCTCTAGATCAGCTGATTTTTATCTAAATCCTCAAAGTGTGTCATCTTTCAAACGGGTTCTAATATGCCCAAAGCTTAGAAACATCAGTGTACGAGAAATGATTACTGTAATCCGTTCCTTATCCCTTAGATCCTGGGATCATTTTACATCATTTCTGTAACTTAATGATGGCTAACTTCACATGGGCATAGCCTAACAAAATGGTAGAGTAGAAATATCATATGGTTTGTATGCTGCTTCATACTGTGTGTCTTGCAGTTGTCTCACGCAGTATTGTGGTTGGTGAGGTGACACTGAGGTGGATGAGAAGAGGGTGTGTTTTGTGCCACAGATCAGCAACTTGTACAACTCAAGTGTTTATGTATAAATTGCTTTTAAGAAATAGGAAAGTAAATATTTACACTAAAATTGTAGGTAAAACTGTAGCTATTCACTTCATTGGGACTTTAAACTATAAGTAATTACTTTTAAAAATAACTTCTAAGCTCAAACAATAGCTACCTGCTTAATTGCAGTTTCTTAATCTGTGAATGTTACTGGACACAGGGTCCACTCAGTCTTAAGACATCATGACAGGAAGGGAGTCATGACATTTAGAGTAATGGACAGAACGATGAAGGGAAGGGAAGGGAAGGGAAGGAAGGAAAAGATCTACAGAAGATTACAATTCCTACATTATTTTTTTTCATGAATTACATAGTAGTATGATGATGTCTGTGGCTAGGGGCAATATGTTCAAAGAAAATCAGTCTGGAGATCCTGAATAATACTAGAAGGTGAAGAGAATAAAATGAATATAGAGTTTTTTATTCAGTACTAACACATTTTTTAAAAAGATGTAATAGTAAATACAATTTGTCAGAAAGGACAAATATTGAAATATAGACAATAGTGGAATAGACAAAATATCTGGTGTAATGAGTAAATGGTTAGAGTATGAGGGAATATGGTATCATATTCATAGAGTGTCTTTCAGACTAAGTTATGGGTGTAGTCTGGGGATTTATCGTCTCTTTTAGTAAATGTTTCAAAATGACCTCTGTAATTTTACTAGCTTATGTTGTTCTGGGCCTTGGTCCCATTAACAGCACATGGTTAGCATGCATGTGGCAAGCTGACTTTGAAAATATTCCATAGTTATATTAATTGAAAGCAATGCCTTACACAGAACACACAATTATTCTATCATACATTTTGATGTGTCTAATCAGTGCAAACCTCATTAGCATACACTGCATACTTCAATAGCATGATTTGCACCATGTCAAGAGCACATTGTCAAAGCAAAGCAAATCTCACCCTACTCCCAGGAGATAGAACTATTTATCATAAACCTATCCACCCTGGTTTGGGTTAAATCATTTGGGGGGGGGGGATCTAACTGGAGCTTCTTTCTCAGGATGAAATTGATTATACAGCCCTGATTTGGGGACAGAAACAGCCTGGGTAAACTTGGTGGGTGCCCTACAGGAGTGGGTATAGGAGGGGTGAATTCATTCAGTTTTGCTGGACCTCTGTTTGACATTTATTACTTGGATTATGGTATCCTTCTGAGTTGTTTGGCTCAGGAAGATCATTTTGTGATTGTTCAGACCTTCTTTGATAGAATGCTCTCCAAAGGTGGTGCCTAGGGATTGTTGTTAAGCCGCATGGGCATTCCCAATGGGCTAATGAGATTCCTTACATTCAAAACACTTTCCTATACTTTTTCAAGATTTACATGTACAGTCAAGTCAGCCCTTCATATCCATGGGGGTTCTGTTCCAGACCTCCTCCATGGATTCCAAAAACCACGGGACCTGAAGTCCCATTCATGTCAATGGTGACGCATCTGGCACATGGCCATGTGCATGTGCCACCATTAGAGACACTCGGGTGGGGCCATCCGTGAATACTCCAATCTGCAGTTGGATAGACAGGGTGAACTGTACCATGGGGGAATATATCTGGAGTCTGAATGACTGGTCTCACCACAGACTGCTGGAATCCAGGTCTGTCTCTCTTTCTCACCTGAATGCTAAGTATGGAAGTTCTGGATCCAGGAAAGGCTTGGATGTGGGTGAACAAATTGAAGGTCAATCTGACAAGATCAATGTTCTGCTGGTCAGCAGGGGAACCATCCTAGTATTGGGATTACATGTTCTGGATGGCTTTCACTCCCTGTGAAGAGCCATATTTTCAGCTTTAGGGAAGCTTCCAGGTAGCTGCTTTTGCCTTGGCCCAGCTTTGTTGGCACAGCAAATGTATCCAAGTAGAAAAAGTTGATTTGGTCCTAGTAGTAGTAGTAACAACAATACTGGTGACCACTTTATCAGTTCATCCAGTAAAATCATGCGGACTGAA
Source organism: Sceloporus undulatus (assembly GCF_019175285.1). NCBI lineage: Eukaryota > Metazoa > Chordata > Lepidosauria > Squamata > Phrynosomatidae > Sceloporus > Sceloporus undulatus. The sequence continues at coordinate 234,479,480 of NC_056524.1, forward strand.
TATATAAAACACCATAATTGGTTGTAATTGAAATCTATGCAAAAATATGATTTACTGTCCACAAAGAAGTGGTATGGACATAAGCTTGAAGAAGATGTCAAAAATAGTTCCATAAAAATTCTATTGACAAACAATCAGAACATAATATGCCACACACTTTAAAAAATATCCTTCCAGCTTCCCAATTGTTGAGGTATGCTCTTACCTGAATGCACAAGGTCATGAATTCCTAAGTAATTTAAATAAAACAACGGACATATGCTTGAGAATCCTCTTAAATTTATGCATGAATGAAATTATGGCTGAGTTTTTTTTAATCCATACATTTACCTTATACATTATACATTACAATATACTTCTATATACTTCTGTACATATACCAAAAGAGAATAGCATCTATCTGTAGGTCAAGACTAAATTTACCTTTAATTAGGACTATGCCTTACTTAATTTTTCTTTATATGAATACAAGGATATTTCCTTGATTCCTTGGCAAGTTGTGCAGAAACTACAAAGGCAGGACTGGGATGCATATGATATAATGGATGCTTTACTTTGCAAAACAAAATGTAGGAAATTTAAATTTAAAAGCTGCATTTCCTTCAAAGAGAAAACAAGCTTTTCTGTTTTAATGTGTAGAGGTGTGTTTTTTTGTTGTTTTTTGGCAGTTCTGAGTGTAGCTTTCATGTTTGCATACAGGCTATGTTTTATTGGAATAGACATAGGAAAACACACATCAAGCAGACATTTCAAACACAAATGTCCTTGGTGCTCTGGAACACTGGAAATACCCCCCCCCTTTTTTTTTAACTTAATACTTCAAGATATAAACAAAGCACTAACATGGAACAATAGCATGCCCTTCCCCCCCCTTTTTTTCCTTTTTTTAAAAGAAAATTTATTATAACATACACAAATACAAATTCACAATACAATCTACCTACAAACAAGAAAAGACATACAAACATAACAAATAAATGCATCGAATACTATATGACCGTGTCGGTCTTTGTTCCACTTAAAAGTACTTCCACACATAATATGATACTTTGTAAATATAATTTAGAAGACCATATTCCCATATCTGCAGTTCAAAAAAAGTTCACCAATGTTATACATCTAAAATAAACGCAAAAAACAAATTCAGTTATATCTACCAATCTGTTGATAATTCTTGAAGATAAAATAAGACGCATAAACTGTAATAACAACAGGTTGAAATTCACCAAGCCTTACAAATCTATGGCATTATGAATCCACAATATACATCTAAACATTCCCATTTCTTATAGATCTTTTCCACATCCTTATTCCTCATCATCTCAGTCAAAATATCCATTTCTTTTGCTTCCCTCAATTTGGCTATCCATTCTTCTTCACAAGGTATTTCTTTCTTTTTCCAAAATTGTGCATAAATAATACGTCCCAGTGTGACCATATACAAGATCAGCGATGATTTTTCTTTTAGCTTTAGGTTTTCTAAAGTTCTAGTCATATTTAGCAAAAATAGACGAGGGTCCAGTGGTAATTCTATTTGTAAAATATTCCCCATTAATCTATGTATGTTTCCCCAAAATTCTTTTGCCATCTTACATTCCCACCAAAGATGAAAAAAGGATCCTTCATGCTTTTCACATTTCCAACACACATTGTTTGCAGTATTATACAATTTCTTAATCATAACAGGAGTCATATACCATCTGTATAGCATCTTTGTATAGTTTTCTTTATAATTTTGACAGACAGTAAATTTTTTAGTATCTTTCCAAGACTTTTCCCACAATTCTAAGTCTATTGAACATTGTAAGTCTTGAGACCATTTTACCATTGAATGTTTTACCACTTCGTCTTCCAGTTGTCTTTCTTTCAAAATTTTATAATACAAAGATAAATGTTTCTTTCCATCATCCATCAAAATTTTATCTAAATCGTTAAATTCTTTATTAAATCCTCTCTGTTTTAGATCTACTTTAAATCTTTCTGTAAGTTGGAAGTACAAGTACCAATCTGAGTTCACCAGGAAGAATAGCCTCTTTTTGTCTCATTGAAACAATGTTATCAAATCTCCAAAAGATCAGATCTTTATATGTCAACCAAGATGTCTTGTTATCTCTTGTTCTTTGAAAGAAAGCTTCCTGTGAGGAAACCCATTGAGGCAAACCCAGATAGAAAAGATATTTAACCTTGTTCCATACAAAAAGCAGTGCATTCCTCAAGTAGTGTCTTTTAAAGTCATTATGTTCTTTTACCTTATCATACCAGAGATAAGCATGAATTCCATATCTAAGATCTCCAACTTCAAGTGCCAATAATCTTTCATTACTCAATTGAACCCAGTTCTCTACCCAGCACATACATGATGCAAAATAATACAACTCGAGATTAGGTAATGCACAACCTCCTCTAAGTACCTCATCCGTTAAGACTTTCCATCTAAATCTGGCGCGTTTCCCCTCCCAAAGAAACTTCGAAAGTTCTCTCTGCCATATCATAAAGGATTTTCTACAAGAGATCACTGGGAGATTCTGAAATAGATACAAAAAACGAGGCAAAATGTTCATCTTAATTATCGCGATTCTTCCATATAGAGAAAGATGGAGTTTAGACCAATTAGTTAAGTCTTTCTTGACTTCTTTCCATAGTCTGCCATAATTATTTTCAAATAAGTCGATATTCTTACTAGTCAAATAAATCCCCAAATATTTGGCCTTATGTACAACTTTGTAACCAGAAATACTAGTCAATTCTGATTGTTCTTCTTTATCCAGATTTTTAATTAGTATTTCTGATTTATTTGGATTAACTCTCAGCCCTGAAAATTTTGTAAACAGTTCAATAGTACTAATTAGCATTGGTATAGTTTTTATCGGGTCTTCAATAAAACAAATAAGATCATCGGCAAAGGCTCTTGCTTTGAATGAGTATTTTCTAATATTAATTCCTTTGATTTTTCCGTTACATCTGATATTATTCATCAATACTTCAAATGCTGCGATGAACAGGAGTGGAGACAGAGGACAACCCTGTCTCGTACCACGCTCAATTTGAAAGTATTCGGTTCTCTCCTCATTAATCAATAATTGCGCTTGTTGCTCTTTGTATATAGCCCGGATCCATGTTATCATGTTGTTACCCAAGTTCATTTTGCTCAATAACTCTTTCAGAAATGTCCAGTTTAGACTATCAAATACCTTTTCCTATTAGATTCTTTTCTTTTAATTACATTTAGCTTAATCAAGATCCCTCTGATCACAGCTTTGCTGGCGTCCCAGATAATTCTCTTCTTCATTCCATCTACGTCGTTTTCTGTGAAATATTGTATCAAAGCTTCTTTTGTCTGCTTCATTACATTGTCATCATTCAGGAGATCCTGTGATAATCTCCACTGAAAATTTTTTCTTGGTTCAGATAGTTCCATGAAAATTAAATTATGATCAGAGAAGGATGTCGTTTGGGTATCCATATCTTTTATTAATGGTAAAATTTCTTTGGATGCCATAAACATCTCCAATCTAGAAAAAGAATCATGAGCTTCAGAATAAAAAGTATAGCTTCTGCTTTGATCATATTTAAATCTCCATACATCTGACAAGTCATAATCTTGATATAATTTGAAAAAGGATTTTGGAAGTTTTCCTTTATTTTTTTATCTGTTTGGATCCTTCACACTTTCTATCTAACTCAGGGGAAAGAACAGCGTTAAAATCACCCAAAATTAGTAAGTTGTTGTAGTGAAATCTTGACAGTACATTTTGAAGCTCATTAAAAAAACTTTCTCTATTTTCATTTGGTGCGTATTTTCCTACAGCCAAAAACTTTAAGTTGGAAATAGATACCTCTACCGCTATGTATGATCCATTCTTATCTTTGAAGATCTCTTTTGATGGCCACCTCTGGTTTACATATATCGTCACGCCCCTTTTTTCTTGTCTAGTGAAGAATTGCAACAAATTCCCAATTTTGGGTTTCTTAGCAGTCGTTCTTCTTTTGCTTTTATCTTAGTTTCTTGAATGCAGGTTACGTCGCCCTTCAACTTTTCCAAATAATGAAATACTAAATTTCTCTTATATTTAGAGTTTATACCTTTCACATTTAATGATATAATCTTGGGCATTTTCAAGTTAGATATTTCTTACTTCCCTTCTAACTTACTTCTTTTTGTCCTTGTTATTCCTCCTTTGGTAGTTTGTAAATTGTTTCTCGTGTTTATTTTGTGTAGCTCTAATTATACTCTAGAGTGTTATTACTCTTTTGTTGTTATTTAGATTTTAATATTGTTCCACCCCATCCACTCCTATATAGCTTTGTTGAATCTTTATTAAATCAAAAAGGGGAATTCATCCTCCAGAATCGTCATCTCGCAATTAAAAAGAAGATAAGAAATAAAATCTTAATCAAATTATTCCAATTTTTCTTGATTTATTTCTCCTTTTGCTTCTTCATCTTCTGTCTCATTTTTCTCTCTTTCTCTAATGTTCTTTGCTGCTTTAGCCTCTCGTTTCAATTTTGCTTCCATTTCGTTAGCTTTTTCCACTGAGTCTATCATAATCCTCTTTCATTTACAAATAAAGGATAATCCTTCCACTCTGCCCCATCTGTATTCTAAATTCAAATGTCTCAACACAGTGGTCAAGGTTCTGTATTTCTGTCTAGCAAGCATCACAGATGGTGGAATGTCCTTGAAAATTTTTGCCTCACAGTCCCCAATCCTAAGGTCAGCCTCACAGCTCTTTTGAATAATCAGATCTCTTGTCCTTGATCTGACACAGCAAATTATAATATCTTTTGGATAATTTTTTTCTTTAGCTTGTACCAAGTGGATCCTGAAAATCTTATCAAGTTCCATCTCCATTCTCTCTTTAGGATATCCCAAAAAATCAGCCAAAGGTTGTAGCAGTAATTCAAAAGTGTCCTCATTAGGGCCTTCAGGCACACCTCTCACCTTTATACATTTGTTCCTATATTTCAATTCCTGGTTCAGATCCATTCGTTGATAATGTATTTGTTTTTGATGGACATCCCTCATTGCTTTCTCCAGAGTTTCAGTCTTTTCTTTAATCTTGTCCACCTCATTCTGTGTTTTTACAATTTCTATATTCATTTTGTCCATTCTTTTAACCACACTGTCCAGCTCCTTCTTAATATCTTTCCTAATTTCAGCTCTTATTTCCGTCATTTCCTCTCTCAATTCCTTGTTGGATTCCTTAATATACTCTTTTAATTCTGTCCTAAGTTCTTTCATCTCCGCTCTTATTTTCCGTAATTCTTCAAGAACCAATAAATTAGGATCAATGGTTCTAATACCATCTTCAAAAGAACCTTTTCCCTGAGACGGTGTTTGCCCTTGATTAGTGGTTTTCTTCATATTTGCAATCAAAATAGTTTCCTCTTTCTAAAGAAAAAAGTTATAAGGGCAGTATGGCGGGTTATAGACCGCCGCCGCCGTTTGCTCCGTAAGGGAGCCGTCGCAGCCACACCGCGCGGCTCCCTTACGGAGCAAAAAAGAAGCTCCAAAATGGAGCTTCTTTCTGCGTGCGGGCCTAATGTATGTCGCGAGGCGCCGCTGGCGCACTCGCGATGTCCTTAGCACACGCAACAGTTCGGACACACACGCGTCCGATACGTAAGATGGCGCGGCGTGTGGAACGGCCGGGCCATATTGTACGGACAGGTCCGTATTAGACCCAGGGGGTCTAGAAGAGACGCCCCTTTTAAAAATGGGACGTCCGCCTATATTTACAATAACTACACAGTTCCATATCTATGTAAGTCAATACAACTCCAAAAGGTCCCAGGTAATTTTTCTATAATTACTATATGAGGAATTTCTCACAGTTATTTAAATCAATTATATAATTCTAGGAGTCCTTTCCCTTTTATCTTGTCAACTAAATCAATTCAGTTAGTCTTAAGTCCTTAATCTCTATGATAAATTTCAGCCACAAAAAAGTCAATATCCTTGTTCCCATCAAATAAATTAGTACTTATTCAAAATTAGTTACACTGTTTAACTATTGTACCATGTTTCAACAGTTCTGCCATGAACAATATCAAGGAGAAATAACAATAGCATTTTTACTATGATTCAATAGTCAATATCATCAAATTAGGTTCCAATTCTTATACTTCCCTTCTTGCGCAAGGATTCTCTTGTTTCCATCCACTCTGTTCAGTCAGAGTTCAAGGGTTAGATAAGAAAAAAAAATTATCCATCCACAGGTCTTCTGAAAAAGCCCAGACAGCTTCTGTTCCACTGTAATAAAGTCCAAATATGTAACAGAAAGAAGGTAATAGTACAATATCCAAGAGAAGAGAAACTGGTATTCTGTTAGCATGTCCTTTCTTATAACATTCCCTACTATATTTCTGGACTATATTCCTTTCAAGTAAGATGATTGGCTCCATTAAATCCATTCAGGAAGGACCAGTGTTGTTTTATCATTTTGAGTGTTGGACTGGTTCTGGGAGATCAGCATTGGAATCCCCACTAGCCAAGGAAACCCACTGGGTGATATCCATGATATTAGACAGACACTGACCTATTCTGCTTAGGAGAACATTCTAAAAATAGGTGCTACCAACAAGAAGGGCTCTTCCACTGTAAAAAACATCGGCTTGCAGTTTAATAGGATTTATTTATATATTCTGCTTTCTTCCTGAAATGGGGCCTCCATGGTGGATGGCACGTAAGTAAAAGTGAGTACATAGCATATAATAAGTTTCTTTTAAAAAGCCAGCATGTGTTGATCTAGGACTCCAGAAGACCAGGGTTTTACTCCTGCTCAGCCATGGAAATCTGCAGTGTGACCTTAGAATCACAGAATTAGAAAAGACTCAAGGGCCATCCAGTACAAGTCTCTGCCATGCAGGAAGACACAAAAAACTCCCAACAGATGGTCATTCAGCCTCTGTTTAAAACATCCAAAGAAGGAAAATTCACCACCCACTCTGAGCCAGTGTATTCTATTCACACAGCTCTTATGATCAGGAAGTTTTCCCAGTGTTTAGGTGGAATCTCTTTTCCTATGGTTTGAATTCATTGCTCTCCATCCTGTCTCTGGAGAGCAGAAAACAAGCTTGCTCCATTCTCAATTGAACATCATTTCAATATTTAAACATGGCTACCATGTCACTGCTTACCTCTCTTCTCCAGGCTAAACATACCCAGCTCCTAAGCTGTTCCTCATAAGACATTGTTTCACAACTTTCACCATTTGGTCACCCTCCTTTGGACCTCATCAGCTTGACAGCATCCTTTTTGAACTGGTGGTGCCTAGAACTGGACACAATATCCAGGTGAGTCTGTGAAAGCAGAACTTCCCTCAGTCTAGACACTGCTTCTATTGATGCAGCCTAGGATCCTATTGGCTTTTTAAGCTGCTGCATCACACTCTTGACTCAGTGAGCTGTGTGTCACAGATCCAGACCCTCACCAGGATGTGGGCAAGCCAGGTGTCACCCATCCTATATCTGAACTCATTTTTTTTCCCCTGCCTAAATGTAGGACCGTACATTTCTCTCCCTGTTGAAGTTTGTTTTGTTTTTTGGGCCAGCTCTCTAATCTGTTGAAGCATTTTGAATTCTGATTCTGCCTCTGTGGTATTAGCTACTTCTCCTAATTTGATGCCATCTGCAAGCAACATTCTCCCAACCTTAAAGTAAGGCAATGGCAAATTTCTTCGAAACAAATCTAGCCAAGAAAAGTTCATGACACAAGTCATCATAAATTAGAGATTAATTAACGACACATAACAATGGGAGCAGCAACTGTTGGTGTGTGGGTAGGTGGGGTGGAAGTAGAGCTACTGAATGTGTGCTTGTCCTCTTTCCTCCCATTGCTGATTACTAAGTTCAGCTTCAATGGAGGGTACAATGATTGCTCCAGGTGTTGAAATCAACTTAGTAATTGTACATGGATTCCTGTCTATTTGCAAATCCATGGGATTTGCTCAGAACTTGTTTACACACAGCACGATGTTGAATGCATAGTGATGCAAGAAATAAAAGCCTTATTCCCATTGTTCAATTTTCTACCAGGTCACCCTCCCCATCAGTTCCCTACCCCTTCCCACTCGAATGCAGGGAAGGCTGGTGATATCAGAGTTTTTCATTGCTTGCTGGATTGGGATGCATGAGAATTCTAGCTTGCATTGCCTCGCCCAGGTTTGTTAAGGCCCAAAGCAAACTACAATTCCTGTACAAACACAGCAGCATGGCTATTCAAGAGCATGCAGGCTTTAGGCAGCACCACGAAACTGGTGATCTTTTAATTCAATTTCCCATCAGCCCCAACCAGTCTAATTACAGTCAGTGAGCCATGATGGGACTATCCATTCATCACATATGAGGATCACATGTTCCCTACCACTCCTAACATTTGTGTAGCCAATGTCTTTCTTGAAAAAGCTTCAACATTTAGAACAGTAGGCCCTTTGGGAAACATGCAGATTTATGGGAAGGTTGAGAGGGAGAACCGGTATTCCCCAACTTTCTTGGAAAATTACTGCTTTAAAAATTGGTTTGCAAGGTCATCAATTTTTAAAAAATCTTTTTGGAGCAAGCTTTAAAAGCTGAGCAAATTAAGAGTCAAAACCAGGGGGCCATTCAGACTCGAAAAAAACCAGTTTTCAAACCGATTCTTGCACGTGAAGTTCATACTCACCCCGATCTCACACAAGCGAATCTGAGGCTTGCACACCCGTTCTGTGGTAAATGGCCCTAGCCGGTGTTTTTGAAATCGGCGCATACCGTTTCTTTTGGAAAACCCCGGGTTCTGGGAATGAGCATTGGCACCGATCACGTCGAGGCAATTGAGGAGGGATTTGGTCAGAGGTGGGCAAGGGCAAGGCATTTCCTCCCCTCATCGGAGGGGAGGGGGGGAGGAAGAGCCCTGGGAAAAGGGAGCAAGGGAAGGCATTCTTTACCGAAGGAGCCTCTTTTCCCTGCCATCCCCTGCCCACCGCCCTCTGTCTCTGGGCATTCCTTCCCTTGCAGGAAGGAAAAAGTTCAGGTCACGACGGAGCTCACATCAGGCAACCCCCCCTTTTCAAATTTAAACAATTTTTTTTTGAGAAATTGCACATTGTTTGTTTCCAGAGGCAGATAGAGCCAGGCTTGCAGTTTATATCCTTGGATCTCCTTGCTCAGCAGGGGGAAGCTACCAATGTTGCAAAACATCAAGTTACATTTTTTAACCATTTTTTTTGAGCAATATGCGCATGATTTGTCTTCTTGAGGCTACAGCAAGGGAAGCAAAGGGAAAGCTACAAATGTTGCTTTTAAAAGCATTAAAAATGCATGACTTCCATCCTTTGCCTGGGACAGGGGCAGATCTGACCCAAATGCCCACAGGTTTATAAAAAATTGACCCTGTGCTGGCTCTTTAAAAAAAGGGAGGAGGGGAGGACACCTTTCCATGCCCCTGCAAAACATCACCATGACGATTGCTTGATTGACAGCGGCCACCTCGCCAGCAGACACCGAATGCATTCGATTTAAAATTTGTAGTGGGCACTTGCTAATGGAGCGATTTGGGGGAGGGGCATCCAATCAGCCCAGTTCCTTCCAGGTCTTTTATGCCGTATGAATGAGGCCCCGAAGAGATTGCCCATTACTAACCATGTGCAGTTTGCAACCCCAGAGGTATGTCAGAGTATTAAACTTCATAATGATTGTTTCCCTAGTAAATACAACATTTAAGAAAATTGCTGTAACCAGGCCAACATACAGTCATACCAAAGCTCTTGAGACATGATAAATGAAGACTGGTCCCTGATGACTGACGAAAGAGGTCGAATATCAAAAGCTGTAGTGCTGGAAACTTGTTAAATTGTTGATGAAAATGTATCAGAAAATATATTTTCTTTCCTACCTTTTGTGATGTCAGTTTATAAACTAAAATAGAATTTGGTTGAATACTTAGACCTATGAATAATTTTTCTGAGGCTGATTAATACTTTTTTTGCAAAAAAAAAAAATTGAACCAGGAAATTAAATGTTGTGCATTCCAAAAAGGGAGGAGATAAAGCTAGCACTCAAGTGACCACAGTGGCATTCCTTCAGTATCTTGATTATTATTATTTTGCCACTAAAATTAGATTGGTGGGCACATTGAGTCATTCCCAAGATTGCTGTCTCCTTCTTGAAATTGGATGTACTTGCGGTCAAAAACTGACCTTTGGGTCATGCTGACTCAGGGCTAGCTTTCTTCAGATCCCATGTATATTCTGAGAATCATTTACACTTGATCCCTTGTCTTCTTAATCTGCACAGAACCAGTTTTGAAAGCAGAAAAAAATTCAATAATTTCCATGCGAGTGGGGCTATCAAAATCATACAGGCACTTTCAAAATTAGAAGGATTTATTGAAGAAAGTAAGATTGTAGTAAGGCTGTAGTAGATTTTTAATTCCTCCCACAGCTACTGTGCAATCCTATTTCATAGGTAACTTCTAAGACAGTTTTTGTTTTTTATCTTGCAGTGGCCACAAAGTTACAATGCATACAAATCTCCCTTGCTTCTTTGCTTCAGCAGATAACCTGTTTGAAGTAACAACAGAAGTTCTGTTTGATTATACAAGGCAGTAGAACTGGAGATTAGGGAGTTGCATTGCTTGTTTCAGTTGGTATTTTTGAAAAAACCACTAGAAGATACATTATCACCTTTGTTGCAGAATTGGGGAAAGATAGCTGTCATGCACTTGATTCTCACTTCATTACCTTATCTTCGTATGTTTTGTTTTGCAATTGTTCACTGGAAGGCAAATGGGCTTAATTTGCAACTCTCATTGTTGAGGTTTGGATCTCTGAGGAAATCCCATTCTGCAAGGAAAATCGTTGACCATAGTCAATACCCATTTCCTGTCAGTCTGGTTGTGTCTCTTCAAGTGCTTGTTGACTTATGGTGACTCCACAATTGTATTGTTTCTTAGGCGAATACTCGAAGTGTTTTGTTTTTTTACATTCCCTCCTCTAAAATATAGCCTACGCATCTGCTATTCACTGGCACCCAGGTCTTAAACCAGGGCTGACCCTGTTTAGCTTCCAAGATCAGACAGGATCTAGTGCCTTTGAGTATTTAGGCTGCTGATCTGTGGCAGAAGTAGCAATTCAGATCATTAAGAAGACTCAAGAGTGACCTGAGAAACATAGTAGTTCACATGGGCCAAAGTATTTAAAACTGATCCCTGGAGGCAAACTAAAAAACATTTTTTTGCTCTAGTGAACATCCTTTTATTATTCCAGGTATTTAAAGTCTTTTTAACTGCTCTTTTAGGCTGCTTTCAATGGCTATTAGAGGGTATCCGTATATTTTTTTGTAACTAGTTTATGATTGTGCTTATAACCTCCTTGAAAATGATGTTGAAATGTTTTGTAGAAATTATAGCCATATTTAATTTCATAAGAGGAATCAGTTAGTTGTATTGGATCTTGTTTGTCTTCAAAACATTTTAAAGGAGGCCACTGAAATAGCTTTTAAATGAGATGCTAATTCATAAAGAGGAACTGTATGTTTATGGACATAACAATCGCTGTTGACCTATACATCAAGTAGATTTGGTGTTTAAACCAGTTTCATTTCTGATTTTGGAAAAGAAAGAATTGTGGAAAAGGAAACATTTCCTGTAGTAAAGTGTGATTTGTGATAATTTCAGCATTCCCTGAGCTGGAGATGGACAATGAAAAACAATCTAATTGGAAACAGGCCTGACAAAGCCTAGCCAATGCAGTTTTTGCTAGGTGTTGTTTTTACAGCAGGCTCCTCAAAAATGTTCAGACATTTTCATGTTTCAGTTTATTCTATACAGTCCCATTTAATGAACAAAGATAATTAAGGCTTCCTTTATAATGCGCTCAACCACATTTAGTTGTGGAACTACTTTAAGGAGTGTTTTGTGCATGCTTTCAATGTATAAACAAACTCAAAGTTGTTGGATAGTGGGATTCAGAAAGATCATTCTTTGGGACCTGGGAGAGCTTTGCCAGTCAGACTAAGCAGTACAACATTAGAGAATCTAAAGGTCTCTATGTTCTTACATTACTTCAAAATAGTGAATATTAAATTTCATCATCCAAAGTATATACATAGACTGCCCGACAATGAAGACAAACAGACAGAAATTATGGCCAGTGTTGGAACAAAAGGACTTAACTACCTGGAGTGTTGTTCTGAATCAACTGAGGCACTTTTTAAAATACCTTAATATTACCACCTGTAGTACCTGGAGACTGCTGGAGAAAATGCAATTCTTCACAAAATGTATAATCAGTTCATGAATGAGGTTGGAAGGTAGTATTAATAAAGAAAACAACACAGAAATTGAATAACTCCTGTAAAAACAATTTGAAACTGCTCCTTTAAAGTGAATTTGAAGGCCAACTATAAAATGTTGCTTGCTAGAGCAAAAAAGGAAAAATTTAGGTGATGTCTGCATGGCCAGAATACACTGGAAGTCCCAGAGTATTGCTGGGCCATCATTTGAGCCTGAAGCTCCAACATTACCTGGCACTCTGGAGTGATGGCGGTGGCTGATTACAAGCATGCCTGTTCTGCTACCACAGGCCAAAAATGAGGTGCCCAGCATTGATTACGTGGCTGAGCACTTCATTCTGACCTCAGAGAGAGCACCTTGTGGTGGCAGTGATAGGTGGCATAGCAGGACACGTCATAAACAAACTGTCCCACCACTGCTCCAGAGGGCTCCAGATCTCCTAAACATCATTTTGCATTCTTAATGACCCAAATTAGTTTGGCCTTGTCAACAAATCTGGCCACTTCACTGCTCACTTCTAACTCTGTATCATTTATGAAGATGTAAAAAGCCCTGATCTCAGTTTAGATGCTCCAAATCTGTTGTGGAATAAGTGCCACACAGGAGGGAACATGCGAATACTGCCTCTCCTGTCACAAATAAAACTAAATGCATTTGCAGTCATTTCCCAAACACTGAGGAAAATTTCTGAATAGGAGAGGCTTTGTACTGCCAATGATGGCTCACCATTCAGTCCCTTGGAGAGTAATGCTGGGTAACACAGGCTCTCCTGTTTCAGAAAGTTCTACATGTGAAGGATGGTTGTGAAACTCTGATCGAGAGCTACTAATTTTCCTTTCTCACACATTTACCTGGCACAGAATCCAAAAGCCAAAATAAGGATATCTGGGGTGGGGGTGGGGTGAGATTATTACTTTTTATGTCCCTTACTTATGAAAACTCTTATAGGAGATTGTTGGAAGCTGGATTTGTTGTGGGATCTCAACATTTTGTTTATATGTAGATGTGGCGAGACATATCTCAAATTCAAGACTCTGAATGAGCTTATAATTTGCTGGTTTGTTAATTAGCAAAATAAAACTCTGAAAAGTTTTCAGGGAAGCAGGGATGATAGGCTAGTCAAAACTAAGAACTGCTGTTTACACCCAAAATAGACATAAGATAAATTTTCTAAAGCAATAACTAAAACAAGTGGAGCTATGTTAAGAGTTTGATTGTCTCGGTTGAAGTTACTGCCTGAAACTGAGGCTGGCAGAGCTATTTCAGGTCTTAACTAGCTTCTGCTAAATGCCAATACCACATCCTGGAATTTCCTTAATTAGAATTTGCAAACAGAATATTGAAAGTTGGTTTATGAAACAAAAGAAGAATGAGAATATAAAATATTGAGTCTCAAATTATTTTTCTACAATTCAAACTTTTTTTTATTAAAGTATGAATGCCTTTATGTTGCAGAATAGTTTACATACTTGGAAAGCAATAAGCGCATTTTCAAGAGGCTCATGTCCTCGTCTGTAGGATCCCATGATCAATCTACATGCTGTAAACATGATTGCTCACATACATACACCACACACACGCACACACACACAAACATACAAAGTGTACATATTCACACACATGGAACAGACATCTATAGCTATCTGCTTTGATTAGCTTTCTTTTAAGGCTTCTGTAAGGTGCCCTAGTGCTCCCAACTTTACCACGATTTATGAACAAGACGGTATAAAGGAGCAGCATTACCTGCAAACTTTTTATCAGCACTTGGCCTTTAATTTTTTTTAACCAGCAGTTACTTAAGTTGAGAATCCATTCATTGAAACGAAAGAGGATTCTGGAAATACTACTTTTGAGTTTTGAATCAGAAACAAATCATCTGCATTTAAACTTGAACCCAAAGGACCCTTGGAATTTCCCCTACACAAGATGGCTGAGATCACTGTGATAGCTCAAACTGGTCCTTGAAAGTAATGGGCCACCAGACAAATAAACCAATACGGAAATGATTAGTGGTAGGACTAAGTTCTCATTTCATGCCATGACTGAAGGAGGACATATGGACACAGCCTAGGGACTTTACAATCTCTCTCTCTCTCTCACTCAACCTTCAGCAGCAACCCTAGTTGCTGAACCAGGGATTCAAAGAGAGTGAATTCACAAACCAGATTTCCCACCCTTCACCCTACTTTTTGGTATCCCTGCAGTATTAAAAAAATAATAGGGCTAAGTACAAGGTGAGTGGCTGCAGGTGTGTTAAAATGGAAAAATGACTAAATAAAATATATCATATGATTATAAGGTGTAAATAGAAACATCTTTGAATAGTCAAACTGTGAAATGTGAATTAACTGTAGGCTGTCAGCCTGCTTCCTAAAAGGTTGCAGGTAGCTATTCAACCCAGGTCAACAAGATTAGCTGTTGGCCACCAAACTGTATTTCTCTCTATCCACCCATTTTCTCTGTAGAAAGAAACACACTTGCTAGTGTATTAGATACTAGCAAAACCCTAAAATGTTCTTATTGTTAGAACTGCTCAGTGGATTTCAATAAGTAAATAGAAATAATTATCATCCTTTGAGGAGCCTGAACAGTTAGAGCTGAAATGGAACTGGAAAATAAAATGATCAAAAAGAAAACAAGCTTTGTCACTTTTAAGAAAACAACAGCAGCAGATTTCATTGTGATGCAGTTATTATAAGATGCATTATTTAGGAATTTACTGAGCTTCATGTATTTTTTTTGAAAAGCTGATCAGTCAAGTATTGGGAGTCCTATTACTCTCAAACTGAACTGTTGCTTATTCATCCATATGCTTTTATTCCCAGGGCCATTTCTACTTTTGCTTAACCATCAACAGGTTAAAGTCAGCCATCATCAGATTCCATTTCTTGAGACATTTCTTCAGATGAGCTATTTCTGTGGATCCGGCCATCACTTTCATGCTCATGGAAAGTTCTTAAAGGCCTCCTCATGCATGAGCCAAATTCTTGGCTTCTAGCTGCTCTCACACTCTACAGCGTGGCAGCCATTTGGTAGGACAAATCGTCGTTGATCTCCCGATAAACCCAAGCAAAATGTTTGGGCTGCATTATGGTCGGCAGTGCAGTAAGCAATACGTGCAACCTGAAAGGTATCCATGTGGACAGTGGCCTCTCCTTTGAGGTCCAGTAGGTGAAGCCAAACTTGGAAAGGGCGGATTTCCAGGGAGCATTAGATGGGAAGATGTCCTCTCTGGCAAGAGTGTGGTTTTCCACAATTCAATGACTGGGTTTCTCTGTACAACCTGACAAAAACTGCATTCCTGTTGTGGAAACTTTACCAAATATGTAACCTGAGAAGAGAGAGGGAAAAAGAGAGAGAGAGGGAAAAAAACAAAGTTTTCAATTATACACTTTTGTGTTTTTATTTAACATCTTAAATTGTTTCTACAGAACGTCTAAGAATCACTTCTCATCACATGTGTGCTTGTTCATTCAGATCAGGTATATTTAGCAAGGGATCTTCAAAGCTCAGCTGACATTAAATCAGTGCATTATATTTCCATCACTCTCTAGTGCAGGGTCAGCAACTTGCGGCTCCGCCCCCCCAGGCCGGATGGCCGGCCCGCCAAGGCCTACCCTGCCGGCCCCTGCGCCAGTCCGTGCCGACCGATTGCCAGCCGATTTTCCTCCGTTTCCTCCCCTCCCAGCAGTTCCGGCCGCCATTTTGTTTAATTTTTCAAATGGCGGCCCAAAGTCTCGCAGTGACCTCAGGATGGCAACGGTCACGGGCGAGATTTTGGCACCGCCATTTTGCCGAAAAAGAAAAACAAAATGGCGGCGCCCATTAGGAGGGCCTGGTGCAGCCCCTCAAGCACTCCACACAGGGCTCCAGGGGGCTGCAGCAGGCCTGCATCCAGGCTGCCACCATTTGCCCTCCTGCCCTCCCTCCTCCTTATGAATAGCAGCAGGCAGGGGAAAGGAGGAGGAGGACGAGAAGGGGAGAAGCCACGCTCGGCCACCTAAGAGCAAAGCCAGAGAAGAGGTTGGTTGCTTCCTTAGGTGCTTTTTCCCTTCTATTTCTGAATTGCAATTTTTTTTTTAGTAGTTCATTATTATTCTATTATATTTTGCCCATGGTGGGTTTCATTGCAAAAAAAACTCCTTTCAGTTCCCCTTGTGCTTCTCTGGGTTGAGACAGTGGAGGCATGCTTTTTCCCTTCTATTCTGACATTAGCATTTTAAGTAGTAATCTTGTTAATGTTATTCTTATATGTATTTATTTGCCCATAGGTGGGTTTCATTGCAAAAACTCCCTTTCCAGTTCCTTGTGCTTCTTCCCGAGAGGAGACTCAGTGGGTGCATGCTTTCTTCCCGGCTATTTGGTGCATAGTGCATTGGTTAGTGAGTTGCCATGGGCTGAGTGAACCGTTGTATGGATTGGATTGGATTTGGATGTATCGATAGAAGAGCCATGCATGCATGCATCAATGCATGCACTCCGGGGGCGGAGCATGCGGCCCCACCCCTGGAGGGTGGAAGCTCCACCCCTCAGCATGGTGGCCCTGCCCCCAGAGGGTGGACAAGCTTCGCACAACCCCAGCATGTTGGCCCCGCCCGCCGGAGGGTGGAGAGCTGCCAACCCCAACTGTTTCAGGCCCCCCCAGTTGTCCCGATGGGTCAAAACAGCAACCCGGCCCCCGGCCTCAAAACAGAGGTTGCCTACCCCTGCTGCTAGTGCATGGGTTGCCGCCCAACGTGGAAGGAGGTAGGGGCCCCAAAAGTAAGGGTCGGTCTAAGCGTTCTTTGGGGCCACCAATAGATTCTAGGACATGTGAAATGTAGGACATGTTAGAGGAAATGGCTAAGGAGACATTCAAACAAAATGGAGGACACAACCAAATAAAAGCTTGGAAGCAATATAAATATAAATCCGTAATCTAGCACAATGCTCAAAGTGGAGGATAATTGGTGGGAATCCCTCCTGCCTGGGACAGGAAAAGACCGAGAATGGGAGGACAGTGGCCCAGGAAAGGAGGGAAAATCTGGTCACCTCTAATAAGCAGCAGACATCCCCTCCATCCCTCAGCGTTCTTTCTTTCCATGCTTGCTTCCTTCTTACTCGTCCTTACCTTCCGTTACCTTCCTTCCTTCCTTTCTTTCTTTCTTTCCTCCCTCCCTCTCTCCCTCCTTTCCTTCCATTTTTTAATTTCCTTGCTTCTCAGCTCCTTCCCTGCCTTCCTTTTTCTTTTCTTTCTCTTGCTTTCTTTCTTTTCTTTTCGTTCTCTTTCGATCCCTCTTTCGTTTCTTTCCTTCTTGTCCTTTCCCTGCTCCCTCCCTTCCCCTAGCCTGTTTCTTTCTTTCTGGCTTTTCTCCCCTCTTTCTCCCCTCCCTCCCTCTCCTCCCTCACTCCCTACGTCCATCATCACCTCCTTTCCGTTCATTTCCTTGTCCTTTCTTTCTTTCTTCACTTCCTTGATTCTCATCTTTTCGTTCCTTTCCTTCCCCTTCTTGCTTTCTCAGAGGAGGCAGGGGAAAGAGACAAGTGACATCCGCATGCCTGCATTGTCGTCGTGCTTCCTCCCTCCTCTGCCGAGGTCGTTCGCCTTTGAGTGGCCTGGGGTTTTTGCCAGGTGGGCCATCCTCGCTGGACTCAGCAGTACAAGGAGAGGACAGGAGGACAAACACGCGGGCAGAGTGTTCCTTGTCTTCGTTTCCCCCATCCTCTCATTGTCTTTTTTTTCCCACCCATCGCTGGGCGATGCAACCTTGGTGAGGAGGAGGAGGACGGGGGTAAGCGACAAGAACAAAAATCCGCCCAATCCACATTGTCCTCTTCTGCCAAAGCCTGTTGAGTGGAAAGGACTGCGTAAAAACCCCAGGCGGCACTCGAATGACCACGGCAGAGGACAAGGAGGACATATGCAGTGGGTGGGTTTGCCTTGTCTCTTTCCCCTCCGTCCTCACTCCTCGTCTTGCTGTAGTTGCTGACCAATTTGAGTGGCCTGGTCGGGCTTTTGCCTAGGTTCAGGCAGCCCTTGCGAGGATGAGGATCCTGAATCCCAGGCCGCCCCAGCAAAAAGGCACGCCAGTCCCCCTTCCGTCCTCCTCCTCGCACCATACACACCACCAGTGAAGAACCCTGGGCCCCTTATACCTTAATGAACGCAAACCCCTGCACTCATCTCGCTCTTTTGCTCTCTCGCTGCTCCTGCTCTCTCTCCTCCCTGCCCCCCCCCCACCCCCCATGCCTCCGGTGCTACTCTGCCGTGCTGGTGCACTGCAAAAAGCTCCTCCCTCAGGGCCTCACTCCCTCTGGGGTTGAGAAAGAGCTGTAAGCCTTGCCCCAGCAAAAGCCTCTCCTGGCAAAGTCCTGGGGGAAGGGAATCTCCATTGCTCCCATCCTCCAAAGCTGAAGCCCTGTGGCATATCAGGATGAGGACTCTGGGAGCCAGGACATCCTTTTCCTCCTGACTTGATTTGGCCCTGGGCCTGCTTTAGAATCCTTTTGGCAGGTTCGCAATCTGGCGCCCCAGGCCGCACAGTTGTGTACACGACCCCTGCTCTAGTGCATCTAAGGGCCAATCTTTCTATCACTTGTTTAACCACATTTATACTAAAAAGCTGGAAGACTTAGGGCGCCAGTTTCCCAGACAGGCCAAATACACTGTTCTAACAGCGTAACTCAGGGTTAACTGGAACCATGCAGCAACCCCAACAATGGTCCCTAACCCTAGTACAGTGCGGTGCCGTAAACAATGCAATTGGTGCACTCAGTCATAACTGGCGTGGCCCAACAAAAAGAAACCATGCTTTTCGCAGGTTTCTTTTTTTCTCTCCGCAGGGAGAAGCCCATGCGGTTTGGGTGCTGGCGGCTCTCCTGTCCCGGAGGAAGGAAAAAAGGCGCTGGCAAGGGCCTACCCTTTTTTGGGAGGGGTCTGTACCAGGCCTTAGTTACTGAGCAGATGTGGTTCACACTTGCACTTATCAAATGGTTTTTTTTTCTATTTTTACTTAAGAAATCAAAAGGATAGCAGAAATGGGCATTGCTTCAAGGGACATGTCTCACGTTCCTTGGTTGCAAACTATTTGCTGAAACCACCTGTCCATGTGATTTGTTTCTCTATATCTTACGAGTCCATCAACAGAGGGCAACAAACGGGGTCTGTTTCTTACAAGAAAGTGGCCGTCACAGGGGCCTTTTTCCTGCTGTGCCAGGTTACTGAAATAGACGACATCCTCACCAAATAATGCTATTTGGTACATTATAACAAAACAAATTTATGTGGTCATAGCATATGAGAACTACAAAAAGCAATTTTGGGTAGGCTGCCAGTTTGGGATGTAGCAGTTTGAGTTTGGAATAGGCTCCTGGTGTCCACAGTTT
>NC_056524.1:234499140-234524999 GCF_019175285.1 Sceloporus undulatus
TTCTAAAGAAAAAAGTTATAAGGGCAGTATGGCGGGTTATAGACCGCTGCCGCCGTTTGCTCCGTAAGGGAGCCGTCGCAGCCACACCGCGCGGCTCCCTTACGGAGCAAAAAAGAAGCTCCAAAATGGAGCTTCTTTCTGCAGCGCCCTAATGATGTCGCGAGGCGCCGCTGGCGCACTCGCGATGTCATTAGCACCGCAACACGTTCGGACACACAGCGTCCGATACGTAAAGATGGCGGCGGCCATGTGGAACGGCCGGTGCCATATTGTACGGACAGAGTCCGTATTAGACCCAGGGGTGTCTAGAAGAGACGCCCCTTTTTAAAAATGGGACGTCCGCCTATATTACAATAACTATCACAGTTCTAAATATCTATGTAAGTCAATACAACTCCAAAAGGTCCCAGGTAATTTTTCTCAATTAATCTTAATGAGGAATTTCTCACAGTTATTTAAATCAATTATATAATTCTAGGAGTCCTTTCCCTTTTATCTTGTCAACTAAATCAATTCAGTTAGTCTTAATGTCCTTAATCTCTATGAATAAATTTCAGCCACAAAAAAGTCAATATCCTTGTATCCCATCAAATAAATTAGTACTTATTCAAAATTAGTTACACTGTTTAACATATGTACCATGTGTCAAACAGTTCTGCCATGAACAATATCAAGGAGAAATAACAATAGCATTTTTACTATGATTCAATAGTCCAATATCATAATATTAGGTTCCAATTCTTATACTTCCCTTCTTGCGCAAGGATTCTCTTGTTTCCATCCACTCTGTTCAGTCAGAGTTCAAGGGTTAGATAAGAAAAAAAAATTATCCATCCACAGGATTCCTGAAAAAGCCCAGAACAGCTTCTGTTACACTGTAATAAAGTCCAAATATGTAACAGAAAGAAAGTAATAGTAACAATATCCAAAGAGAAGAGAAACTGGTTATTCTGTTAGCATGTCCTTTCATATAACATATCCCTACTTATATTTTCGGGACATATATTCCTTTCAAGTAAGATAGAATTGGCTCCATTAAATCCATTCAGGGAAGGACCAGTGTGGTTTATCATTTTGAGTGTTGGACTAGGATTCTGGGAGATCAGCATTGGAATCCCCACTAGGCCAAGGAAACCCACTGGGTGATATCCAATGATATTAAGACAGACACTGACCTATCCTGCTTAGGGAGAACATTCTAAAAATAGGGTGCTACCAACAAGAAGGGCTCGTCCACTGTAAAAATAGTCTGCCTTGCAGTTTAATAGGATATTTATTTAATATATTCTGCTTTTCTTCCTGACAATGGGCCTCCATGGTGGATGGCAGTAAGTAAAAGTGAGTAAACAGCAATATAATAAGTTTCTTTTAAAAAGCCAGCATGTGTTGATCTAGGACTCCAGAAGACCAGGGTTTTACTCCCTGCTCAGCCATGGAAATCTGCAGTGTGACCTTAGAATCACAGAATTAGAAAAGACTTCAAGGGCCATCCAGTACAAGTCTCTGCCATGCAGGAAGACACAAAAAACTCCCAACAGATGGTCATTCAGCCTCTGTTTAAAAACATCCAAAGAAGGAAACTTCACCACACTCTGAGCCAGTGTATTCTATTTTCACACAGCTCTTATGATCAGGAAGTTTTCCCAGTGTTTAGGTGGAATCTCTTTTCCTATGGTTTGAATTCATTGCTCTCCATCCTAGTCTCTGGAGAAGCAGAAAACAAGCTTGCTCCATTCTCAATATGACATCATTTCAAATATTTAAACATGGCTACCATGTCACTGCTTAGCCTTCTCTTCTCCAGGCTAAACATACCCAGTTCCCTAAGCTGTTCCTCATAAGACATTGTTTCACAACTTTCACCATTTTGGTCACCCTCCTTTGGACATCCATCAGCTTGACAGCATCCTTTTTTGAACGGTGGTGCCTAGAACTGGACACAATATCCAGGTGAAGTCTGATGAAAGCAGAACTTCCCTCAGTCTAGACACTGCTTCTATTGATGCAGCCTAGGATCCTATTGGCTTTTTAAGCTGCTGCATCACACTCTTGACTCATGTTTAGCTTGTGGTCTACTAAGATTCCCAGATCCCTTTCACCAGGTACTGTTGTCAAGCCAGGTGTCACCCATCCTATATCTGAACCTTTCATTTTTTTCCCCTGCCTAAATGTAGGACCGTACATTTCTCTCCCTGTTGAAGTTTGTTTTGTTAGTTTTGGCCCAGCTCTCTAATCTGTTGAAGTCATTTTGAATTCTGATTCTGCCCTCTGTGGTATTAGCTACTTCTCCTAATTTGATGCCATCTGCAAAGATGAACATGCCCTCTTGGGCAAGTCACATTCTCCCAACCTTAAAGTAAGGCAATGGCAAATTTCTTCAGAACAAATCTAGCCAAGAAAAGTTCATGACACAAGTCATCATAAATTAGAGATTAATTAACGACACATAACAATGGGAGCAGCAACTGTTGGTGTGTGGGTAGGTGGGGTGGAAGTAGAGCTACTGAATGTGCTGCTTGTCCTCTTTCCTCCCATTGCTGATTACTAAGATTTCAGCTTCAATGGAGGGGTTACAAATGAATTGCTCCAGGTGTTGAAATCAACTTAGTAATTGTACATGGATTCATGTCTATTTGCAAATCCATGGGATTTGCTCAGAAACTTGTTTACACACAGCACGAGGTTTGAATGCATAGTGATGCAAGAAATAAAAGCATTATTCCCATTGTTCAATTTGCTACCAGGTCACCCTCCCCATCAGTTCCCTACCCTTTCCCACTCGAATGCAGGGAAGGCTGGTGATATCAGAGTTTTTCATTGCTTGCTGGATTGGGATGCATGAGAATTCTAGCTTGCATTGCCTCCTGCCCCAGGTTTGTTAAGGCCCAAAGCAAACTACAATTCCTGTACAACACAGCAGCAATGGCTATTCAAGAGCATGCAGGCTTTAGGCAGCACCACGAAACTGGTGATCTTTTAATATTCAATTTCCCATCAGCCCCAACCAGTCTAATTGACAGTGAGCCATGATGGGACTATCCATTCATCAACATATGAGGATCACATGTTCCCTACCACTCCTATAAAGCATTTGTGTAGCCAAATGTCTTTTCTTGAAACAGCTTCAACATTTAGAACAGTAGGCCTCTTTGGGAAACATGCAGATTTATGGGAAGAGTTGAGAGGGAGAACCGGTATTCCAAACTTTCTTGGAAAATTACTGCTTTTAAAAATATTGGTTTGCAAGGTCATCAATTTTTAAAAAAATCTTTTTGGAGCAAGCTTTAAAAAGCTGAGCAAATTAAGAGTCAAACCAGGGGGCCATTCAGACTAGGAAAAAAACCAGTTTTCAAACCGATTCTTGCACGTGAAGTTCATACTCACCCCGAATCTCACACAAGCGAATCTGAGGCTTGCACACCCGTTCTGTGGTAAATGGCCCCTAGCGCGGTGTTTTTGAAATCGGCGCAAATACCGTTTCTTTTGGAAAACCCCGGGTTCTGGGAATGAGAACTTGGCACCGATCACGATCGAGGCAAATTGAGGGAGGGATTTAGGTCAGAGGGTGGGCAAAGGGCAAGGCATTTCCTCCCCTCATCGGAGGGGAGGGGGAGGAGGAAAGAGCCCTGGGAAGAAGGGAGCAAGGGAAGGCATTCTTTACCGAAGGAGCCTCTTTTCCCTGCATCCCCTGCCCACAGCCCTCTGTCTCTGGGCATTCCTTCCCTTGCAGGAGGAAAAAGTTCAGGTCACGAACGGAGCTCCACATCAGGCAACCCCCCCCCCTTTTCAAATTTAACAATTTTTTTTTGAGCAAATATGCACATTGTTTGTATTCCAGAGGCAGATAGAGCCAGGCTTGCAGTTTTATTCCTTGGATCTCCTTGCTTACCGCAGAGGGGAAGCTACAAATGTTGCAACAATCAATGTACATTTTTTAAACAATTTTTTTTGAGCAAATATGCGCATGATTTGTCTTCTTGAGCAGATACAGCAAGGGAAGCAAAGGGAAAGCTACAAATGTTGCTTTTAAAAGCATTAAAAAATGCATGACAATTCCATCCTTTGCCTGGGACAGGGGCAGATCTGACCCAAATGCCCACAGGTTTATAAAAAATTGACCCTGTGCCTGGCTCTTTAAAAGAAGGGAGGAAGGGGAGGACACTTTCCATGCCCCTGCAAAACATCACCATGACGATTGCTTGATTGACAGCGGCCACCTCGCCAGCAGACACAGAATGCATTCGATTTAAAATTTGTAGTGGGCACTTGCTAATGGAGCAATTTGGGGGAGGGGCATCCGAATCAGCCCAGTTCCTTCCAGGTCTTTTATGCCAGTATGAATGAGGCCCAGAAAGAGATTGCCCATTACTAACCATGTGCAGTTTGCAACCCCAGAGGTATGTCAGAGTATTAAACTTCATAATGATTGTTTCCATAGTAAATACAACATTTAAAGGAAAATATGCTGTAACCAGGCCAACATACAGTCATACCAAAGCTCTTGAGACAATGATAAATGAAGACTGGTCCCTGATGACTGGAAGAAAGAGTCGAATATCAAAAGCTGTAGAAAGCTGTAGTGCTGGAAACTTGTTTAAATTGTTGATGAAAATGTATCAGAAAAATATATTTTCTTTCCTACCTTTTGTGAAGTCAGTTTATAAACTAAAATAGAATTTGGATTGAATACTTAGACCTATGAATAATTTGTCATTGAGGCTGATTAATACTTTTTTTGCAAAAAAAAAAAAAAAAATTGAACAGGAAATTAAATGTTGTGCATTCCAAAAAGGAGAGGAAGAATAAAGCTAGCACTCAAGTGACCACAGTGGCATTCCTTCAGTATCTTGATTATTATTAATTTTTTGCCACTAAAATTAGATTTGGTGGGCACATTGAGTCATTCCCAAGATTGCTGTCTCATTCTTGAAATTGGATGTACTTGCGGTCAAAAACTGACCTTTGGGTCATGCTGACTCAAGGGCTAGCTTTCTTCAGATCCCATGTATATTCTGAGAATCAGGCTGTAGTAGATTTTTAATTCCTCCCACAGCTACTGTGCAATCCTATCAGTTATAGGTAACTATCATAAGACAGTTTTTGTTTTATCTTTGCAGTGGCCACAAAGTTACAATGCATACAAAACTCCCTTGCTTCTTTGCTTCAGCAGATAACTCTGTTTGAAGTAACAACAGAAAGTTCTGTTTGATTATACAAGGCAAGTAGAACTGGAGATTAAGGGGAGTTGCATTGCTTGTTTCAGTCTGGTATTCTTTTGAAATGAAACCACTAGAAGATACATTTATCACATTTGTTGCAGAATTGGGGAAAGATAGCTGTCATAGCACTTGATTCTCACTTCAGTATCTTACATTTCGTATGTTTTGTTTTGTTCACTGGAAGGCAAAATGAGGCTTAATTTGCAACTCTCATTGTTGAGGTTATGGATCTCTGAGGAAATCCCATTCTGGCAAGGAAAATCAGTTGACCATAGTCAGTACCCATTTCCTGTCATGTCTGGTGTGTGTCCCTTCAAGTTGCCTGTTGACTTATGGTGACTTCACAAATTGTATTGTTTTCTTAGGCGAATACTCAGAGGTGTTTTGTTTTTTTACAATTCCATCCTCTAAAATATAGCCTACAGCATCTGCTATTCACTGGCACCCAGGTATTAACCAGGGCTGACCCTGTTTAGCTTCCAAGATCAGACAGGATCTAGTGCCTTTAGAGTATTTAGGCTGCTGATCTGTGGAGGCAGAAGTAGCAATTCAGATCAGTTAAGAAGACTTCAAAGATGACCTGAGATAACATAAGTATGTTCACATGGGCCAAAAGTATTTAAAACTGATCCCTGGAGGCAAAACTAAACATTTTTGGCTCTAGTGAACATCCTTTTATTATTCCAGGTATTTAAAGTCTTTTTAACTGCTCTTTTAGGCTGCTTTTAATGGCTATTAGAGGGTATCCGTATATTTTTTTTGTACTAGTTTATGATTGTGCTTATAAACCTCCTTGAAAATTGATGTTGAAATGTTTTGTAGAAATTATAGCCATATTTAATTTCATAAGAGGAATCAGTTAGTTGTACTGGATCTTGTTCATCTTCAAAACATTTTAAAGGAGGCCACTGAAATAGCTTTTAATGAGGTGCTAATTCATAAAGAGGAACTGTATGTTTATGGACATAACAATCGCTGTTGACCTATACATCAAGTAGATTTGGTGTTTAACCAGTTTCATTTCTGATTTTGGAAAAGAAAGAATTGTGGAAAAGGAAACAATTTCCTGTAGTAAAGATTGTGATTGTGATAATTTCAGCATTTCCCTGAGCTGGAGATGGACAATGAAAAACAATCTAATTGGAAACAGGCCTGACAAGCCTAGCCAATGCAGTTTTTGCTAGTGTGTTGTTTTTACAGCAGGCTCCTCAAAAATGTCAGACATTTTCATGTTTCAGTTTATATCTATACAGTCCCATTTAATGAACAAAGATAATTAAGGCTTCCTTTATAATGAGCTCAACCACATTTAGTTGTGGAACTACTTTAAGGAGTGTTTTTGTGCACTGCTTTTCAATGTATAAACAACCTCAAAGTTGTTGGATAGAGGGATTCAGAAAGACCATTACTTGGGACCTGGGAGAGCTTTGCCAGTCAGACTAAGCAGTACAACATTAGAGAAATCTAAAGGGTCTCTTATGTTCTTACATTACTCAAAATAGTGAATATTAAATTCCATCATCCAAAGCTATATACATTAGACTGCCAGACAATGAAGACAAACAGACAGAAATTATTTCCATCACACTATTACCATAGGATTTTAGATGGCCAGTGTTGGAGCAAAAAGGACTTAACTACCTGGAGTGTTGTTCTGAATCAACTGAGGCACTTTTTAAAATACCTTAATATTACCACCTGTAGTACCTGGAGACTGCTGGAGAAAATGCAATTCTTCACAAAATGTATAATCAGTTCATGAATGAGGTTGGAGGGTAGTATTAATAAGAAAACAACACAGAAATTGAATAACTCCTGTAAAACACATTTGAAACTGCTCCTTTAAAGTGAATTTTGAAGGCAACTATAAAATGTTGCTTGCTAGAGCAAAAAAGGAAAAATTTAGGTGATGTCTGCATGGCCAGAATACACTGGAAGTACCCAGAGTATACTGGGCCATCATTCTGAGCCTGAAGCTCCAACATTACCTGGCACTCTGGAGTGATGGCAGGTGGCTGATTACAAGCATGCACTGTTCTGCTGCCACAGGCCAAAAATGAGGTGCCCAGCATTGATTACGTGGCTGAGCACTTCATTCTGACCTCAGAGAGAGCACCTTGTGGTGGCAGTGATAGGTGGCATAGCAGGACACGTCATAAACAACTGTCCACCACTGCTCCAGAGGGCTCCAGATCTCCTAAAACATCATTTTGCATTCTTTAATGACCCAAATTAGTTTGGCCTTGTCAACAAATCTGGCCACTTCACTGCTCACTTCTAACTCTGTATCATTTATGAAGATGTTAAAAAGCCCTGATCTCAGTTTAGATGCTCCAAATCTGTGTGGAAAAAGTGCACACAGGAGGGAACATGCGAATACTGCCTCTCCTGTCACAAATAAAACTAAATGCGTTTGCAGTCATTTCCCAAACACTGAGGAAAATTTCTGAATAGGAGAGGCTGTACTGCCAATGATGGCTCACCATTTCAGTCTCTTGGAGAGTATGCATGGGTAACACAGGCTCTCCTGTTCAGAAAGTTTCTACATGTGAAGGATGGTTGGAAACTCTGATCGAGAGCTACTGCATTTTCCTTTCTCACACATTTACCTGGCACAGAATCCAAAAGCCAAAATAAGGATATCTGGGGTGGGGGTGGGGTGAGATTATACTTTTTATGTCCCTTACTTATGAAAACTCTTATAGGAGATTGTTGAAGCTGGATTTTGTTTGTGGATCTCAACATTTTGTTTATATGTAGATGTGGCGAGACATTATCTCAAATTCAAAGATCTCTGAATGAGCTTATAATTTGCCTGGTTTGTTAATTAGCAAAATAAAACTCTGAAAAGTTTTCAGGGAAGCAGGGATGATAGGCTAGTCAAAACTAAGAACTGCTGTTTACAAACCAAAATAAGACATAAGATAATTTTCTAAAGCAATAACTAAACAAGTGGAGCTATGTTAAGAGTATTTGATTGTTTCGGTTGAAGTTACTGCCCTGAAACTGAGGCTGGCAGAGCTATTTCAGGTCTTAACTAGCTTCTGCTAAATGCCAATACCACATCCTGGAATTTCCTTAATTAGAATTTGCAAAACAGAATATTGAAAGTGGTTTATGAAACAAAAGAAGAATGAGAATATAAAATATTGGAGTCTCAAATTATTTTTCTACAATTCAAACTTTTTTTTTATTAAAGTATGAATGCCTTTATGTTGCAGAATAGTTTACATACATTGGAAAGCAATAAGCGCATTTTCAAGAGGCTCATGTCCTCGTCTGTAGGATCCCATGATCAATCTACATGCTGTAACACTGATTGCTCACATACATACACACACACGCACACACACAAACATACAAAGTGTACATATTCACACACAATGGAACAGACATCTATAGCTATCTGCTTTGATTAGCTTTCTTTTAAGGCTTCTGTAAGGTGCCCTAGTGCTCCCAACTTTACCACAATTTATGAACAAGACAGTATAAAGGAGCAGCATTACCTGCAAACTTTTTATCAGCACTTGGCCTTTAATTTTTTTTTTAAACCAGCAAGTTACTTAAGTTAGGAATCCATTCATTCATGAACAGAAGAGGATTCTGGAAATACTACTTTTGAGTTTTGAATCAGAACAAATCATCTGCATTTAAACTTGAACCCAAAGGACCCTTGAATTTCCACTACAAGATGGCTGAGATCACTGTGATAGCTCAAACCTGGTCCTTGAAAGTAATGGGCACCAGACAAATAAACCAATACGGAAATGATTAGTGGTAGGACTAAAGTTCTCATTTCATGCCATGACTGAAGGAGGACATGTGACACAGCCTAGGGACTTTACAATCTCTCTCTCTCTCTCACTCAACCTTCAGCAGCAACCCTAGTTGCTGAACCAGGGATTCAAAGAGAGTGAATTCACAACCAG
Organism: Sceloporus undulatus; assembly: GCF_019175285.1. Lineage (NCBI taxonomy): Eukaryota > Metazoa > Chordata > Lepidosauria > Squamata > Phrynosomatidae > Sceloporus > Sceloporus undulatus. The sequence goes on from NC_056524.1 coordinate 234,508,289, forward strand.
ATTTCCCACCCTTCACCCTACTTTTTGGTATCCCTGCAGTATTAAAAAAATAATAGGGCTAAGTACAAGGTGAGTGGCTGCAGGTGTGTTAAAATGGAAAAATGACTAAAATAAAATATATCATATGATTATAAGGTGTAAATAGAAACATCTTTGAATAGTCAAACTGTGAAATGTGAATTAACTGTAGGCTGTCAGCCTGCTTCCCTAAAAGGTTGCAGGTAGCTATTTCAACCAGGTCAACAAGATTAGCTGTTGGCCACCAAACTGTATTCTCTCTATCCACCATTTTCTCTGTAGAAAAAGAACACACTTGCTAGTGTATTAGATACTAGCAAAACCCTAAAATGTTCTTATTGTTAGAACTGCTCAGTGGATTTCAATAAGTAAATAGAAATAATTTATCATCCTTATGAAGTGAGCCTGAACAGTAAGAGCTGAAATGGAACTGGAAAATAAAATGATCAAAAAAGAAAACAAGCTTTGTCACATTTTAAAGAAAACAACAGCAGCAGATTTCATTGTGATGCAGTTATTATAAAGATGCATATATTTAGGGAATTTACTGAGCTTCATGTATTTTATTTTGAAAAGCTGATCAGTCAAGTATTGGGAGTCCTATTACTCTCAAACTGAACTGTTGCTTATTCATCCATATGCTTTTATTCCCAGGGCCATTTCTACTTTAGCTTAACCATCAACAGGTTAAAGTCAGCCATCATCAGATTCCATTTCTTGAGACATTTCTTCAGATGAGCTATTTCTGTGGATCCGGCCATCACTCTTCATGCTATGGAAAGTCTTCTTAAAGGCCTCCATCATGGCATGAGCCAACTTCTTGGCTTCTAGCTTGCTCTCACACTCTACAGCGTGGCAGTCCATTTGGTAGGACAAATCGTCGTTGATCTCCCGATAAACCCAAGCAAAAATGTTTGGGCTGACATTATGGTCGGCAGTGCAGTAAGCAATACGTGCAACCTGAAAGGTATCCATGTGGACAGTGGCCTCTCCTTTGAGGTCCAGATGGTGAAGCCAAACTTGGAAAGGGCGGATTTCCAGGAGAGCATTAGACGGGAAGATGTCCTCTCTGGCAAGAGTGTGGTTCTTCCACAATTCAATGACTGGTTTCTCTGTACAACCTGACAAAAACTGCATTCCTGTTGTGGAAACTTTACCCAAATATGTAACCTGAGAAGAGAGAGGGAAAAAGAGAGAGAGAGGGAAAAAAACAAAGTTTATCAATTATACACTTTTGTGTTTTTATTTTAACATCTTAAATTGTTTCTACAGAACGTCTAATGAATCACTTCTCATCACATGTTGCTTGTTCATTCAGATCAGGCTATATTTAGCAAGGGATCTTCAAAGCTCAGCTGACATTAAATCAGTGCATTATATTTCATCACTCTCTAGTGCATGGGTGCCCAACTTGGAAGGAGGTAGGGGCCAAAATTAAGGTCGGCTAGGTTCTTCGGGCCACCAATAGATTTAGGACAGTGAAATGTAGGACATTTAGAGGAAATGTAAGACATTCAAGCAAAATGGAGGACACAACCAAATAAAAGCTGGAAGCATATAAATATAAATCCGTACTTAGCCATGCTCAAAGTGGAGGATATTGTGGAATCCCTCCTCCTGGACAGGAAGACCGAGATGGGAGACATGTCCAGGAAAAGGAGGGAAAATCTGGTCACCCTACTAAGCAGCAGACATCCCCGCCCCCCCCCCTCCCTCCCTCCCTCCTTTCTTTCTTTCCATGCTTGCTTCCTTCTTCCTTCCTTCCTTCCTTCCTTCCTTTCTTTCTTTCTTTCCTCCCTCCCTCTCTCCCTCCTTTCCTTCATTTTTTATTTCCTTGCTCTCTCCTTCCCTCCTTCCCTCCTTCCCTTTTTCTTTCTTTTCTTGCTTCTTTCTTTCTTTCGATCCCTCTTTCTTCCTTTCCCTGCTCCCTCCCTTCCCTCCTTTCTTCTTTCTTTCTTTTCTCCCTCCCTCCCTCCCTTTCTTTCTTTCTTCACTTCCTTGATTCTCTCTTTCTTTCCTTCCTTCCTTCCTTCCTTCCTTCTTTCTTTCTAGAGGAGGAGGAGGAAAGAGACAAGGACATCCGCACGCTGCATTGTCGTCGTCCTCCTCCTCTGCCGAGTCGTTCGCCTTTGAGTGGCCTGGGGTTTTTGCCAGGTGGGCATCCTCGCTGACTCAGCAGAAAAGGAGTAGGACAACACGCTGGGCAGGTGTCCTTGTCTCTTTCCCCCATCCTCTCTTGTCTTTTTCCCCCATCGCTGGGCGAGCAACCTTGTGAGGAGGAGGAGGACGGGGGTAAGAGACAAGACAATCCACCCACCACATTGTCCTCTTCTGCCAAGCCTTTGAGTGGAAAGGCTGGTAAAAACCCCAGGCCACTCGAATGACACGGCAGAGGACAAGGAGGACAATGCAGTGGGTGGGTTGCCTTGTCTCTTTCCCCTCCTCCTCCTCCTCTTCTGCTGAGTTGCTGACCTTTGAGTGGCCTGGGGGCTTTGCCAGGCAGGCAGCCTTGCGAGGATGAGGATCCTGAATCCCAGGCCGCCCAGCAAAAAGGCACGGCAGTCTCCTCCTCCTCCTCTCCCATACACACCCCAGTGAAGACCCTGGGCCCCTTACCTTAATGAACCAAACCCCTGCCCTCTATCGCTCTTTTGCTCTCTCGCTCCCTGCTCTCTCTCCCTGCCCTCCCGGTTCTACTCTGCTGCTTGCCCTGCAAAAAGCTCCTCCCTCAGGGCCTCACTCCCTCTGGGGTGAGAGGAGCTGTAAGCCTGCCCCCAGCAAAAGCTCTCCTGGAAAGTCTGGGGGAAGACTCCATTGCTCCCATCCTCCAAAGCCCTGTGCAATCAGGGAGGACTCTGGGAGCCAGGACATCCTTTTCCTCCTGACTATTTGGCCCTGGGCCTCCAGAAATCCTTTGGCAGGTCGCATCTGGCCCCCAGGCCGCAAGTTGTGCACCCCTGCTCTAGTGCATCTAAGGGCCAATCTTTCTATCACTTTAACAATTATACTAAAAAGCTGAAGACTTAGGGCCCAGTCCAGACAGGCCAAATACACTGTTCTAACAGCGTACTAGGGTTAAAGGACCATGCAGCAACCACATGGTCCCTAACCCTAGTACAGTGCGGTGCCGTAACAATGAATTGGTGCACTCAGTCATAACTGGCGTGGCACAAAAAGAACCTGCTTTTCGCAGGTTCTTTTTTCTCTGCAGGGAAGCCATGCGGTTTGGTGCTGGCGGCTTCCCTGCGGAGGAAAAAAGGCGCTGGCAGGCCTCCCTTTTTGGGAGGTCTGTACCAGGCCTTAGTTACTGAGCAGATGTGTTTCACACTTGCACTTATCAAATGGTTTTTTTCTATTTTTACTTAAGAACAAAGTATCAGAAATGGCATTGCTTCAAGGGACATTTCACTTTCCTGTTGCAACTATTTCTACCACCTTCCATTGATTGTTTCTATATCTACGAGTCCATCAACAGAGGGCACAAACTCTGTTCTTACAAGATAAGTGCCTCACGTTTTTCCTCCTGTGCCATTACTGAAATAGAACATCCCACAAATAATCTATTGGTACATTATAACAAACAAATTATTGGTGTAGCATAAGAACTACAGCAATTTTGGTAGGCTGCCAGTTTGGTGTAGCAGTTTGAGTTTGACTAGGACTCCTGGTGTCCACAGTTTGAATCCCTACAGCCATGAAAACCCACTGGGTGACCTTGGGCTGGTTATTCTCTCTCAGCCCCAGAGGAGGACTATGTCAAAACTCCTCTGAACAAATTTTGCCAGGAAAATTCTATGATAGGTTTGTCTTAGGGCCACTATAAGTCACAAACAACTTGAAGGCATAACAAAAACAGCAACTTGCACAACTACAGTATTACAAAATATTGTGCATGTTTCTTCAAAAGTATTCCCACTGCATTCAGTGGAACTTACTCTTAATTATTAGGACCTAAGATCCAAAACACACTGCAGAAAAATCCAATTTGAGACTGCTTTAACTGCACTGGCCCAGTGCTAGGAAATCATCAGAATTGTAGTTTACTGTGGCACCAGAGCTCTCCTGACAGAGAAAGCTAAATGTTCTCAGTATTTCCTAGCACTGAGCCAGGGTAGTTAAAGCAGTCTCAAACTGAATTATTTGTGCAGTGTGTTTTGGACTTCTGAACAGAGATGCAAATTTGAGGGCTAAATCCAATTTTAGTCCCATCTAGAGGCCTATTGAACTCAATGGGACTTTATAGAAATGGTGATGAATAAGGGGCTGTACATACAGCCCCCCTTTCTTAGCAGGATCGGGGCTGCGGCAACCTCATGCTGCAATCCTGATCTGGCCTTTTGAGGGTGCAAAAAGGAGCCACAAAAAGCAGCTCCTTTTTGTACCCTCAAAAGGGTGCCATAGCCGCGTTGCCGTGGCTATACAGCGCTCTTTCAGCACTGCGTCATATGGATGCATTGCCGAAGGAACCCCAATGATGCTGTGCACCATGTGTAGCGGCGCATGGCATCAGGGCACCCTGGGAGTCGGAGTTGGGTGTGCGTTGTGAGGACGCTATGCCCTGACTCTGCGCCCCTGCCAACTGTTATGACCAGTATATACAGGGCCTGAGTCCCCATCATTTCTTTTTGAGACTAGCATTCATTCACCCTGCCCCCTGCCTGAGTGTCCCTGGTTCAAATCTTACTTCTGCCATGTTGGGTGCTCTCTCAATCTTAGTACATATACATCTATCTGGAATATGGGATTATTCCTTTGTAGAATTATGGTAAAGATATCATGATGTACATGAAAAACATTAAACACTCAAAAGTATTATACAAATGCTAATGCTAATACAGTGTGCCCGCATCACATGTGGGCGCACTGCACTATACACGGCTTCCAGCATTAAGTTGAAGCCACACCATAAGAAAAACAATGGTGCGCGTGCACTGCACTGCCACCGTGTGCACGTGTCCCATTGTTTCCAATGTGACGCGAGCATACGTGGATTCCCCCTTACGCATGGGGATCTGGAATGGATCCCCTGCGTAAGGGGAGGGCCCACTGTACATCTCTGTTGTTGTTGCACCTTTGGAGAGGTGTTGTTTTTTTTCCTCTCCTAAATGAACAGGGATGTTTTTTTCCTCTCCTAAATGAACAGGGAGTGAAAAGAAGCCAGGAAAGTGTATACAAAAAGGGGAAAACAAGTGCAAGGCATGCAGGTGCATGCATGGTCAAGAACTAGGCTTAACCTTTGAAAGAAAAATGTGAGCTGACACCAATCTCTAATAATAATTTTTTAGAAATAATATTTTAGTGCAGAGAGGAAGAACAAGTGGCCTTTAATATACTGTTGGCCTGTAACTCCCGTCAGCTGCAGCTTTCCTAGCCAATGATGAGGGGTTATGAGAGCTGAATATCAAGCACATGTGAAGGGTCCTATGTCCCTGTTTTAATGAAAATTTAAGGTAAGAAAAAGCAGTATCATTTTAAGTAGTAAAACATCTTGTGCCAACCCTAAGTTACATAAGCCCAGAGCTGTGGCAGCTCCGGGTTATTATTTGGCAGGCTACATGGGATTGAACCAGACATGGCACTTACTAACATTACATTATGTAAAGGACAGCCCTGGAGAAGCCTGAGCAGCCTTAACATCACAGGAAAAGGGGAAAGTAATTTTTTTTGTGCTTGCCATAGTCTGATGAAAGTTAATTCTCTTCTCCTGCATTTTGAGAAAAGTTTCCCTTCCCCAGAAATGCAAACAGCACCTTTGGAGAGGTGATCGTTATCAGATCACAGCAGGAAAAGGAAAAAAAAAATGCAATTTTAAATGGAGAGAAAAGTTATTGCCAGTTGCATTCTTGTTATCAGAGTTATGTGTAGTTTGACCCATATGTTCTCTCTTTTCCTGGGATCTGCTCTACCTACACTCAAGCATTTTAAAAAAGCCCCAACATAATAGTAGTTTTCAAGAGTCATCTGTTTACATCAGGCAAAACTGTAAATACTGTGTAATGAACAAGAACTCAGCATGAAAACAACCCTCTATGTTTCTACAAGAGTTATAACTTCTGTTGGTGTCACAACAGAGACTCAAATGTGTGTGTAACTAAGTATTAAACTTGGAGAGCATTACTGTATATTCACCACGGCACACTCATTGCTTGACACATCCCGCCTCCAATGAAATCTCAAAATAGAAAGCCATAAGTTGTCTTCCAAAAATATTCATGGTATGTATTCTTGTCTCACAATCATCATTCCTATATATTCATTAATTTTTATTAGGAAGGGGAATACTATAGTTGCAATAGTTAAAGCTGTTAACAAAGATCAGGGACCTTTACGTCATATTGTTCATCCAAGGAGATTAACCTCCCTATAGTATTACAGTAGTACTTAAAAGCTCTAGCAGCTGTTTAAGCAAACTGGATACATCTCCCCTTCCTGTCCCTTCTGAGCAGTATCCTAAAAGTCTGAGGGTCAGTAGGCATTGGAAACCATTGTTGTAGAATGTAAGGTAACAATAAAAAGCCTATGTCCACAAACAAAAGTAATTTTTATAGATCAGTTCTAATAAACTTCATACTTCCACAATTATTATTTAAAAATGCACACTGCATCCCTCTCCCACACACACACAAACACCTTCTCTAAAGTCAATGACAATTACTCCCTTGACCAAGGGCATATGAGATTTTGCTTTCAGAGGATTTCTCTACCCACAAATTTGGAAACATGTAAAGCTTAAAACACTGACTTGTTTTGAAAAAGTAGACTCAAACTGAGCATAAAAACATCTGACATTGTCAGAAACCCTGGTGGGAGAAAAATGCTTTGATGATGATCAACACATTAGCAATTCTTGTGGAGGACACCTGCCCAAAATGGGGCTGATCAACTGGAACAGATCTCAGAAGATTAAACAAATACAAAACAAAACCTATGGCCTTTTGGTTCTCATCAGCTTCATGGTTCTTTGCAAAAAGCTTTCAGAACTAAATGAAAAGACAAGTTTCAGTGACTATGGGGAGAAAATCATCTCCCTGGCATGCACATTTACCTTTGAGATTGCACTATGTACCCTAATATGCAGAGAATAATAAGGATGCCATGACAGAGAAAGCAATTTGCCCTTCATACAACAAATAGCAGCATTTATATAGTTGCTATATTATAGCACTTCTCAAGCTAAGCACTTCACATACATTGTGGCAGCAATCCTTCTAGTGCCCTTATAAAATACATGTTCTATAATAATGAACGAGGATGTATATATGTGTGTTTCTCTGTCTGTCTTTCTCTGCTATAGCTCCAAGAATGTAATACCTACACTTTGATACAGTACTAGACTCTGGGGCAGTGCATCTCCAGGTGATTTGTTTTTTTTTAAATGGATTAATTAATTTTAATTAACTATGATTTTTCTGTGGTCTGCAGGAACATCTTCAGTCATTAGATACCAGTAAGTAAACCTCATATATAAGTCAAGAGCATGGTGTAGTGGTTTCAGTGTTGAACTACGACTCTGAAGACCAGGGTTCAAATCCCTGGTCAGCCATGGAATCCTACTTGGTGACCTTTGGCAAGTCACAGTGTGTTAACCTCACAAGATGCCAATGGCAAACCCCTCAGAAGAAACTAGTCAAGAAAATCCCATGCCTTAAGGTTGCCATAAATCGGAAACTACTTGAAGGCACACAACAACAACAGAGACACAGCTAGAAGCAGGACTCAGGGACTCATTTCCCTACAGGGTCTCTCCATCTCTATATGATGATGCTTCTATGCTATGGTCTCTGAACTCTTTGAACAGTTCAGAAAGAGAAAGGAAGACTTTCAGCAAGTGGCTGGTAGAAAGAGTAAGTGCAAAGACCAAACAAGCATGTGTGAAGGGGGAAGGAAAGAGCACGTGCATTGATAGAGATGTAAAATTTCCAGAAACATTGAGGCTGGAAGAGGGGGTGGATAGTATCAGAACCCTTTACAGATTGAACCACTTTGTAACTTTAGGGATATAAAATATATTACCTATTTTGCATCTATAAGTCAAAAAATTTAAGCCCCAAAATGGGCTTCAAAATCCTAGATTGACATATATACTGTTCAGGTCAATACAGTAATACTTCTCCGTGAGCCTTGGGAAAGCTGTGGAGAAGGGAGGAAGGAGAGAGAGGTGAGAAATCGGAGGTCTGTGTCCCTCTTTTTGCAAGCCATCAGCCTTGGGGAAAGTTGTGGGGAAAGGAGGGAAATCAGAGGGTTGTCCACATTTTGCATGCCCAGACTGTGACCCTTGGGAGAGGTCAAGAGAGGGAGAATGAAGGAGCGAAGTGGTGTTCCCCCCCTTCATTTAGATCCTTTGTTACATGCCCCTGAGTTTGACCCTCGACTTATCCATGGGTCATATCAAAATCCATGATTTTGCCCCTAAAACCTGCTCTTGACTTATATATGAGGTTTACTTACACACGAGTATATATGGTATTTATACTTCTTTTTGGTCTAAAATGATCATTTTTAGTATGTCAAAAGAATAGTTATTTAGACAATAATTAGAAATTGATTTTTAAAGTCCTCCCCCCCTCAGAAATGCTGCTACAAGGTCTTGATCAAAGAGTAATCTCTTTGGTTTGGAAGCTTATAAGAGGGAAATGCAATAAAAACAAAAGAAAGCATCAACATTAGCAAAGAAGATGAAATTATTTTGTATCCTTTACTCCTTCAGTGTACCAAGCGATCCTAAAGCATTCCTTCTTATTAATGGAACTAAGAAAGGAAACCAGGACAGGAAATTCAATGTACACTGTACAACGTTTTACACAGAAAAGCCTTCCTGTCATGTAATTTTTAGAAATAATTCAGAGAGAGTAATTATACATACATATGAACATTTTATTAACCTGCCTAAAGAAAATATTCCATAATCCATTTTCTCAAGTTTCATTTTTCTAATTTTCCAGGCTTCTGGAAAAAAAAACATGATTTCTAAAAAAAAAATTCCCAGTGTCTTCACATCTTTATACAGGAGCAGAGAAGTGATAGAAAAACACATAAGAAGTGGGACTGAGGAGTTTTAAGCCATGTGTAGTTTGTACTTCTGCTAAGACATAAGTATATGGCATCGCAGCATGGTGTAGTGGCTTGACCATTGGATTATTACTCTGAAGAATCCCATTCAGCCATGGAAAACCACTGGGTGACTTTGGGTGTGTCACACATTCTCAGCCCAGAAAACTCCATGACAGGTTCACTTTAGGGTCGCCATAAGTCAGAAATGACTGGAAGGCACACAATAACAACTACAAATTATTATTCATATGTTGCAGATGGGTTGCCTTGACTGAAAGTAACCTAGGACTGAAAGTGACTTACTGAGCACTACTTCCTCTACTAGTTATCAACATTTTCAGTCCTAAGACTATTATTTGGATGTTCTTTTATTTTGTTCTCTGGTCAAACTACGCACACCCCTTTTTTGCTTTTTTTTTTATTGCAGAGATAGGTAATGTGAAGGCTGGATACAGCCACACTCTGCCAATCTCCCTTTCTCTTGCAAAAAGGATGAATAAGCTCGTCTGAAAACTTTTAGTCATGATTATTTGCTTTTTCAATTTGGTGCAAAAAATGCTTATTTTTCAAAACCACAACCAGACTTCTTGCCATCTCTCTCTATCCCCTGCCATATTTGGCCTTTTGGAAGCCCGTGAAGCTCCTGGAAAGTTCAAGGGGCAGAAAACTGGCCTCTGGATATAGCACAGTTATCCATTCCTTCTCTACAATAAACATATATGGTCCAATCCAGAGTTTAGGTAATTAAGGTATAAAAATAGATTAAGGGTTGAAGGTTTAAACTCTCCTACCTGCATGTGCTGGTCCCAATCTGGATTTTATTCTGAAGTAGAAGAGACAGTGATCTTAAACTGCAAACTACAGGTTTAACATTTAGTATGCTGATTGATTCTGTTTTCTTCTAAGCAGGATCTCACCATCCCTTTCCTTTTTCCTTATCACTTTCTCATACAAATCTTAACCAAGCAAAAAGGGGGAAATCGGGTTGTGTGCTTCTAGAATGGCCAGTGTCAGGGCTAGTTGTGGTCCAGTTGATGGTGAATCCAAATGCATTAGCTGAGCAAAGACCACTGATCAATAATATTTTGGACTGAGATCAAGGAACTTGTGACCCCTAATTCACATTCCTCTCTTGTATACTATACCAGCTCTATTAAAGTGCATTTTATTCAACTTGACTGAAAATAGCTTAAGGGAATAATGAAATCTTCCTTCATTCCTCAAAGGTCTAGCATTGCAGTAATTTAAAACTTCAGTTGAACATTTAGACACACAGTTTAGGCATCCAAAGAAAAGGAAGAAGCAAAGTTACCAAAAGGAAGTGAACATGATGATGCACTACAATACAATAAATTACATAATCTACAAAACAGTGATAACTTTACTGAGCCAACCAAAATGCACAAATTACACCATGCAAGCTTTCAAAGCTTCATTGGGTTCTTCATCAGGCAAAGATGTTAAAAATCATGCAGGAGAAAAAACGTGATCATGTTACATTACAGTCCTAGGCCTACATTTCATCTAAGATGCTATTTCTATTGCCAGTTAAGATGGTCTGGAGGGATCTCAATGCAGGCAGAGGTCATGTCCCTTCAGCCATGTGGGGATAAGTACAAAGGGCAGTAATTGAAAAAGTAAAGTAAAACAAAAGCTCTATGGAGCTTTCTGAGGATAGAGAAACTCATTCTGCCCACAGAAGGCAAACACACCCAGGACTGGAAGTGACCAAAAGCCAGTTCAGATTATGGGAAATGGTTGATACACTTTGGATTTCTCTTCCTCTTTTTGGGTCCAGAATACACATTAAGTGCTTTTGACCTTATTTAGGCCTGGTACAGACTGGCACTGGCCTGGGGCTGATTTTAGGGCTCAGGAGAGCAGAGCATCGACATGCTCCTGTGCCCTACTGCGTGGCACGGGCGCCATCATGGCTCGCCCCTGTCCATATGGGGGCCGCCATGATGATGTCTGCACAGTGCAGCGTCCAAATGGCACAGTGCCACACATACATCATTGGTGAATGCCCTGGGTGCATTCCAGAAAGCCCCTTTATATTTAAACTTACATTGACAACCTGAAATGTTTAGGCAAATGTTTAGGACCAACTGGCAGAATTCATCTTTTTAAAAAAATACATAAATACAATGTTTTTTGGGATACATTTTGCAGTATACTTGGTGTAAAATAAATGTTAATGATACTAGGTGCTACTACTCAAATATTTGGTTCATTTACATCAACTCAGACAGCTGGGCAAATTTCCTAGATTTATATATTTTCCTCTTGGACATAATCCAGTTTATAAATCCTAGGCCTGATACAGACAGGCCAAAATAAAGCTGCTTCGAGTCACTTTGGAGGTATGCTGTTTAAATGATACATGCATCCTAAGAGTCCAGAAGTCACACCAAAGCCACGCTCCAGTCCTAAGGACTTGAATGCAGCTTTGGTGCAGCTTCCAGACTCTTAGGACGCATGCATCATTGAGACACCATACCTCCAAAGTGACCTGAAGCAGCTTTATTTTGGCCTGTCTGTAGTTTCCACTAGTCATTCTGTTCTGGAGCATAGCCAATCTCGATTTTAGTTTGATATGAGTGATCAGTGAAGTCTCTCACTGTCTGACTTAGATTAATTTAGTAGTTCTTAGTAAAATCTGCTGATATCTTTCATATGATATAGGAAATTGGTAGTGGTGGGGAACCTCCACACCATTTTATTAAATTTTAGTAATAAAGGGGCTTTTACTATCTCACTATTCTCCAGGTACAACAGTATGCAGTTTTATTACATCTTGTAGTAGCTGAAGATCTCCATATCATTTTTCACAGTGTTTGTAAAATGAAGGTATCCCACAGAACTTTTTTGGCATACTATAACTGTCTATATTCTTCCCGCCCTTTCTCCTGTCAAATGGGGATTTCTATCCAAATCTTTTCTCCACTGGCAAGCTTTTGCAATGAGCTCAAGCACAGCTGCAGTTTCAGCTATTAATAGTTATTAGGTGTATGTGAACATGCTAACCTTTGGGGGAAAACACAATCCATTTCAAAGGCAAATTCAGCTCCCATTGTGAGTACTGGAACTGAATATCAATATTTGATTCAAGGTGTAATCTACAGAAAACGGCAGCACCTAGAGTTTCTCCATCAGAGGAGATGAAAAAGCTATTTGGTTTGCCAAGATAATCAGGATAAAAAGTTTCACCTTAATGAAATCAATGGAAATTTGTTACTACTTTAATTCAAAGTTGGCTTTTCCTTGTGTGCCGAGTTCAGAAAAGGTTACTTTACAACAGTGAGCAGCATACTTTCCTGCAAATATTCTGCAGGAAGAGAATGGGAAGATACTACATATGCAGTACTGCAATGGCCTGGTGTGGGTTCGCCTCAAGTGAGCGAAACTGGGGGATGAGAAAACAGTTCACTAGTGGGAATTTGACTACCTGGTGTATGCAACATTACTTTCCAATATTCTTAACCCCTATAATGCACAATAATAAGATATTATGGGCATTCTAGTCCAGAACATTTGGAAGAGATGGAGTTTATGTAGGCCTCTCCGTGCAGGCAATAAATGTCCTCTTACTAATATCTTCAACAAAGCCTAACATTGGGGGAAATATATCTACTTGGAGGTTGTCTCCTCCAGTAACTTTGGAAGGGCTTCGTAAGTTGTATGTTATGGTTTTGACTCACAGTTGTTGTTGTGTTGCCTTGAAGTCTTCTGAAGAAAGAAGGGATAGTTTTTTAAAAAAAACTAATTTGCCATCCTGTTCCACAAATCTCTATTTGTGCTACAGCTTGGCCACCAATGGAACCAAACATTCTTTTGTTTGTTTTTCCTAAGCAACAAAACAAAGAATTCTTAAAAATAACTGCAACATATAGACATTCACACTGAATTTATAAAGTACTGCTTGGAGTGACTGTGTATTAAAAACTTCATTGGGTACAACGGGTACAACACTTTGTTAACTCAGACATGAGCATACCTGGGAGCCTGAAGGTCCACACTGGCTGATGTTGGATGTTGCTAAGGCCACTGTGCCTTGATGTAGCTGCCATTTTGGATTACTAGGAGTGACATCACATCACATCACTCCTGGCTGCCTTTTGAATTATTGAGGGATACCTTGCTGATTCAGAAAGCATATTGTATTTGAATGTATTTTAAAATATTTTTGGACAAAAATGTTTTTAAGGAGAGATTTGGAAATTTTAAGTGGGAATCAGTGGGTTCCTCTGTGCTAAGCAAAACTGATAGTACTGTACAGTAGTATAACTGGGCAGAGGACCTGGTCTCTTGCCAAGCTGGATGTAATAGCAGAAGATGCCTGCTGATAGGACTACCAAACTATTTTAATACTCTCTTGTTGTTTTACCAAGCTTAATTATTATGTTTTAGCTCTTTTTTAAAAAGTAGCTTTGTTTTTGCAAATGATATTGAAAGCACTGTTGAGACTCATTATATAAACAGATTACTAAAATAAAATGTAAATATTTCAAACAGGTGAACAACAACAACAGCTGGACAAGACAAATATATTTTGATCTACAAGACTACTGAGGGGGCAGAGGCAGGATTAGTCCATTCATCCCTAGTGCACCTGCCCATTGGCACTATTTGGTGGTGGATAAAAACACAGAAGCAAGCATACATATGGGATCTGAATGCTTTCCTAGCAAAGGGATGTATCATCCTGCAGGACTGTGGCCCTAATCATTTAAAGTACATCTCCACTTAGTATTACGCTGTTTAAAACAGCAAGGATCATTGCTACATTTTGTAGCATTCTGAGCCCTATTCATGAGACTTGCCTCATCTACACACATTACATGCACAGAGGATTTTGGATTGCAACAAACCTGTCCTTAATTCAATGAAATATTTTTTATCACTTCTTCCCACTAGTTTATTTTTATGTTAATCGACATTCCTCAGACAAGGTAGTATGGGTTTATTTTCAGCAGCTCTGAATTTTTAACTGAATTTAGAAGTGTTAATTTCTTAGCCTATTACAAGATTAACGACTGGTTGGCTTTCTAATCGTGCCCAGCTCAATGCATCTCACCCTGTAATCACACTGGGAGGGGAAAACTTTGCAGAATGGAACAAAGGCTGTAATTTATTTAGGCAAACTCTTGTTCATTCCACTGCTCTAAATGTTGGTTGTCCTTGCTGACTAATTAGCTGAGCTATCATTTGAGAAAATATTCCTTCCCTTAAATCGAGAAGTGGTACACAAACAGCAATTTACAAGGTTTGTACATATTACATTACACAAGAACAGTTGCCCCATGAAGTTTGGAACAAAAAGCTTTCACAGTCATTAGTCTGGCTCCTCAGCAAAAGCCTGTCTGGTGTGGGAGACCCTACCTACCATTAGCATAAGCTGTTGCTTCATAAAGCCACCGCTAGAGAAAGGTAATGCCATTGTGAGGTTCCTTTGGTGCCTTCTGTATAAGTATGGAAGCTTAGGAAAAACAGTGGATCTTTGTGCCACTTAAGATTCTGGTAAGGACAGGATGTGCCTCAGACCAACCTTATTAATCATCTCTCAGTTGATCAAATTCAAAGGTATAGCCATGTTAGTCTGGAAAAACAGTATGCAAAGGGATCTTGAAGCACTTTTGAGACTAGCTGAAAGAAAGAAGTTGGTAGCCTATTTCCTCAGCTGCATATTTTATAAAAACTCATGCTACCAACTTATTTCTTTCAGATAGCCTCAAAGGTGCTACAAGACCTCTCAGTGATGATTTCTTAAGAAGACACTTGTGTCTCAACAAAGTCAAGCAGTATCAGTATCTCTGAAATGCTAAGACATTTCACAAAGATTAAAAAACACTCTACAAAATGAAGTTTAAAGCAAAAGAAAAACAAAGCAAAAAAGCCTGCCTTCAACTGAAGTAGGTTACCAAAGAGATAAAGTTCAGTCTAGCAGTTCTGAATATCTCCTTAGTGGTTCGATATGAGAGGACAGCATTCAAAGTTTTAAGTGCTTAAATAAAAAGGGAGGCAAACTGAGTTGGGAAAATGTCCCAGTTTATGTTTGTTCAAAGTTATATTTTAAGAGTTAGAAGCTGATGTCAAAGTCAGTTCAAAGGCTTTTATTGACTCCTGAAATTTGTCCTATAAAATAAACCACTTCTACATGATCAAAACCATGTTATACCTTCTGTTACTTCCTTGGACAATAACTTTTAGAATCCTCCATCCAGCAAAACCATTGACCATCCTGGCTTGGAGATTCTGGGAGTATAATCCCAAAAGTAACTTCCCAAAGTCTCGTCTTCTCAAGGTTGTACCACTACGGTCTGGCTGCTGCCATGATGATAATATACAGTGAAATGACTGGAATTGTGCTAACCTAGTATAAAAAATAGTGTAAAAAATTATTGAGTGTTAGAGGACAAGGAGCATTCTATACTCCACAGTTCAGCACTTATTCTGCACAAAATTTGCATGTGGACTTTGGTGTCTTGTTTTGTTTTTGCAAAGAAAACAGGATTTTCTGTAGGGGAAACAGGAATTTCTGTCCAAAAATATTATTTTTTGTGAAAAAAATGCTATTTGTTTCCTAGGCAGGAAATGCAAAAATACCATGTGCAAATTTTTCAAAAGAGTCTATCTAGAACTTTCACCAGGGGGGGAAACTGCTGAAACTATTCATTGCTTCCTTTGAGACCAAAATTTGTGAAGAATGACACACCTTACCAAAAGTGTTAGAAAACCAGTATCAAAAGCAATGTTTCAGACATTCCAATTAAACTGCTTGTACACTGCAAAATAATGTAGTATCACAGTGTTCAAGAAACAATTCCACATATTTTGAATGGCAGAGATGTAGACACTGGGGAATCCAACCCTTTCCCACTATCATGTTGCTAAACATGCCTTTATTACTGTGAGTAGCAAAATGTATTTGTGTTTGCCTCAAGCTGATATTAAAACATAAGAGCTTATGTTGACAAATACTTCAAGTGGAATAATTATCTGTTTGGACTACAAGTCTTATTTGTAAAGTAACAAGATTCTTAGAACAAGACAAATAGGCCATAACCTAGTTTGTAACAATGCTGTCAAACTGAAGCAAAATCACTGGCGTATTGTGACAAATTTAAATGGAGAAGCAAAGAGAAGATAGCCTCCTGAGCAGCATGGTAAATACCTTGACTCTCCATTTGAAAATACTGCATATTTACATACCATTCATGTTGCACCATGACTTTGAGGTCCCAGTCCCTCCCTCTAGCTGCCCCTCATTCCTGGAACCTTCTTCTCCCTGCATGCACGGCTCATCACTTCCCTAACCAGCTTTAAACGAGCTGAAACCATATGTTTAGGGAAGCATCTCAGGGAATTTGTGATTGTTATCTGGCTGTCTGACAAATTTGATTGTGATGTGATTTGTTGATATTGAGGTTTTAATCTGTTTTTTTTCCTTTCTATAGGGTAATTTACTATTCCATCTTTTAATTGTTATTATCTTAGAATTGTACGCCTTGGGCAGGCTTTTATTTACTCCTAATTTTACCAACTTTGTACATCGCTGTGTATAATTACAGCGCTATAGAAATAAAGTTTAATAATAATAATAATAATAATAATAATAATAATAATAATAATAATAATAATA
>NC_056524.1:234525009-234525426 GCF_019175285.1 Sceloporus undulatus
ATGGTGGAATTGGGCATTTGTCCAATAGGAAAGTCAACATAGACATTTTCTTTAAATACAAAATAAATGTTGTGGTGAAATGCATCTTTCTCTAGTACAGGGATGAACAGAAGGTAGACTGTGTTCTGACTGTGGTCCAAAAGCCCAGTTTGGATGGGCTCCCTACTGTTTGCTTACTGTGAGATTTTTTCTAAAGAGTTATGGGCTAGGTGGATTTGATCCAACTTGGCACTTAACTCCTCAGGGAATCAGATGGAATTGGGTGCATGCAAGCACACTGTGATAAGAACAGTAGAAAATATGTAAAATCTGCATTATGCCTTTGTAGGTTTGAAGCACATCGCATGCAATATCCAGTTCTAATCTTTATTATGGGGTTGGGGATCCTGTCATTCCTCCAAATATTAATTAACTACT
>NC_056524.1:234534271-234552734 GCF_019175285.1 Sceloporus undulatus
TATCATGCGTAATCACTGCATGGGTTGTTGGGAATTGAGGTCAGCAATATGTGAAACTCTGGAGGGCTACAGGTTCCTCACCTCTGCTTTACAATGTAGAAAGTAAACTTATTATTATCCCAAATATTGGTGGGGGAAATTGAAGCTTTGAAAGGGTTGCTTGTCTTAGGCCACATAGGACTTATTGCAGAGTGAGATTTAAACTGAGAACTTCTGTTTCATACATCCTTCTCAGTTACGCCTTACTAAAAACTGCATATAACACACTGGGTGCACCATGGCGATTCTATTAATAATAATAATAATGAAAGAAAAGAAGAAGAAGAAGAAGAAGAAGAAGAAGAAGAAGAAGAAGACATGCAAGACTTAGGTCAGCCCACTTCTGCTTTTAAGTAATGATATGCAAAAGGAACTGGTGCTTTCAACATACTAGCCTCTGCGCCTCAAGCTGTTCAACTACATCTAGGAACCAACTGCAATAGCAAGGCATTAATGAAAGCAATATGTTGTGTGTATAAGAAGTGCCACAGAAGTAGTGAAGACAGACATCAAGAAGAAATGTTATATTTTTGTTCTCCAACATAATATTTTATGGGGAGCAGAAGTATAAACACATAAAATCCTGCATGCAACAATACAGCATTTCAGCAAACAGCTCAGGGGACAAAATATATTTGTGTAACATCATTTGCTGCTCCAGCATTAGCCAAAATTAAATCATTATGCCAGCACAGCCCAAAGCAGTTGTTGGACAAATTTAAACTGTAGAAAGTGTTAACTTTTAAGGTAGAATCAAGCAAAATGATAGATCCTGATGTTTGATGGATCTTTTTGCTGGCTCATAGAATGAACCTTCTTGAAATGGCCAGTATTCACGGGGAATTGATCATTAATACATTTGCAAAATAATATTGTGAAAGTGAATTAGACATCTCTGATGCCTTGGATCCCATTTTGGGGAAAGGTTGGATATATAGTAATAAATAAATAAATATGCCTACAAAGGGCAGTGGCATTAAATGGTAACAGAACCTCAAAATCTGTACACTATTAATGAAAACAAATGCCATCTCAATTAAGATTTTAAAAAATCTGCAGCAAGAATGATGTGACTAAAATGTTCACTGAGGAGCAAAAACAAGATCATAGTAACTTGTTTTGCACAGTTTCAAAGGTGCTACAATATCCCTTTCCATACTGATATTCCAGACTAACAGCCTTATGTGTCTGAGTTCTAGGAGGATGAAAGCTGCTTTAATTATTATGGGCATGTTCAATAAATGGTAACCAAATACTGTATTTTTTTTTCAGTTGTTTATGTATTATTCAGTACTTGACATAGGGCAATCAGTGTAAATGTCTATAAGCTGTCCTTCCATGTGACCAGGGGTAGGCCAGGACTTCTTTTCCAACCTTCGTACTGCTGCACACACAAAGCCAAGTAACTCCTTGTACATTACTAGTCTATCATCATTAAGAAAGTGAGAGAATAGCCCAACTATAGGCGAGATTTTTCCATAAATATTTAGACACCCCCCCCCAAAAAAAATTGGGCACATAAAACAAATCCAAAAGTAAGGAATAAATCTGAAGGCTAAGCCCTTGATAAAATTCTTAGCACTCAAAGATTAGCTCCACGAGGAACTTTTTTTGTTTCAAAATGACTGGGGTGGGGGGGTGGAAGACATTTTTGCTACATTTGGAGGCCCCACAGGAGTAAAAATATTTCAAAAAAGGTTTAAATTTCCTCTAGGCGTGAGGGGAGTTTTTCTAGTTCCTTTTGGGAGAATGGCAGGATATAAATCCAATAAATAAATAAAAGTGCCCTGAGCCAATTTATGCCCAGAAAATGCCTAATTTGAAAGAAGACGTGAACAGGAAGTGATACATTTGTGTCCATGAAGCACCAATAGAGCCATACAGCTTTTATAGCTGCAATCTTGATTTAGGGGTGTATATTATATAAAGGTCCTAGATATGTTAAAGGCCCTTTTCCCTTCTCAGTCTTTAAATGACTGAAACTTTTCAACATCAAACATTAACATATGGCACAAGAGAGTTCACAATAACATATGGCACATGAAATTTTCTCATAAATCAACCTTTCCCTTTGCTATATAATCTGAACGGATTCCTTTAAAAAAAAAGATAGAATTTTTTTTTAAATTCCATCTACTTGCTCTGATCAAGTTATATCAGACCTTGAAAAATTTACAAATTTGTGTGCTGGCAAAGAGTGTGTTTATTGCCATCAGTGCCTACTCTAACTTCTTAGTTGAAATGGTTTTTTTCACACCAGCTCTCACATGTTCCACTGACTCTTATCAAATTCATAGAACTGCAGAATTACAAGTGCCCACTATTGCAACCAGAGTCTTTCAACTGCCTGCAACAATCTTCAAGTGCCAAAATGCAACTCAGTGCTGTGCACAGAAACACAAATGGCATAATCCAAGCAATTTGTGCTTTCAGGTCATGGTGGTTTATAAACCATATAGGTGAAAACCTATTTTAAAGCAACACCCTTTTTTGTGGGTTTTAGCACTAATAAATATGCAGCAGTATTACTATGTGTAACATAAGGGACTAAGGAATTTATGAGATGAATTAGTGAATACGTAGCTTCAAACACTATACTGCAAATACTTTGACAGAGTGCTTGCCCTGAACATGTGCATCTCTCAACAAAAGTGCCAATTAGTTCTTGTATAATCTAGCATACATTTGCATCTGACAAACAATAATTTACCATAAATCCAGTTTCATCCAGTTATAATTCCCACTGTTTACACTCAACAACATCATTACAACTTATTTTAACTATTGCTGTGTGTATTTTTAAAACAGTACACCTGCAATCTACTTATTCAAGTGAATGGTAAAGTAAGTAATTTAGTGCTGACTGCAACAAAGTTTCTGAATGGGCATAAAAATGTCATGTCTAATACTTCAGTCTTGATACATTACAGTCACTGAATATGATAGAAATATCTCTTTTTTGTAGATGAAGTATTGTAACAAAGAGAGGAGATGGTTCATATTGCCTGAAAAGCACAATCTAGTTTATGATATTTTGCATTAATGGGTTATTGTTGTTATTGTTGTTGTGTACTTTAAGTCATTTCTAACGTATGGTGGCTCTCTCATGATTTGTTGTTGTTTTTTTCTTTGCAGAAATTCTGAAAACAATCCAAATGCTATTCAAGTTGGCAGAGTCTGTAGCACAAGGCATCACTCATATCAGCCACAGCTTCTTTCTTACAGAATTATTTCAACTATCATTTTCAATATAATTTTAGTGGCAGTCTAAAACACACAAACCAATTAAAAGGTTAATTCCACAGATTTGGGCAATTAAGTACTTGAGATACTGCTTCATGATGTTATTAAATGAAGGGAATCTGTTTTATGAGGGATCAAGAACAAACTTGGAAGCCAATAATCTTATTGGTGCTTGCTGCAGTTTGCTGCAGTGGGTTACAACACTCATTGCTAGTCCACATGACATTCATAATTAAAACTACACTGTCTGGCACATTTTGAAGATATGGATACAGTGAAAAAATTATAATGTTTTGTAATGTAGTTTAGTCAGTGTAGTATAGTGGTTTAAGCACTGGACTAGGATTGTGAGAGACTATGGTTCAAATCTCCACTCAGCCAGGGAATCCCACTGAGTAACTTTGGGCAAGACACATTCTATCATCCTCATACGAAAACAATGGCAAATCCTTTCTAAAAAAATATTACCAAGTAAACCCCTGTGACAGGTTTGCCTTAGGGTTGGAAATGACTTGAAGACATAGAACAAAATTAATAAAGTAAAAAAGTTTTTGCTCAGCGTGAACTTAAGCACAGAACAGAATTATTACAAATATCCTGCAGGCTTCAATAAAGATTTAAAAAGAAACACCACCAAAATCATCTCCAAGCACAAATGTAAACTCCTGCATATGTCTCATTTAGCTCATAGGTTTTAAACAGGAATAAGTAAGGGCCAAAATAGACGGCCCTGAAGGGGCAGCTTGAAGCTGCCCCTTCTGAAACTGGTTTGGGGCCATGGCAACCACACACTGAAGCCCCAATCCACCTTTAATCTAACCAAAAAAGGAGTGGCAAAGAGCTGGCTTTTCTTGTCCCGTCATGGCCAGAAGCCAGCCTGGGCAGCTGGGTGGCTTCAAAATAGTTTCTGGGCGGATTCAGAGCATGTGGCATATAACCGCCACGCTCGCAAGCTACCCGGACAGTGGTACAAAAGGGCTGTCTGTTTCAGTCCTAAGTCTCTATTACAAGTAGAAGAATGCAAATGAATATGGATGTAACACAAAAGTACTATAAGTAATGGGACCTAAAGTCATACAACATACCAAGAAACTATGGCCTGTTACAGACTGCCAAAATAAAGCTGCTTTGGGTCTCTTTGGAGGTATGCTGTTTAAATGATGCATGCATCCTAAGAATCCAGAAGCTGCACCAAAGATGCACTCCAGTGCTTAGGAATGGAGTGTGGCTTTGGTGCAACCTCCGGACTCTTAGGACCCATGCATCATTTAAATAGAATACCTCCAAAGAGACCCGAAGCAGCTTTATTTTGGCAGTCTGTAACAGGCCAAAGCATCACAGAAATAGCCATTGTACAAATACGCTGAGTGACAACTCTAATCTGTAGGACTCAACTTCTCCATTTCACTGGAATGAGTAATGGGTACAATAACTGTATTATTATTATTATTATTATTATTATTATTATTATTATTATTAGTTACCTTTCATACTGTATGCCTTTCAAAGTAATTCACTGTACATCCCTCAGATTTATGTTTAAGCAATTTATTGGGGGCTCCATACTACTCAATTTTTACTTAAAATTATGCACCTGTGATTTGCACAAGATAGATTTAATTTCTCAGATCCGAGTACGTATGACGACATTTTATCTTCTGATTCATACAAATAACTGGCAAACATGGACTAATTCAAAAACTCCTCCACGGGGCAATTTTGATATCAACCTAATTTGGAACCTCTTTTAGGATGGACTTCCTTTGGTTCTTTATACTTGAAGAAGGAAGGGATAGTGCTTCTTGTGATTTCTGCTGCCAGGATGGCTTGGCACACAGTATCTTGTCAGTTACAATTTCATCCATATAGTCATACTAAACTGACAATATGGGACAACATCAATTTATGTGCACCTTATTAAAGAACTTTGTTGTAGAGAGGCATATAAGTTTAAAAGAATACCAGGAGATTTTCCCTCTATGACTCAGGCAGCTAGGATTGCTTTGTCACAATCTTACTGCTCCCACTTTTCTATTTCAGCTCACACCACCAAGTAAAATTTGTTGTTGAAAGAGCAGCTGTAGCTCCAGGGTATGCATTGAAACTTTGCAGTGATGTACAGGGGAATAAAAAAGCCCCCCCTGCTCTCCCTTCATTTTGCACTCATCAAATGTCTCCAGCACATAATTTGCCATGTCAACCAGCCTCCTGATGTGTGAAGACTGTAGATAGTGTGGCTGTCATTGGTGAAGTCTGAAGTAATTTATTTGCAAAGCATTAACGTGTATCTCAGGAGACAAAGGCACTTTATAAAAATGACACCTTGGTAATAGGTAGGTACTCTCCTTTGTCTTTGTAGCCAAATTTGTCTACCTTCAAGTCAAAACAAAAGGCTGCTCCTCTCACAGGACAGAAATGCCCTTGGTCACAACATTCAGACAGAAGTCAGGGAAATCCACACCAAAATCTTTTTAAAAAGCAGTGAACTCTCATCTGCATTCATAGATATTCTCCCCAGCTGGGCATTTGGAACCATCTTCCTTGTTAGAAAGAGGAGTAGGATCATTTAATTTTTGGTGGAGGTATCATCTGTCTTCCCAATGGTCAGACACTATCATTGTTTAGAAAGGTCCCAGAAGGTTGGAGCCCTAATTGGAATGTCATTACAGTTACTTCAAGAATGGACAGGTTGCCTGGCTATTTTGTACAGATCCACCGAAGCCTGTGTTTGAACTATGAGCAGCTGGTCATTATAAAAAATTGTTAATATTTTAATAAAATGGTCTCTACATTGATTTGTTCTTCTTTCCTCTCCTTATCTGCTTTTCCTTTTTAGGTAACATCTTAGGCACTTTTGAAATATAAAGTAAACCAAAGGGCAGAGACTGTCTTGTTTTTTATTGTTCATTACACTGCTTGTGCTAGAAGCCTTTCCAGCTTCATTAAAAATGCATTTATTAAACATGTTTTAATAAATTTATTTTAATGTTTAAATTAAAAAGTAAAATAAAATAAATTAGTCTGCAGCCTTTTTTGGGAATAATACTGGTGATAAAAATAACTTCAGGACAGAATTTATTTTCTTAAATAAATGTGAACAGAAATGGCCAAATTTAAAACTCAACAGATAATAAATGTAATACTCTGTAGACTATACACAGTAAAAAGGAAACTTATGAAAAAGGAAATGTGCAATCATTCAGTGACAAATTCATACAACAGATTTCAAACATTTGTTGTTGTTAACTGCCATCAAGTCAACTTTGATCTATGCTGACCCCATGAGAGAGACCTCCAAGTCACCATTGTCAAAGGGCTAAAGTCAGCACACTGGGAAATGCTTAGATGTGTGTGTGTCTGACCATGAGCATCCAGCACTGGGAAGGACAAAGCTGATCAAGCACAGCTGATGCTCATAGGCTCAAGGACACTCTGGTGCCTGCGTGCATTAAACCTGGATGATGAAATATGTGTCTGGATTGCACAGGAGGACACTTTACAGTGTGGGACAGGAAGTGACTGAGTTTGGGAGACCGCATGGTCTGAAGGCTATATAAACTCAAGGGCTTCCAGTAATTGCTTGTGGGTTGTAGTAGGAGTTGGTATTCGTGTGATCTGTATTATAGCGTTGGTGATTTGGATAGCATTCTGTAAATAAAGATAGCACTTTGGGAGACTTGGCTTGTCTGGTCGTTAATCAGCTGAAGCCTGGCACTGGCATCGGTTGCTGAGAGTCCCCAGAGATTCCGGCATTCCTTCAGTTCCTGGAAGACATCCAGTTGCTGTTATCTCTACTGAGGGCTGTGAACCACGTTTCTGAATTTGCCAGTTATACTCTGCTATATGCCAGCATTAGTTATATGGCTCGGATGAGTTGCTGACAACCATATCCCTAAGAGTCCTCCTCAGTTCTTTCAGAATGCAGTCTTCATCTTTTCCTATTGGGTTCTACCTTACCAAGCATTATTATTTTTTTCTAGAGAATCATGTCTTCTCATGATATGACCAAAGTTCAATGGTCTTACTCCAATAATCTTGGCTTCTATAGAGAATTCATGCTTCATTTGCTCTAGAATCCATTTACTGGTCTTTTTAGTAGTCCACATTATCTGTAGAATTCTTCTGTAGAGCCACATTTCAAATGAGCTGGGGGCCCGAACAGACAGCCCAAAATCAAGCTGCTTCAGGTCACTTTGGAGGTATGCTATTTAAATGATGCATGTGTTCTAAGAGGCCAGAAGCCATGCCAAAGCCACGTTCCCATTCCTAAGGACTGGACTACAGCTTTGGCGCAGCTTCTGGCCTCTTAAGATGCATGTTTCAGTTGAATAGCATACCTACAAAGTGGCCCAAAGCAGCTTTATTTTGGCCTGTCTGTTCGGGCCCTTGGTTTTCTTCCTATCAGCTTTCTCCACTGTCCAGCTTTCACAACCATACATAGAAATTGAAAATTCAATGGCAAGGACAATCCAAACTTTAATATTCAATAATATTTTTTTTCACTTCACAAACTTGTCTAGCTACTTCATAGCTGCCCTTCTAAGTTCTAGGGGTGAAACAGACCACAGTCCCAATCTGCCTTTTTACTGCTGAAAAAGGAACGACAAACAGCCACTCCTTTTGCACTTTTCCACACCACCATGGTGGGAGGCTGGCTTTAAGGTGCTCCGGGGTGTGTGGCATATAAACGCTGCACCACCAGAGTGCCCGGAAGCTAGCACTCTTATAAATATCTTGGGAGCTTGAAGTCGGCTTTGGGCAACTTGGGGGTATGCGTCATCTGCATGCCAAGCCTACAAGCTGTCTGGAAGCTGGCTTTTTATGGCAGTCTGTTCTGGCCCCTAGTCTCCTGATTTCTTGACTACAGTTCCCATTCTGAATAATGATTGAGTCAAGGTATGGAAAACTTTGAACTATAACAATGTCTTCACATTTAAGTGAAGTAATTAAATTGTGATCATTACTTTTGTTTACTTAATGTTCAACTGAAAACATGCCTTTGCAACTTCATCCTTGACTTTCTTCAATAATCAATCCAAGATTACTATTTTTTGCTAGTAATAGTAGTGTCATCTGGATATCTTAAATTGTTTATGTTCCTTCTTTCACTGTTCATGCCTCCTTCTTCTGAGTCTAATCCTACTTTATGTATGATATGTTCAGCATACAAGTTAAAGAGACAGAGTGATAAAATGCAGCCTTGCCTGATCCCTTTTGCCCATTGGAAACCACAGAATTTCTCCATATTTTGTCCTGGCAATAGCCTCTTGTTCTAAGTTCAATAAAATCAAATGTTGTGGCACACCCAATTTTTAAAGAGCAATCCATAGTTTTGATCTACAATTTTAAAGATTTTGCTATAATTTATAAAGCACTGGCTGATTTTCTTTGGAAATTCTTTGGCACCACAAGCACCCTTCAGTGGCGCCAAGACGTAACGCACCGTTTGGATGCAATGTGGCCATTATGTCAAAATGGCGGCGCCCGTGTGTACAGGGCGCCGGCATTTTGATGCCAATAAGAACAGATTAAATCTTTTATTAGAGAATATTTAGGAATACAGTTTAACATAAAACAATAAGTAAACACATATCAAGTCCAAAGAATGCAATTCCTTCTTGGCCTTTTGGATAAGATCAAGTGTGGCATTTTGATGCCCCCATCACGTGCTAGGGGTGAAGCTGGTATGGACGCTGCATCCTCAGCCAACCCCTAGCACGTGATGGGAGTGATGCAAAGGCCCGTTTACATCGGGCCAATGACACCTTTTTAGAACAGATGACCACACACTCAGAAAGGAGAGATGTAGTAGTGATACGTGGCTTCAACTATCCCGATATTTGCTGGAATTCAAACTCAGCCAAATCCTCAAGGTCTAGCAAATTCCTCACTTGCCTCAAAGGCCATTTCATTGTCCAAAAGGTGGAAGAGGCAACAAGAGAGTCAGCTATTTTAGATCTGATCCTAACCAACAGGGATGACCTAGTTAAGGGAGTGCAAGTAGTGAGATCATTAGGTTGAAGTGACCATGTTCTCCTGGAGTTTGTTATACAATGGAAAGGAGAAGCCAGACATAGCCAGACACACATTCTAGACTTTAGGAGAGCTGATTTCAGTAAACTTAGAGAAATACTAGGGGTAAAAGAGAAGGGAGTTCAGGATGGATGTGAGTTTCTCAAAAGGGAGATCTGAAGCCACAATTTCAAACAGTTCCAGTGAGGAAGACAAATGGGAGTTGTGTCAAGAAACCACATGGATGACTAAGGAACTTTCAACTGAACAAACTTTTAAATGGAACATGTATAAGAAATGGAAAAAAGGGGAATTCAAACAAATAGCTAGCCTATGTAGAAGTAAAGTCATAAAAGCTAAAGCGCAGAATGAACTCAGGCTTTCTAGAGAGGTTAAGAACAATAAAAAGGGCTTTTTTGGATATGTCCGCAGCAAAAGAGAGAAAAAGGAAATGGTAGGGCCACTGCATGGAGAAAATGGCAAAATGCTAACAGAAGACAGAATTACTCAACACCTTCTTTGCCTCTGTGTTCCCAGAAAAGGCAAAGGGTGCTCAACCTGAGGATAATGGAGCGGAGGACAGAACAGGGAAATTTCAGCACAGAAAAAGCAAAGAGATACTACAGGAATACCTTGTTAATCTAAATGAATATAAGTCTCCAGGACCAGATGAACTACATCCAAGAGTATTAAGTGAACTGGCAAATGTAATGTCGGAGCCATTGGCAATAATCTTTGAGAACTCCTTGAGAACAGGAGTAGTCCCAGCAGACCGGAGAAGGACAAGCGTTGTCCCCATCTTCAAAAAGGGAAAAAAAGAGGATTCCAACATTTATCGTCCAATTAGTCTGACATCAATACCAGGAAAGATTCTAGAGCAGATCATTAAACAGAGAGTATGTGAACATTTAGAAGGCAATTCCATAATCACAAAGAGTCAACATGGGTTTCAGAGAAACAAGTCATGCCAGACAAATCTTATCTCTTCCTTTGATAAAATTACCAGGTTGGTAGATGAAGGGAATGCTGTGGATATAGTATATCTTGATTTCAGTAAGGCATTTGACAAGGTTTCCCATGCCATTCTTGCAAACAAGCTTGTAAAATGTGGACTAGACAAGGTTACTGTTACATGGATTTGTAATTGGTTGACTGGCCAAACCCAGAGGGTGCTCAACAATGGCTTATTTTCATCCTGGAAAGAAGTGACCAGTGGGGTCCCACAGGGCTCTGTCCTGGGGCCAGTGTTATTCACCATCTTTATCAATGACCTGGATGACAGAATTGGGAGCATACTTATCAAATTTGCAGATGACACCAAATTAGGAGGAATAGCTAATACCCCAGAGGACAGGATCAAGATTCAAAATGACCTGAATAGACTAGAAAGCTGGGCCAAAGCTAACAAAATGAAATTCAACACGGAGAAATGTAAGGTACTGCACTTAGGGCAGAAAAATAAAATGCACAGATATAGGATGGGTGACACCTGGCTGAATGAAACTACATGTGAAAGGGATCTAGGAGTCCGAGTAGACCACAAGTTGAACATGAGTCAACAGTGTGATGCAGCAGCTAAAAAGGCCAATGCGATTTTAGGCTGCATCAAGAAAAGTATAGTGTCTAGATTAGGAGGGCGACTAAAATGGTCAAGGGTCTGGAAACCATGTCCTATGAGGAACGACTTAGGGAGCTGGGGATGTTTAGCCTGGAGAAGAGAAGGTTAAGAGGTGATATGAAAGCCCGGTTTAAATATTTGAAGGAATGTCATATGGAGGAGGGAACAAGCTTGTTTTCTGCTGCTCCAGAGAATAGGACCCTGAACAATGGATGCAAGCTACAGGAAAAGAGATTCCACCTCACATTAGGAGGAACTTCCTGACAGTAAGGGCTGTTCGACAGTGGAACGACAGTGTAGTGGAGTCTCCTTCCTTGGAGGGGGGTTGGACTGGATGGCCCTTGTGGTTTCTTCCAACTCTACGATTCTATGATTCCATGATTCTATGATCTTGGAACCAAACCCCAGCAACAAGGGTCCACTGTATCCCCTTTCTCAGCTATCATAAGCATTTCCAATCTTTCAGCCATTGTTTCTTTTTCCATATTTATTGACATATTAGAACTAGAGTAGATTCTGTCTTTGTGGATTAAAGCAGTTCTGTTCGTCTGCCATAAAAGCAAGTAGCAGAGGGAAATACTCTGAAAATGGAAGAGACATGCCATTCTCCACTCCCCACCCCTGCTTGTATAGTGAAAGATGCTCCCACTCTCTACCAGTGCCAGAGTTTCCACCAAAGATAACAGGAGAAAGTTCGCCCACTAAGGTTCCCATGCAAAAGAACACATTGGCACCTTTATGAAGGGCAAGAGGCTAGATAGCTCTCTCCTGTATTCAAATGGAAGCTGCTACCAACTATCTATGCTCCCATTCCAGTCCCCAAATGGGTTTTCTCCTTCCCTCAAAACTCAGGAAGTAGAGTGGCAAGAACTGGACACCATTTAAATGGATGGAAAATTCAAAGAGCACAGTTCTCATTTTGGTTGTGCCCAGTCAAAGGCTGTTCACACATATAAAAATGGCAGAAAAGAGCCCTTTACATTCCAAAGATGTATTAAGATATATATCTTCTGCAAATGTTGTTGCTGTTGTTATATGTCATCAAGTCAACTTCAACTTATGGTGACCCTATGAATCAACTATAAACGACACCTTATAAATTAACTGCTTTTCCCTGGTCCTGAAAATTCTGTAGCTTACTTGACTGAATTACAAGTCAGAATTTCTTTTTATCAAATTCACAAAATTTTAGATAAATATTTAGAACTGAGTTTCACAGAAGAACTAACATTAGTACATTAGCCTCTCATACTGTACTGAAATCAAGTGTTCTCCATTACAGAATACTACAACCTGTGTGCCTTGCCTTCCCACAGAAATGGCTGCTCCAACAGAAATATGAACAATAAAATCAGCAGTAAATATCTGCCAGTACTATTTTATAAATATCAGAAATTGGCAAACTGGGCTAGCAAAGCACCTGATGGATCAGAGCCAGTAAAAATTATGCTAGCCAACATTTATGAATATAGACATTTTGGAAATAAATTTTCACATATCCACAGCCATACAGTGAACCTTAATTAAAAACATTTAATCAAACTCTAAAAATTGTAGTTTCATCCCATTATCTATCATGGTTTCTTATCCCAGACAACACTGAATTAAATGAAAATATGGTCTGTTATGTGCTCAGTCTCTCTAGACCATAACTTGTTTTAAAAAGCACATACTCTAAAGTTTTAAAATTCTGTAATTTGTACACAGCCAGGATTCCATTTTTATTTGTTTAGGCAAAGGCTTCCAGATCTATTGGATACACATTGGCAGGTTACACACTGCCATAAGGGACGTCCTCAGGACGTCCTAAATTTAAAAAGGGGCGTCACTTCTTGACACCCCCAAGGCTAATACGTCCGGAGGACGTACAAGATGGCGGCGACCCATCTACATGGGGGCCGCCATGATGGCGTCACGAACGCACCGCCTCCAAACGAGGCGGCGCGGACATGACGCCATAGCTCCGTGCTAGGGTGCTTAATGCGCCCTTTCGTCAGAGCAGGAAGGAGTTCTGAAACGGAGTATTTACATAGTACTAAGGTGAAATGTAGCTTTACAAATGATGTGCACATGAAGACAAACATTTTCCCTTGCATTTATTTACCTGTTGGGTGAGCTAAAATATTAGCCCCCTGTGTCCACCAGAGTAGACCCTAAAAATACATTTTACGTTAACAATCCCATATACTTATTGTTTCTGTTGTAACTCAGCCTTTAACTTCCATTTAGGAAAAAATGTATACAAACAACCAAACTTCTCATAATAAAGTGCAAGGCTTATTTTAAAAACCTATAAAAAATATTCTACAGTTCTGTAAAATGATGAGCTCATCGCCTTCATCTGGCTCTAATAATTGGCACAATATTTTTTACATAAATATTCTGGGCACAATGCCTTGGCATTTCAAATGAACTTCTTTAGG
Source organism: Sceloporus undulatus (assembly GCF_019175285.1). Lineage (NCBI taxonomy): Eukaryota > Metazoa > Chordata > Lepidosauria > Squamata > Phrynosomatidae > Sceloporus > Sceloporus undulatus. The sequence continues at coordinate 234,547,607 of NC_056524.1, forward strand.
AGATGTTCCTGGTAGATATTACCTTATGTTTTCATTTTGCTTTTCCAAGAAGTAAAGGCCAAGAAACCAAATACAAGTTCATGACAAACAGCTCTCATTTAAAATTCATTATTACAAAGAGCTTAGGCTGATCATTCTAGAATGCTTAATCATTAACATGTTGAAAAATGATTCAACATTGGCCTTCATGTAATTAGGAGGAATAACTAGTCGTACTTGCATACTTGTATATACAGTTGGCCCTCGCCTTACGCGGGGATCCGTTCTGGATCCCTCCGCGTAAGGCAAATTCCGCCTATGCTCAAGCCCCATTGGAAACAATGGGGCGCGCGTGCACATTCAATTGAATGGGACGCGCCGGCCCTTCTGCCCCGCGCGCACCCACGGCTTGAGCGCATAAGCTCAAGTCCACGTAAAGCGCGCCCGTGTATGATGCGGGTGCGCTGTAATGGACAAAATGACCCACAAAACATACTGAGTTGATATGAGATGCCCAGATAGTTTTACAGTATAATGTGGGAAGATATGAAATCAAAATAGAACAATGGGCATTTCTTGGACTGTAAATTAAAAATTTGAACATCAGTAACTAATTTGATATTAATAAAAATCCATTTAATTGAGGTCTTGACGAAAGTCAAATAATATGAAAGAATATATACACAGAGGACAGAATTGGATGTTCATTTTTTCTGACTCTTTTGGAGCTTATTGAATCAGAACCTGTAACGTTCCCATCGAGTCCCAGAAACGTTCCGTGGGAGAACAATTTGGGAACGGGACTCAACGCATTCGAGAAGCAATAACAGGATGATAACGTAACAGGAACACATTTTATCACACAGTACCACTCTTTGAATGGGTACTTTTGCTGGGTACATTCTCATATTGTCCTGCTGTTATATAAATATGTACACATAAATATTTTCTGTATATAATATATTTTGGACATAGATAGATAGATAGATAGATAGATAGATAGATAGATAGATAGAGCTATAGATATATAGATATATATAGATATATCAATAACAATACTATATATACACATACACATACATATATATACACACATACACATACACACACATATGCATATGTGAATATAGATAGATAGATCCATAACAATTATATATATATACACACACACACACACACACACACATATACATATATACATATATATACATACATATCCACACACACATACAAACACACACAGATTATTTTTATAACAATTTATAAAGAATTTGCGTGTAAACATTTGTTTAAATATGGTGTGGGGGAAACCCATTTGAGAGAAAAAACTTCTGACATGATAACATGCTGATGTGTGTTTTGTTTTTGTTTTTAAATGGCACCATGTCATACTTGGAAGAACATTAGAGTTTGTAGATGCTCTAGGATGGCAGAAGAGGAAATTGTCCCAGCTAATCAGAACACGAGCATGGAATGGGAATGGATAGGATTACCGCACTAACTTCTCTTGGACTGGTATGGAAACGTTCCAGTTGGCTGAGAACTGTTTTTTTATGGTTCTCATCCTGGAACGCTGTTGGGACACTTTGAGCTCAGAATGGAAACTCAATGGGAACCAAGCCGTGTGGTAAAGTTCACAGCGTTTTGCTCTCATTAGGTTTCCAGAATGTTATCAGAACACTGTGTGATAAGCTTATGTTGGTGGTCTAAGTTATTCCTGGTCAAAGCCTTGGACCACATTTGGAAAAGTTATTTTTTTGACTATAAAACCCAGAATCAACCAGCTATAATAGTCCAAAAGAGTAACTTTTCAAGCTCTGATTAGCTCACAATGAGGCACAAGTATCTGGCCTAGGTGCTTCAGCCACTAAGGAGCATCACCATCCAGGTGACTGTGAAATAAATCAAAAAGACAGATCTACATTTTTCAGAATCAAAATAAGAAGTGTTTCAGGACATTTATCACACAGCTGGCCTGCCATGATATGCAGTGTTACTCTAGAAGAGAATACCAGCATATGTTTGATATTAATTTGTGTTAATGTGTTCTACAATACTGAGAGAAAATGATGGGACATACATTGAGGGCATTTATTGCTAGAGATTGTTGATCACATTTCTTTGTAATGAACGAGTAGAAGGGAGGGAGCTGAACTTGGCCAGAGAATACCCAAGATCACTTTCCTGTAATGTGGGCAGAAAAAGGAGGCATCATAACAAATACCAAGTTAGTCTGCCGAATGTTTGAAATTGCATGTGCTTGAATTGTGGGAGCCAACATGGTGTAGTCATTTGAGTGTTGGACTAAGACTCCAGGGTCCAGGATTCATTTCCCAGCTTGGCCATGAAACCCACTGGGTGACCTTGGGCAAGCCATATGCTCCCTGGTTGGAAGACAATGGGAGACCTCTGAACAAACCTCTCCAAGAAAACCCCATGACATCATAGCCTCAGGGTCATCATAAGTTGGAAATGACTTGAAGGCACACAACTAGAGATTTACTTGGGCTTTGCTAATGGTTGCTGTTTAGTTCTTACAACAAATATCTCTGATATACAACTCTAGTTACTGAACAAAGTTTTTTTTTAGTTTTACTACTGAAGCCTAGATTTCTAAAACTAAGGGTGTTACTTGACAGAGGCTCAGAAAGAATGAGCTGCTCTTTCAAGAACCTGAAGGGACAAATGTTCTCAATCAGTAATCACTGGATGTTTGAATGAGTTTAAGATAAGAACCTTCATCAGTTCACAAGCTCTATACATACATATAGTACTGAATGGCATAGACATCCAGTGATATCCTTCCAAAGGTAATCAAAAACCAGAGTAGTAGTTTTTGAAGAAAAATGGGAGGGCATAGCAAAATTAAGTGTTATATGTAATAGGATTCTAGATTCATTTCAACACCAAGGTAACCTATGAAAGACAATTCTGAAAAAGTCAAAGAAGTTTAGTCTCTATCTACCAAGGTAAAGCTATTCTTTATCATGATATAAGGCAGACACTTAATAAACCCTCTGGCAAATAACTGGGAAATAGTTGTTTTCAGCTATTTTTGTTTTATATTTGTCATTTTGCTATGAAGAATCAGGAGGTGACAGAGAGAAGGACACTGAGTTTTTCTTAATTTGCCTGAGGTAAAAGACAATACAATGCTCCTCACACAGACACACCTCACCATGCTCTCTGCAGAATTACTTCATGGAAGGCGCTGGATACAACAGCCAGGTTTACATATTTGAGCTAATTAAATCAAATCTATGAAATGTTTACAATAGTTTTGGCAGATTTGTACTAGTTTTTACCCAAGGTAATGCACTTGGAACAAAATAATAGCAAAAACAGCAGGCTAGCCACAGTGATTAGAAAATCTGAGTAAATAAGGAAACATGGAGTCAATCAGTTGTTTGAAGACTTGTCATTTTGGATCATAAAGGCACTACTTCTTGATTAAAGAGTTTCTTTAGGACATTTGGGCCAAGACTGTATGGTTGAAAAGACTATGGTTCCACGTATGGTTGAAAAGACTCCCTGTTCATCATAAAAATATCCTGTCTTCTGTTTGACCAAAGCATCTTAACTGAAGTCACAGGATTAATAGTGAAATATTTTTTCTCTAGTAATTGTAAAATGTGATAGAGTTTTATCTTTCATGCAAACTGGCTTCTAATTGTCTATCCTGACTACTACCATACATACATTGCAAGATAATTTTTAAAATACTCTGTTTGCTACTTATCAGCTGGGTGTGGTCAGGTTCCAGTTCAATAAGAGCAAACCTTTTTCTGCAGTGATGACAGCATATTTGAAACACTCAAAATTGTTCACATATGTTATTACAGTGATCTCTGCTACATCTGTGTAATATAAAAATATGAATGCTAAATATATTAATCTATATGAATCTGCTGTCCTTTAATAGACATTAGCAATGTATTAAAATCATGTTTGAGAAGCTTCCAGCTGATCGAACCCTGGCTGCCTAAGATAAGAAAATAAGAGACTGAGAGGAGGAGGAGAGGAAGGGGTCACACTACTTACGCAGGAGCTTGAAACCTTCAAATAGTCAAAACAGCAAATATCAAGTCCGTTAATGTGGGGGACTGACTGTACATGTGAACAAAAATGCGCAAACTAAACAAACAAAATATTTTTATTGATATACTAAATATATTTTTATTGACATATCAAGTAGGGGATACAATTCTGATGATCAGAAGACCAGAAAGTTGGCAGTTTGAGGCCCAAGTACTGCACGACAGGGTGAGCTCCTGCCACTAGTCTCAGCTTCTGCCAACCTAGCAGTTTGAAAGCATGCAAATGCAAGTAGATAGATAGGTACCACTTAAGTGGGATGGTAAAAGCATTCAGTGCAGTCATGCTAGCCACGTGACCACCAGAGCAATCCTCGGGGACAACGTTGGCTCTTCAGCTTAGAAATGGAGATGAGCACAGTCCCCTACAGTTGGTTATTCATGTCAAGGGACTACCTTTACCTAATATGTCAAGTGGGGGACACAATGCCATGCAGATGTAAAGGGGTCACAAGGGAAAATAGTTTGAGAACCACTGCACTGGGGGTGCGGGAAGCATCTCCATCATGTTTTCAAGAATCACTGGACCATTTTAGGCCAAGGAGAGACATTTTTTTACATCAGGATGTAAGCAGAAGTCACTTCCTGTTCATTTGTTGCTATTAAAAAGGCCTTTTCTAGGCCAAAATGGTCTTGAAGGCAAAAAAACACAAAAAAACAAAAAAAAATGCCACTCCCATTTTAAAAAGTATTTGTTGCACACTCCAACTTTAGTGGTTTTAATCCTTTTTGAACCCTGCTGTTGTTACGTTTATATCTCACCTTTCCCCCAGTATGAGATTCAAGGTGACTTTGAAAAGTGAAGCAGACAGAGCTTAAAAAATCAATTGTATAAAAGGTAAAAATATAATGAAACTATCAATAACATTAAAAGCAAATAATTAAAAATCATTTAAAAGTGCATTAACAAATATAACCAATTTAACATTGTTTGCTGTAAAGATTCCTTTACACTTTTGCTGAAGCTATGGAATCCCTGCTTGATCGCTTTATGTAAAGACAGATGGAAAACTTAAAATACTCAAGGAAATTTCATAGAATCATAGAATCATAGA
>NC_056524.1:234557734-234653136 GCF_019175285.1 Sceloporus undulatus
TTTAAAAAGGAAAGGCCTGTCCTGGGCCTAAAACAGTCCAAGGCAAATCAAAGTCATGAGACAAATGTCCCTACAGCTCGTAGAGGACATTTGGAAGGGGACTGAATTATTTTTTTTAACAGTATTTTGATGTAAAATAATTCAGAACAACCTGGTTTGCATCTCACTAAGGGGGCAATCATCTAGTTACAGCACTGGTTATAAAAAACACAGGAAAACAAAATATGTGATATAGTTTCAACTATTTGCTGACCACAGTGGCAAAATCGAACAGAGGTGGGAAGTCCAGCAAATTTCCGAAAAGAAGGTTTGAGGGAAACAAGTTGCATCTTGTCTTGGAGAACAAAATGTGATATCTGGGACAGACAATTTTTTTTAGGTAAGAAGGCTGACAGAAGGACCAGGAGAGCAAGGTGAAATAGAATTGGCCCTAAGGCTGCAGAAAGCAATGTCCCAGAGTCTCTGACTTAGCAATTTTAGTGCCATGTCATGGCCTAGGTTTAAAAGCTGAGATTCTGAAAGACTAATAGAAGCAGTTTATGAGCAACATGTTTAGTCCACCTGCTGATGTATTGATCATCATCATTGTCACTGGTAGTTAAAATTAGATAGAGCAGACTAATAAAAAGGGGTCTGACTAATGGATCCATATGCTAATGCTATAATTTTATAATTAAGATAATCCCCAATGTTGTAACCCAATCTGACAACTTAATTTTACTTTTAACTTTCTGCATTTTAATGATTTAATGAAACTTTTTATTTCTTATTGGTTTTATGTTTTATGTAATCTTTCCATTTATATGTTTTAAGTTATTGTATGCTTTGACAGGTCTATTGACTGCAAATAAAGATTGTCTAACTGACGGGGTTTTTTTTTAAAAAACCACTGAGGGCTTGGGGGATACAAAAACAGCTTGGTTGGGTTGCATGCATTCCACGGCCCATATTTTGCCCAGGGAAGTGTAGTTTTAAAGTATTTGATTTGGTCCAGGGAAGCATAACTACAAATCTCCATTCACTCATGAAGCTCACTGGATCATATTGGATCAATCAGTGTCATTCAGGCTAAACTACCTTATAGAGTTGGTGTTAAAAGGAATGGTGGTATGATATGACCATGGATGATAAATGAGTTTTCCTGAAGGGAAAAGGCAATTAAAAGCAATACATAGTTAACTAAAATCACAAACTGCCACCAAATGTGTCTCAGTATTATTATACTGAATATTATTATATAAGTCACTCTTCATTTATAACATTTTTATTTTATTTTCCACTTTACTCTGATGAATCAGAGTATCAATGATGAATCACTGTCATTGTCCAGAACAGATTCAGAATTTTTGCTGATTGGTTCTCAGTTTTAATAGTTAAAAGTAAAAAATACAAAACAAATAAAAAGCCTCACTTATGTCTAGGGTATTCTACAGGCCACACCAAATCAAAACAGAAATCCTGTCTCAAGTACTTCTTCCTGGTACACTTTATGGTAATATCATATTGGGCATTTTTGTATTCTCTGCCCCTTCTCCATCTATAGTCAACATGGAATGGAGACAAAGCACACATGATGATAATGTCCTCATGTTAAAGGAAAAAGGAAGGAACCATGCCCTCAGGGCTGCTTTTTTCCCCAGCAGCATTCCTGTGATCAGCCTCACATACATTTCAGATATGATAGGTTAAGATCTTTTCTTCTCTCTAAAGCGCTGCCATAACAAGATAAATTGTTGCTTGGATAAAATACAAAGCCAGTGAAGAAGCTGCTCTGTGTATGCACATGTTACTCAATAGCACATGCTCTCCTTGTAAGACAAAGATGTTTCTGCACATAAAGATCTTTCTGTATGTTCACACTCAAGTATTATTGCACAGAGAGACTGCTTTTTTATTGTTGCTGTAAATTTCCATTCTTCTGACTATTTAAAGATAGAAAATTATAATCAAATATTTGAAATATCATTGAAGATAAATGACTTCACCTCATTGTTCATAAATTTTATTTTACTTGAACAATGTTATCTCTTCAAGATTCCAGAGAGGAATAAAAGTAAGTCTTAGCGATGCATGTGTCATAAACCCCCTGTTCTATATACATGAGTTTCAGTAATGCAAATATTTTTCTGTGAAAACTTTTCAGCTACAGATGTAAGGCAAAGCAGAGCCATCCATCAATTTATCAACCAGAAAAAAGGTGGAGGAGGAAACAGGGGAGAGGATATAAGATAATTTGATTGATAGCATCTGTTTTCAGGCACAATTATTCCATCAGACAGAAACTATTCATGGTAATGAAAACTAGCTGTAAACAATCTAATCTGGAAAGTCAGATAAATGATATGTGGCAATGTTACATTACCATGTAATCCTTATTTTATTCTGTGGGCCAAAGTAAAGTATCGTGTAAATCTTTATTAGAATTATTAATCAGATCAAGTTGTGCTGTCTAGTCAAATCCAACCCAATCCAGAATTCTATCAAAGTCAGCCTGAGGGTAGAGTGGGGAGACAGTTTAAGCCTGAATTATAATAGGCGAGGTTCTCTACATGTAACAACCTTATAGCCATAGATACATGTAGAAAGTAATTCATGGGTCACAAGGGCCAAGCTATTTCCTGATGGCTAGTGTATCATTCTTCTTATGGTCTTTATGATCATATTGGCTTGATAATCATGTTCTTAAAAGCCTGTCATGTTAACCAAATGATGAAGTTTGCAGTTTGGGAGTACTCCTGGATTCATCTCTACAGCTGTCATCTCAAATAGATGCGATGGCCAGGTACCAACTTTGGTTCATACGCCAACTGCGCCCCTATTTGGACCAAAAGGACCTTGAAGCAGTACTACTTGCACTGGTAATCTCTCGTCTAGATTTCTGTAATGTGCTCTACATGGGGCTACCTCTGTACCAAGTTCAGAAGCTTTAATTGGTTCAAAATGCAGCAGCCAGATTGGTCACCAGAACACTTAGGTCGGCCCATATAACACCTGTATTAAAAACTCTTCACTGGCTGCCGATTAGCTTCTGGGTGCAGCACAAAGTGTTGATTACTACCTTTAAAGCCCTTCATGGCTTGGGCCCGAGTTACTTGAGGGACCGGACCGCCTCTCCCTATACAATCTGGCCCGCACTCTCAGAACATCTGGGAAGAATTTATTAGAATACCATAAGCCCAGGTTAATGTCAACTTCCCATAGATTGTTTACGGCCGCTGCCCCCCAAACTATGGAATAGCCTACCAGAACAAAAAAACATATTTTTACCTATCACAGATGTGACATCTATATATAAAAACATATTAGTTTTATAAAATTTATAAAAATGTGTGTATTCGAATGGAACATGGTATCAAAATTTCAAAGCAATCGGTGAAGAATTTTCAGAGATTTAAGATTTTGAACAAACGAACATTTACATTTTTATTTATATAGATTGATTGATGGAAAAGATTGTGATGGATTTGACTCACATTGGCTCAATCTTCCAGTCTTAAGATCTGGGTCAATAAACTGACATAAAGCCACCGTTCCCTGTTTTTAAAGTAACAAGGAGCTGTAGTTTAAGATAGCCAGAATTGGAAACCAGCAAACAGAAGAAGTCAAATGTTGGTGAGGGGAGTGTATAAACCCAATGTATAAGCTGTAATCTAACAAAGGTGGGAAGGTGTGTCTGAACCAGGGCAGAATGATTTGGTTTGCTAATAATAAAATCAAGATTCTTCTCTACTTGATAGGCTGGTAATGTTCTCAAGGAGTAGCCTAATATTTCAACTTTCAGACTCTTTATATTTTCTGTAAGATTTCAGCCAGCCTTTTAAGTGGAAGAACCTCCCACAGCTCCACATATAATAAAAAACCCATTTACTTTAGTGAATGATTACAAACAGAAGCCTCTTGAAAGAGCTCACTCTCCAACAGAGACCTTTAAATATTTACAGTGTGCTTGTGGACACATAAGAAGACTCTAGTGTTGTGACTCAGTACAGTGCCCACACATAATATGTTGCTTAATTTTCTGTCATCTCCTTGCCAAATTTAAGATAAAAGATTGACACAGTCAAGCTTCCTCCTACAACAATCTTGCCACTCATTTACATGTATTCCCATCTGTATTTCCCCCCACAATTCATATGGCACTTATTTCAAATGCACATAAGAGCCAGAAATGATACTTGCATTACTTTTGACAATTGTTAGTCATAACTACTGCTGAAAAAAAGAGAACAAAAATGACTTCCAGATATTAAATTCAAGTATTATTTTGTTTTTCCAAGATATATTGAAATTACTGTGTTTGTACAGATTACTTGTTTCAATGAGACCAGCATCTTTGGTATATTTTTAAAGGTCTTCAGTTCATTTTTTATATTTGGAACGAGTTATTATCATTATTATCCATTTTGAAGATATTGATAATTCTTACTTTCATACACAGTGCTACCAATATTATACAACAAAACTAAGGCATAAGGATGTGTACCATAAATTAAAATTTCTGTTCCATTCATAAAATTCTTTAGTGATGGGTGGAAGAATCCTTGGGACATTTCTGGAACCATTCTTGAGAAGGTAAGTTTCATAATCATGCAATTTCTGCACACCCATTATTTATGGAGCTGTAATTGGGATTCAATCCAGTCAAATTATACTTTATATAAGAACATAAGAAGAATGCTGCTTGATAAAACCAACACCATTGCTATTTCAGAACTTTGTTATTACAGTACCTAGTTGGATGCCTATGGGAAACCCACAAATCACTCTCCCACTTGTGTTACCTAACAGGTGTTATTAAGATACTGGACGCAATATGTGGCCATCACAATGAGTAGCCCTTGACAGACTGATTCTCGATGATTTTGTCTCCTTTTAAAGTCATTTGAATTGGTGGTCATAACTTTATCTTTTAATTGAAAATTCTATCGTTCAGCTGTGTGCTCTGTGAAGAAATACTTCCTTTTATCCATCCAGAATCTCCCATCATTCAGTTTCAGAAGATAATCTTGTCTTCTGATTATGAAGAGCAGAAAAACCTCTTACTATCCTTTTCTTCACATCATGCATATATGTATGACTATGCACCTGTGTTGTTGCTGTTGTGTTCTTCACGTTGTTCCAACTTTAAGGAACCTTAAGACAAACTTATCATGGGGATATTGTGGGTTTCCATGGCTGAGTAGGGAACTGAACCCTGATCTGCAGAGGCATACTTAAATGTTCAAACCACTACATCATGCTGGCCCTCATGCCCCCAAATAGTTTTCAAACTTATGGACTGTGTAGTGCTGAAAAGAAAATGAATACGCCCCTGCACACTCATTTTCTTATTTAAAGCTAAACAACCCAACCATTTGAAACAATTGCTCATAGGGCACTTGCTTTAGCTCTTTGCTAATCTGGTTGTACAGATGATAAGAATTTTTTTTTAATGGTAAACACACACACACACACTTCTCAAAACTCTAAAAACCCTAATGCAAAGAATCCCTGACTGATGAGGATCTTTGCAAATTACACACAATGGTTTTGCAAAGAAAGCAGCATTTTTCTGGGCAGAAAGCTTTTTTCTGTGCAAATCAATAATGTGCCATTTCTGCACAAAATAAATCCCAAATTATGAAAAACTGTGTAGTTTCTAGAGAGTTTCTCATAAAAGGATGGCAATTATTTAAGTTATTCAATTATTGTTATTATATTATTAATGATATCCATTGCTTTCTTGAGAAGAAAATTAGTGAAACATTACATCCCTATGTGGTTACCACTTTCTGGACTTTTTCCTGCATGCTCTCTAACTCAGAGATGAGCACTTGGCAGGCTTTGAAATTATACAGCCCCCCCCCCCCCCCCCCCGATTTAGGAGGGGCCACCCCATCCCCCCTGGTGGTTCCAAAAGGGGGGGAGTGACCCCCCCCCCCCATGGTTAATAGTGCCTCCATCTGCTGGAAATGCTGTTGACCATTTCCCCATATTTTAAGGTGTTTGGGTGCAAGCACGGGCTTCCAAATTATTAAAAGCAAGACTATCCAATAGCATCTACAAAGAGGCCGAGGGTCCTACTGTCCATTTGAGCACAATATGTTTTAAAGGCCTCATGATTTGGGGGCGTGGGAACCCTTGAGGAATGCAAAAATGGCTCCTGAGGGCCACCTGTAGTCTACAAGATGCACTTTCCCCAACCTCTATACTATAGTATCCTTTTGAGATGTGTAACCAGCTCTATCTGCAGTACTGCAAGTGTGGCTGTGTCACAGATTTATGTCATGGCTATGATGGTATTAGCATCCTGTTTGCTCTTAATTGAAGTAAATATGAGATAGGTCTATTTATTAATAATGGGAAGCAATCTAGCCAAAGTTAAAATGCTTTCAAGACTATACTTTAATAAGAGATACCAACACATTTTAGCCTCTGACCCATGGGGGGAAAAACAATTAAAATTGTTCTTTGGCCACATTGTTGTGAGCCATAAACTAAAGATTCTAACTTTATATTTATATTTGTAACCTAGCTGTTACAGTTCACTGAATCTCACCTCCTGAAATTGAGAAACTATGCCCATTTTGCTCATTATTTTAGCTCACACCAAGGGTTTTGACAACATGAAATTATGTTGTACGTATAATGAGCAGAAATAATGGGGAATAAGAGTCATGTGTATGCATATCAGTAAAAAGTACCAAGCAACAAAGTGAGATTCCCCTTGGATTTCCCAAACACAGTAATGGCTCGCAACAAAAGGAAATAATATAAAAGTGTGTAATTCCCAGAACTCATTCAATCAGCACAAATAAGACACATAATTTCTGTCTGTCAGTAAAACAGATGGTATTTAACCAGAAAGGGAAAATACATAATATTCCTGCATGATGGTACACTTACAGTTTAGTACAAATGTGTTCATAAGATAGCCCATGCATGTGCAATTTGTGCTCCAAGGACCATATGAATTCCCCATCTTTGCAGCCCCTGCCATCCCTGCTGAAACACTGCTCCATCCCATTCACTTCTACATGTTTTAAAGAATTCACACCCCACAAGCCTCAAGACTTCTCTTTAAAATCAGTGCACCTTGTGTAAAGTGAAAATGTGTTGTCTTATTCAAACTGGAAGTGGGCTCTGTAATTTCTGATGCTAGATTTTGGTGATGTGTAGTGGAAAAGGTGTATCCATGTGCCCCCTGGCAGGTTCTGCAAAGGAAAACTGATCTGTGGATCTGCTGAAGTACTCCTCCCTAATTCATAATTACACTACTGATTCAGATTTTTAAAACACACACACACAAAACAACCTTAATCTATCCTATCATCCTATTTCCTATGGAGGCCATATGGATGCCTCTGGAATAAGGACCAATTGTCAATTAAATATAATTTAACCAAGTGTCTTTTGTTTAAAATAATAATATGGAAGCTACTGCACAATGGTTTGTACGATTCTAACTTCCATGCTCAGTTATTTATCTTTACAAGTTTATCTTTGTCTTTTCTAGTTCTTTCATAGCTGCCCTACCCATGATCATACAGGAGTAAACAACATGCCTTTTGTGAAGTCGAAGGCTTTCATGGTCGGCATCCATAGTTTTTTGTAGGTTTTTTGGGCTATGTGGCCATTTTCTAGAACATGGCCACATAGCCCGAAAAACCCACAAAAAACTATAACATGTCTTTTGTTTTCAAATGCTCCCTTTCTTTGGTAAAAACCCTGTTTTTCTAGGTAAAAAATACTGCTGTTTCCTTTGGCAAAATTAATTTTTTGCAGCTTCCTTCCCAAGCTTTTCATTTTGTTTTATCAGGATGTGTTCTTTCTTTTCACCTCTCTTCTATCTGAATTACAGCAAATCCATGTATCTCTTCCATATTCTAATCAGAATGTGGTAACTAATTCTGTAACAAACACGTTTTTAATCATTAACCCTAACATTGAAAGGTATACAAGCTGTTCTTAAAACAGCTCCAGATTGTTCATACAAAAAAGGAGAAAGAAAAAAATGTGAGCCAGTGACAGCACAAGATTGTTTTGCAGAAACATCACAGTTAGTACAGATGCTCCCATGAAGGGGGGAGGGGAGGAGTTGCTTTTCAAAAAGGATCAGAATAGGTAAGTGTAGCCAAGTCAATATTTCTGATGAAAACAAAATAGAAATCAAGACAAAATAAATGAATACTCTACAAGGCATGTCTTTTAAAATCATAAGAACTGCAATCTTTCTGGATCCTTTTATGGGCTAAACTGTCTACTAAGAAACTGTTTTAATGCATAAGAAATTATCTACGTGATTGGGAGAACAAACATCAATTGCATAATGCCTGAAATGTTCAGCTAGAGCAATGCCAAGTTTAGAACTGGGCTTTGGAGCAGAAGTGCAAGGAATCCTAAATCTAGTTTCTATTCATCTTGTTGAACATCTGGAAGGGAGAGAGGCATGTGAAGTGGAGAGGATCTTTTCACTTCTTGTCATCTCTCTCACCCCAATCATTGCCCTAGGTAGCTTCCACTCAGAGACAGAGCCCAAGGTAAAGATAAAAAGGAAAGGAATGGTTGCAGCTCCTGGTGTCATGTGCACTCACAATTGTGTTTGCATCTGCTCAATGTGTTGTTGTGAAGGGATGCCAGTACTCCAACAGGTAGCTTACAACACCGTCGCTCTCTTATAAATGGCTACTTTAAAACAAAGTTCTCCAACTAGCAAGTTCTTAGGAAGTCTTTTAGAGTCTAATCTCACTATCTATGTACATTATGTACACTATATTGTTATATTACATTATATTATATTATATTATATTATTAATACTAGTGCCTGTAAAAATGCCCGTTATTTCCCCCCACATTTGCCTTTTCTCTTATTCTGAAACAAACATACTTTAACACTGAACAAAAGCTTTCCTAAATTAAAGACAAAATACATTATCTTGGATAACGAAACTGAAAGATGCCTGAAAAAATAAAATAAAATGCAAATAAATTACAAGTCAAACAATACTAGTCTCTGCCACTGAAATATGAAGCATGCTGAGAAACGGAATAATAAAATCTTTAATACACACAAAGCAGAGTTCCAACAGTGTATGAGTTCAGCTGGTCTTGGAAAATAACATTCTACTGTTTTCTTCCTGGGCTGAATGTGGAGTGGGGAATCATTACGGAGAAAGTGTTCAGAAAATGGTATACTGGAAATTGTTATTGAAAACATCACTGAAAAATTAACATCAACAGGATTGTTATTAAAAACAATTTACTTAGCAAACTATTCTCAAAATTACTTTATTAAAAGTACACTGGGTTTGAAAAGCTTGAATACAAGCTGTATAAAAATATTCTAGACATCTTTAATTGTTGCTTTAGTCAGCTTAGTACTTGCAAAACCTTTCACCATCTTTTGATCATTCCTGTAAATCATAATGGTAAAATTCTGAGGTTTTTGAAATCTGTTTTCTTTTCTTTCTCAGATTCCCACCCCCAAACAACTCTACCCTCCACCAAACCACATGCATGGGAGGTTCAAAAGATTGCTTTTTCTGGCAGGCTTTCCTACTGTGCTGCTAGAATGTCATACATTTCTAATAGCTCCCCCTCTTCTTGCTTGCCCTTCCCAACACAGTTTACCTTCTTTCTGCCTTTACACTTCATTGCATTCTGATTATTGAAGGCTATGATGAAGAAAAGAAGATCATCTTGTATTATGCCATCTGTATTTAAAAGCACACCATGAAGTTAGTTATGATTCCTGCTCCATCATTTAACAATTCATGTTATCTGGAACTATGGAACTGTTTGGAATATAAATACATCTCAAATATGGCCAGTAAGGCCTGAAGGTCTTCTTTGTGTTTTCTCTAGTATGCATGGCAGCCTTCAAAGTTGGCTCTTTAGCTTAATAAAACAATAATCTGAGTAGAATCATTCTTCTAAGTGATTAGAATTAAGAAGATGCTGCATTATGTCTGGTTTTCCTCCCTTTCAAAATTTTGTATTTTAATGATTCGATTCAAAAAGTCCCATAGTGCCTTTGGCATGTGTAAAGATGCAATTAATCCAAGATGTATATTTTGAATAGTACACACCACTTATGAGTCTTGCTTCAACTTGTGATGCCACATTCAGAACGTGGAAATAACATATAAGTAATGACATCATTTTTCTTTGAAGCATCAAGCACACCAGTGGTGTAAGTAGGGTGGGGCAGCATATGCTGCAGTCACTAGATGAGGATGCCTCCTTGCACCATGGCAAGGCTATTTCTATAGACTGAGGGATTGAGTGTCCTTGCACTTGTCAGATAATCTGGATTCTATCTGAGGTTCCGTTATTACCTTATGACCACTGGAGTGTCCAATTTGTGATGGTGGTTAAAACTTACAGAAAGGAATAACATCAACACTCCACTTAAGCATTCTTAAAACTTAGAATTTTAGGGTATTTTCATGGGAAAATGAGAGTCCTCTTCAGTAATCTTTTAGGCTATTTATTATATGCAAACACAGACACTCCCCTTAGGGAGAAACAGACACATTTTAATATCCAGGCGCATTGCTTTAGGAGCCCTGGTGGTGAAGTGGTTAAATGCCTGTACTGCAGCCACTCACTCACAAACCACAAGGTTGTGAGTTCAATACCAGCCAGAGGCTCAGAGTTCACTCACCCTAGCATCCTTCCAGGTTTGCTAAAATGAGTACCCAGCTTGTTGGGGAAATTAGCATACACACTGTAAACCATTCAGGGAGTGCTTAAGTGCACTGATAAGCGGTATAGAAATATGCTTGCTATTGCCATTGTTTTTATCATGTTACATTACACTGCATGTCAGGCATCATACATTCATTTGTTGCTGTTAACCACCCTCGAATTTATCTCAACTCATGGCGACTCTGTGGATGATACATCTCCAAGATGTCCCAGTTTCGACAGATTCATACCCATGAGCTCCTTAATTATGTCAATGCATCTAACATGTGGTCTTCCTCTCTTCCTAATTCCTCCCACATCCCAACATTATTGTTTTTTCTAATGAGTCATGTCTTCTTATGATGTGACCAAAGTACAACAGCCTCAGTTTAGTCGTTTTTGCCTCCAGGGAAATTTCACGTTTGATCTGCTCTAGGCCTCCCTATTTGTTCTTTTTGCTGTCCATGGTATCCTCAGCACTCCTTTCCAGCACTGCATCTCAAATGAATTTATTTTCTTTTTGTTCATTTTCTTAATTGTCCAGCTCTGGCATCAATACATGGTAATGGGGAATACATTCATTACATCATATTATATAGCAAGTAAGACATTACAATCTCATAAGGACTGATACTTTATCTCTCTCTTTATCTCTTCAATAGGTGGTTACCAATATAGGAATATTACCATTTTAAACCTTATAACTCTGCCATAAATCCATCAACGTCATCAGGTTCTTTCACACTTTCCATAGGATCTGCTAAGACATTATATAGACATTTCATAAAGGTTTCAACTTGTACAGAAATCTGTCCCTTGCATCATACTCTTAACCATCTGTCCATCAAGGAATATTGAAGCACTATAAATCTCTAAATAGGCATCTGTGTAAACATAGGTATCCAAGTAGTTAATAACATTGAGCACTGCTACATCTTATCTGTTATATCCAGAAGCATCTTATCAGGCATCCCTTTCAATTATATTGGGACAAATATCCATTTTAGCATAAGTCTAGATGTTTGTTTTAGCAGTATCATCTTTCACTTACCAGCATAATCTATCTTGAGCAGTACGTCTGGGCAGCTTATTAGTCTATCAGGAATAGCATGGTTATCATGAACAATGTTCTTTACTGGTGCAGAGTGCCAAAAGCAGTCTTATTTGATAGCTCTATCTTGGCTCAATTTATTCTCTCTCCAGTCACACTGAATCTATCAGCTATCCAATCAAAACAAATCCAAAGAAAGATGCTGACTGTTCCTCATTTATAATACCCAATCAAAACAAAGTTCTCATAACCCCACCTGCAGTACAGTTGGAGTCTTTGGCACACACACACACCCTCAAGTTTTACCATTGAGGTTTTGTTCATCAGTGTGTCACAGTCCTTTAATTGTTATGTTTCCAATGCCATGTAAGGATTAATTCAGAAACTTTCCCCTTCTGCCTCCAGTAATAGAACAGGTCAGAACTCCAAAACAACCAATCTTGCATTTCCCCCCCCCCAATGGGATTTACATCTTGATAATCTTAAACTGAAGAAATTTATTACCTCACTAGTTTTAAGGTTTCACGTATATCACTTCAAGGCATCTCTACTGGCCTTTTCTATGATATTAATGTGAATTCCACACAACAAACATAAGATACATATGGTAGGAGAATCTTTTATGAGATACACATGACAAGTATCTGGGCTAAGAAGAATAATGATAGGGAAAGAGATGCAGATCAGGAATCAAGAGAACTGGGCATAAAAACAAACTTAGACAGTTACACCATCTTTTCAAAAAAGAAAAAAGACTCAATTTTGCCAGTAAGACTCTTCAGTATTTGAGAATGTAACTTACTGTTCATATGTGATTGTTTTTCTTATTATTGTATTGCACAGTCCTTTTTATCTATCAGCTGAAATGTAATTCAGTATTCTCATGGTCCAAATCCCCCCCCCCCAGAAAAAACTGTGGTTATCATCTAAAAGCAGGCTAATAATACTGCACAGACACAAACACACACATCAAATGAGTTAGTCCTTACCCACTATCATTTTTGAACTTCTGTTTATCAAGTAGTGCCTACAGCAATATTAAAAGATTACTGGATTCAAGCCAAGCAGTTCAGTACATACCATTTCCTACACATCACCTTTGTCTACTCTGAATGTCTCAGTTATCACAGAACCCTAGGATCAAGACAATCCCAAAATTTAAACCATACAAAGCGCTTCTGTTTACACAGTATTGAGATAATCTGAAAACTCAACTTATACTTGGATACAATTTATTCACTGTATTGGGAAGTTAGGTATCTGGACCTTCAGGTTTAGGGCTGAATCTAGGGGAGCACCCAAGCTGCAAACCTGCCTTTAGGGAGAGTGTAACCCTTATCCAGCACAGGGTGAATCCCTGATCTCCAATCTGATTTTGACAAACCAGGAGCACCTCTGTATTTTGTGGATCAAACTTAAATTTGTTAATTTAACAGAGATAGGGCATTTGATCAAATGGCTGGAATGACAAAAATGGCTTATAATCCGCCCCGCACTCTTAGAACATCGGGTAAGAACCTATTGGAGATAGCAACCTCTAAGTATGTTGCTACATCGCAAAGAGCATTTTCAACAACAGCTCCGAGAATCTGGAACAGTCTCCCTGAGGAGATCCGCTCGGCGACCTCGTTAGAAACATTCAGAAAAGTGATTTTTAGCCGAGCATACCCCACCTGATATGAATACCCCCCTGATATGAATGACTTGTCCTATCTGTGTATGATCCCTGCCTTGTTTGTTGATGCTATTGTTACTGTATGATGTTGTATATTTTATTGTTTTTAGCTGCTTTTAATTGAATTTTTAACATAAACACTTTGTGCTTTTTTAGTCTGTAACCCCGCTTCGATCCACTGGGAGAGGCAGGGAAACATAAATATTATTATTATTATTATTACTACAACTCTGACTCCTCACCTCCATTGCACCTTTGCTGCTTTACAGAGAAAAATGGTGGGAAAAACAGAAAGAGATTAACCCTTGGGATGTCATCCAAGCACATTTCTGGTTATAAAGCTGGTCAACTCGTTCACCCAGGATCAAGTCTTAGGTTGCATCCTCACTACAGAAATAATCCGATTTGACACCACTTTAACTACCATGGCTCAATGCTATGGAATTCTGAGAAAAGTAGTTTGTTGTGGCACCAGAGCCCCCCTCTCTCTCTTGTGTTCTCCCATTTTCTACAACAAGAAAGGACTCAATTTCTGATTTTTAAAAGGCCTTTCCTGATCATAAAATGGCCCAGAGGTACCCCAAAACATTGCAAAAATGTTCTCTATGTCCCCTAGAAGGCATCTGGGGACAGTTTGTACTACAGGTGTGTGTTTGAGTGAGGGGAGCCATAAAATGGACCTGAGGTCACATGCAGCCTGCAGCACACCCTTTACCCATTCCTATTTTAGACCTTTTAAACTGGTTTTACAGGTTTAAATTAATTTAAATTGTTTTTTGTCTGTACACTGTCCTGAGTTCTTTTTCATATAGGAAACAATACATATGAATGAGTATATGAATAGGATGTTGATATGTGGCCTAACTCAAGGACAGAAATATATTACACTTGGAATTAAAGGATTAGATAAGAGGAATAAAAATGAATTATGTTTATAATCGTTTTAGCATGAACAACAAGAAGAAATCAAATCTCAAGGATGAAAAGGTTCATATGATCACGAGCTTCTCCTGGCTCCAGTTAAACACTGAAAAATGAGATATACTATTAAATCCTTTTAAAGAAGGTCTTGGCTTTTTGGCTTGTCAATGCAAAACATCTGGAACAAATATCTGGAGTCAGAACAGCAACTAGGCTTACCTGAATTTTGCAACCGCATATTTTTTCAGGGTAAAAAGGATATGAAGTAATCCCTGGGGACAAGGAAATATCCACTTCTTCCCCATGGTTCATATTGATTAGCAGTTCTCATCAGTATGTTACCCTCCCTCAGGGTTCCCTTCTTGCCTGACTGATCCAAAATATCAGGCATTATGTCTGAATGTGATGATATCATGACACTATGCAGCCCAACGGTTATGTGCTATTCCTACATTAGGCAAACTAACAGAATACTTTCCCTTTATCCTACACAAGGAGGGAAGGGAATATATTCATTGACAAGAAAACCATATTGCACAAACAAGATAGCATCAGTTCAGCTAACTTAGCAATGAGGATGCCTGAGAGAAACATATTTGATCACTTTCAAGTCCCTTTCCCAGAACAAAATTACTAGAAAACTTGCTGTCTGCAACAGGTGACTGTATTTCTCATAACTGCTCCATTCTGGCTCAATATCAATAGCAACCTGGCATGTTTTTAAAGAGTCATGTTAAGTGGACCAAAACCCCTATTAACTCAAGGATAATACACAGTATCTAAGGTTATTACTGAAAATGCTTCCCGCTGAATATATCTCACCTACCCGCTGACTCATGAACCCATTAAACTGTCTGCTATCCTCAAGCATTTAGGCTGCTGTTCAATACTCACTTAAATAGAGAAGTAAATCCCACTGAAATCAATAGGACTTACGTCTGTAAAGATACACACAGGATTGTGTTATTTTGTTACACAATAAAAAGTAACTCCTTAAAAAACAAAGTTTGAACAGGATAGCCTGATTTTTGCATTCTCATTTGAAAACATATATTGTATGGTCCTGGTACCTCCAAAACCTGAATAACATGAAGATCAGATATTACAGGACAATCACATTACACGGTACAACTGAGAATTTTGACAGCTGAGGTTCTCATAATAGATAAAAATAGCAGTTCTTTAATCTGTTTGCCTGGAAATATATCCTGCAGCACCCCCTAAAATGCCTATTCCTTCTGACTATGTCTTAAATTTCTTTAGTTTCTTAACTTTGATTCTCTTCCTGTTACCTCCAAATGCTTTCTTCTGTTTCAACTTTGCAGTTCAGCCAACAGAAGGGGTTGAGTCGGTTTCAAATCCCTGGGAACATTGACAGTCACAATCAATGTTTTGAACATCAAGAACACAGAAATATTCCAGGGAATATTGATAATCACCATATTTGCATTCTGTCAGAAAGTTTTATTAAATATAGAAATAAAGCAAACATCCAAAAACTGTGGGAAAATATCTTGTTCTGGATATTCACAAAATTTATCAACATCATGTGTGGATGTTGACTATCACCAAAATTGTGCACATTCAATGGATCATATCTGCACAGACATGCAAGTTCTAAACCACTGATAGGCAACATGGTGTCCACCAGATATTTTAGACATACAAACAGTATGGCCAAAGAGCAGGAATATTCTGGAGTATGTCTTTTTAAACTGAAAAGCAAGTCACCACTGAACTGCACATGCTCAGTGGGTTATTCTTAAATTTAGAGTTTCTTACAGTCAAACCATACTTTATGTCAATCACACAGCATGTACTCCCACGCTTTGTGTATAAGCATGTAGGATCACTATCTAGACCACTGTACTCAGTCCTGACATTTGCTCATTTCCATTATCGAAAGAAAAGGAGTAAGTGAGTATTAAGCACTCAAAGGAATTTCAATTCAAACCATACTGTGTTATTTTGTTATAGTTATTATTCATGTTCACAACATCCTCCTGTATCAGACTCCCTATCAAATTATTATATCGATGGATGTAATTACATGCTCTAATTTCCTCTGAGTCTGCTTCCATATTAGCCCTTTTAGTTTGCATCCCAGGAAAGTAAGAGAAGATTATAGCACCATCATGTCTTAGACTTCTCACCATTTCAGGAATTAGTTTTAGGAATTATTGCTACACTATAAATGAAAAGGGAAAGCTATCCAAAACCTGATAAATAAAATAGTATCAACTGAAATAATAAATAAGGGAATTAGTTTGATCACTGTTCTGATGTGGTATTGTAATGTATTAAACATGTATTTCTCATTCATAAAAACTGCATTTTAATATGAAAGTCTCAGTATTGGGAGAGCCTATTTGTTGCCTAAAAAGATTACGTAGGTTTAATTTATAAATTCAACTTTAAGCATCAGAGAAATGAATCTAACCATTTTCCTGGAGGAAAAAAATCAATAAAAACAAAAAACAAAAAGACACAAATCCATGGCTGAGAAGGGATTTGAACTCTCATCTCCAGAGTCATAGGGGCTGGATAGATGGGCAGAAAGGGGCAGCGAGAAGCTGCCCCTTTCTGCCCCAGATGGAGGCTGCAGCAACCAAATGTCGTGGCCTCCGGAAGGTCTAAAAAGAACCCACTCCCGCATCTATTTGTATCTGCATACTTTCTAACTGTTAGGTTGGCAGACGCTGGCCCCATCATGCAGCACTTGGGGGCTTAAACTGCCAACCTTCCGATCTTCCAATTATCAGAATTGGCATCTTCACCACTAAGCCATGGCATCCCTTAGAAATATCAACATGAAAATATCCAAAGAAATATCCCACTATTGCCACATGTACGCCAAGTGCAGCAGATCTTCCCAGGTACAGTGGGCTGTAGGAAGATGAAGGAATTAGCAAAAATAGTCTGTCCTTTTCTACAGTGAGAATGTCCTGTGAGTAGAGTTCCAGTCACCTTAAGCCACTGTCATTTTATTAATGTGATATGTATGCTAGGTGCAGAATGCAATCATGGAAACCCAACTTGATACTGTCGTAGGCACAAGGGAAGTAATAGTTATATTGTTGCAGTTTCTACATGCAGCTCTACAGAACAAGCTTCCTCTTCATTTGTCAGGAAGTCCATGTTTTTTAAACAGCATAGCTTTTTTTTTTAATCCACCCCTTTAGCTATTCAGATGTTATACCTCACACTTCCAAGAATACTGAGTCTGAAATAATCCCAGGATTGGATTGAATTTACTCACATTGAGCTGTGTTTACAGCCTCAGTTAGCAATTAACACAAACTAAATTATCATAGTGCTACTTTAAACAAATTCACTGTCTAGTTTTTGTACTTGTACTTGCCAGATCCCTATGTTTGTTTCATTCAAACAATACCTATGTTGGCTGGATACCAGTAGTGTATGTTTCCTAAACCCTTACAAATTACAAGCTCAGGAATCGCAACTTTGTTCCAAATATGGCATGTATCTGCTCATCCATACACACTTCAGTTATAGCTGTGTGATGAGGAAAGGTATGGCACCTTCTCTAAGGCGGGATACAAACCGCCATAGTACGTCTTCTATAGTACTAGGGTTAGGAAGGGGCAGTGCTTCCGACCCCTTACCCTAGTACGTATAGAATACGTACAACATGGCGGTCCCCTTCCACATGGGGGACGCCATGTTTACGTACGGACGCATAGCGTCCAGACGTGTCGCGGCCGCTTATGACATCGCGAATGCGCCAGCGGCGCTTGCGACGTCATAAAGGCGCCGCAAAAAGAAGCTCTGAAATGGAGCTTCTTTTTTGCTCTGCGCAGGAGCCACACTGTTTGGGGCTGCTGTGGCTCCCGCGCGGAGCAAATGGCGCTGGCGGGAGACCGCCGCAAAGCGGCGGTCTGTATCCCGCCTAAGACTTCTCTTAGCAGCAAAATGTGCTTGCTTTGAAAAAATAATCCTAAAGCACACATGCAGGCTTCAAATAGGCTTCAAGTCCATCATTCAGAAATTCCTGCCCACATGATCCTACAATTCAAACTCACTTCCACAGCTATAGCCTATTGTCACCTATGCCATCTTTACACTTAGTTATTTGTTCTAAAAAATCTGTTTTAAAAATGACTCAAAGTGGGCCAACCTTAAGATGGGGAGACCACACCAAAAGTGTAGAAAGGAGCCACACAAAAAAGGGTAATAAAAAGTGAAAAGCTCACAATAATTTTTATTGCTGCATTCTTTCTAGCTTCAGGTTTGGAAACCATTTGACATCCATGATGAAGACATGTGATTGACCGATAATCTTCTATATCTGTAAAATGCATTATCCTTGCTCTAAAACAGAGGTTTACACTTCATTTAGCCTTGGGCAAACAGATATGGTCAACTTGATTCCAGACATCTTTTTTAAAAAAAGTATCAGACATTTGTTTTCTACAATACATGTCACATGTCTGCACAAAAGAACATGTAGCTTCCTTGAATGTTGTCTGTCTTTATACAGACTTCTTTTTCCCAAGTTGAGGTTAAAAGGTTGAAATTGAAGAACTGTGTAATCATGCATTTTTTTAAAAAAATCTTTTCACTTTCATTCCACAGCTATCAAAAGCAAATTAACCTGGAAGGCCAATTTATACATTAAATTCACTGTCCTGACAGAAGGGCCAGCACACTCACCTATATTGTTCAAAAGATCTGGTTGGGAACTTGATATCCCAGTCTTAGAGGCTTCAGAACTAATAGTATAATACAGTCGACCCTCCATATCCTCAGACTTCTTTATCCATGGCATCAAGCATCCATGGATTGAAAATTTTCCAAAAAAATTCAATTCCAAAAAGCAAATTGTGATTTTGCTATTTTATATAAGGGACACCATTTTACTATGCCATTGCATTTGATGGAACTTCAGCATCCACAGATTTTGTTATCCACACGGGGTCCTGGAACCAAACCCAGTGGATAACAAGGGTCCACTGTACACTGAAATGTTGGTGCAAAGACTATTAAAATTATTGTGGGAATGTGCCATAGCTGAGGACAGTTCATAGCTCACAGCACACAGATGGTATTCAAGATGGTACAGCACACAGATGGTATTCAAGATGGCCCAGGTCTGATTCCTAGCGAGGGCACAAAAAGGTGGCCAGTGACCAATGTCCATCAGTGTTTCTTTTGTGCCATACGTCACTTATGGTGACTCTAAGGTGAACCTATCACATATTTTTCTGAGGTTGAGAGTGTGTGACTTGCCCAAGGTCACCCAGTGGGTTTCCATGGCCAAGCAGGCATTCGAATCCTGGTGCCCAGAGTCACGGTCCAACGATCAAACTACTACAGCACACTGGCTCTTCAATGTACTGCACACAGTGCAAAAACAGATGGACTAATGGTAACTATAAAATTAGGAGGTGGCATCATGTGCCACTGCCTCTCCCCCATGTGCTTACTTTTAGAATTATATGCTTACATTTATGAACATCAATTCCATATCTAATATGTATATTTGCCAGATCCAAGATTGATAATTAAATTTCTATATAGTTAAACAGTTGTATGTTCCCTAGACCCTGTACCGCTACAAGCATCAGGAAATGTGTTGTTTATAAGCATAACCATATAATTCTAAAAATAAGAACATGGAGGAGAGGCAGTGGCAAATGACACCATCACCTAAGGTGAAGGCATAGCCATAGGGTCTAAACTCAGTTTACACTCGTGAATCCAGTGTACACCCAGTGCTTCAACTGAGCAGATCAAATGCTCTTAAATTTGAGGAAATTAGGAATAATTTTGGAACACTCACAATTACAGTATCTGAAAAGCCCTGCAGAAGGCACAGAGCTACACATGGCCCATGCATATAAAACATTCTTAAGTATACAGAGTAATGCCTTTTCTGCTACATTTCAAGTGTATCTCCAGAACTTACTCCTGAGATTTTGAGCCAGCTGCAGGTACTCAACAAAGGTTTTAGGGGGAAATTTATAACCCTCTTAACTCCCACTGTGAAAACACTGCAGGGAATAGTAAAATACAAGGGAGGAATAGAAGAAAAGAAAGGCATTGAAGCCCTACAAGTGGCCAACAGTGTGAAAAGAGAGAAAAGAAAGAAGTGCACAATACCTTTTAAGCAGAAAAGCCTCCATGGCAAAACTGATAATTTAGAAATTCCACAACCACAGAGCTAACACCTATTTTGGGTTTCTGCACATGTGGAAAGATCTAACACTCAGAGGTTTCTGAAAGAATGACTAGCAATGATGCTTCCAGATCCTCTTTCCCAATCTTTATTAATGAAAAGGTCCCTTGAAAACTACATTCTTTCAAACTGCAGAATGATATCACTGCTCTGATTATGATGATGTGGAAACATTTTATTAAACCTATCTAGAGCTAAAATGACAGGATCATAATAGCCTAGCACTAGGGATGTGAGGAAAGCTCATTACTGTTCATTAATCATACAGGAGCTTTTGTTTTATCTATGCTAGGTTCAAGTATTTATAAACTCTGAAATTTGGCACCTGCTTGACTTTGCAGATACTTCATTTGCAAAAGAAGCAAGGAGTGGGCACATCAGTGAGAAACTGTATTTTCAGGATAGTGGGTCCTTTATGCAGTGGTGGGCAGGTGTGTGAACACCCACCAACCCCTGAGCCAGCCTGATGACCCAGGTGAGCATAGCACAGGCCAAGCTGGCCCATCTGCTCAGTCGCTTAGTCAAGGTAATTTGAATTACTCCACTAAGTTGAAAGAGGAGGGGGAGGAATTCAATTCTAAAAATAAACACAGGCCATCTTTCCTTGTTAGACACTGTGGAAGGGAAAGATAGCTGAGTGTTTTATGCTAATCTCCAGTCAACCACCAAAAAATCCATTCAAAGCATAGAAGTACATATATGCATCTATATTTCACATGCACTGACAGTGTAGATAAGCATATGTAGCTAGTAGGATCACCTAGATAACCTGACACTCCTCATTTTAATTCTGTCAATCTCAGTCAAAACAATATGAACTACTACACTGGATTACAGGAGGGGAGAGAGGATAAGGGGAGACAAAATTCCATCATACAGATAAACACAGCCCATCCTTCTTTTAGATACTGCGAACTGAGTTTTATGGTTTACATTGCTAATTGCAAGAAGAGTTATGAAGGGAAAGACAGTAGATTGTTTTATAGCCTTCTTGTTTTGGGAAATTGTCAGGAATGTTTCCCTTTTCTGTGAAGCCTGACCAAGTTGAAATATCTCATTCTCCACAGAGAAGCTAGAAGAGTAATAAAATTTCCCATCCTCCCTTCAGGGATGGGCAGAACATCACTACTAGCACTTCAACACCTGGCAGTAGTCACCCAATGTTATAAATATAGACTTTTATACTATTTAGCAAAAGCAACAATTATAACCCTATAATTGTTGAAAAGACAATTAACAAGTTCAGTATGATTTTCTATCAAGAATGTGTTTGGAAACTTCAAGAACCTGTATTAATGGACAAGCCCATCCATAATATGAGAAATCTTCAATTTGAAGGCTTTGCAATTCTGTGCACTATGATTTCTAATTTAGACTCAGTACAGACCTCCGTTTTGCGGTGGCCTGGAGCTGAAATTAGGGCTGGGGATTGCAGAGCTTCCATATATTCCACGCTCTCCTGGTGCCATTTTGGGCGTGCGCTCATCCACATGCCGCACGCACCAATGATATGTCTTATGCGCCGTGTCCAAATGGGGCAGTGTGAAAGAGACATCACTGCGCCGCTCCAGGTTGCTAATGTCACCTTGGCAGCGGAGCGGAAAGGACCTGCTTTTTCGCAGCTCCTTTTTGGGGCAGGTTGTTGCCATGCCCACATGGTTGGCGCAGCAACGATCCGGGGCAGAAAGGGGTGACGTCTCAGCGTTCCTTTCTGCCCATCTGTATCCCCCCTTAGTTGGCTGTATTTAATAATTTTCTTCACACTTTTTAAGGCCCCATTGATTACATTTTCAGTGTACTGAAAAAAATACTATGAAAATATTAAGTTAAAAATAATAAAGCACATAAAAATATGAAGCATTACTAGAAGGTACAGACTGGCTGCAAGTAATTTTGACCTTTAATCTGAGCAGAGATAGAAACAGCTGATCCTTGGACCAGCTGCAATACTATCAAGAATGTTTAGCGTATACAATTTAAACTAGTTTTCAACATATGTTACAAACAAATGCTTTGCCTAAAACTGCAGAGGTTCAACCCCTATCTTGCTTCAGCAAGTAAGAAACATAAAATTCCAGCAAGTTGCTCAATGGTTAGAATAGTTCCTCTTGCTTGTGTTTGCCATTAGAATGTGGAAACATTTTCATTTCCATCTGTTTAACAGATGCTCAGATCAGCATTCTGCAAGACAACATTTCATATAAAAACATCTTCAAAATGGTTAGCACGCATCTAAGTTAGTAAAAGTTTGGGAAGGCTACATGTTGAGAAAAACATAATCTGCTGAGGAGGAAAAAAACCTTGAAGAAAACTGGAATACGTCTGGGATCTTTTACTGCATTCTTTCATCTATCATTATCCAGCTAACTGAAATATTTGTAGGTTTTTTAAGAAGATAGATTCTACAAACCCAGGGGATGTTCAGCATATAATCTGTCATATTTTTACATATATTTTAATAATCTTAATACAAAAAAAAAGGGAGGGGGAACCATGGACATTGGCTGTGTTTGGACAGAACCATATACAATAGTTTATTCATTTATTTATTAAAATATTTCTATCCTGCCCTATGTCCAAAGATCTTATGGAGACTTAAAGAATAAATTATTATTATTATTATTATTATTATTATTATTATTATTATTATTTTAGAAGATTAAAAATGTATTAAATAGTTTACCAATTTAAAAAAAACACAGACATTTTAACACTGGTTGAAACAATATTGAACAGTGCAACCTTTAGTAGAATGAGCCTAGATAATCCTTGACTTGTGTGCTTCTCCCACTCCTTCTTCTGTCTGGTGCGTCAAAGAATTGGAGATCCCATTTCTGATAAACCACAGAGCCCCTCTGGTGCCACATCAAATTACAATTCTTAGAATTCCATGACATTTAAAGTGGTGTCAAACCTGATTATCTCTGCAGTATGGATACAGCCAGAGTGAGAAGGTAAGAACAGTCCTTCTCTATTATGGCACTCTTGTTGTGGGATGCCCTCCCCGTACAGGCCCCAACTGGCATCAAAGATGGATTTATTATGGAATCAAGTTAAAGCACAGCTGTTTATTGAAGTCTTTAGGGTCTAGTGATTTAATCCAATTTATACAGGTAAAAGGTTTTACCTGTGTTAATATGTCAGATAATCAACTGTAAATACTTTTACTGCCCTGTATTTTTAATCATTTTCAGAATTTTATTGTGTGCCATGTTAAGACAACTGGATACAGGACAGGATATAAGTATTGTAATAAATTAATAGATTAAATGAATGTCAGCCAGGCTCTTTGTCATCATTAAAGTAGAGTGAACTATGCTCACATTTATTGTTATTGTTAATTCAAAGAGAAAACAAAGTACAAAATTAAATTTGTATATTATGTTCATGTCATAGACAGCACTGCATAAAATTCCTCTCCATTTATTTCTCGACTCTTAAACTGGTGCAAATGCATTTGAATACATGTGTATTATGTAGTGTTCATGTGGATTCACTTCATTATCATCATATGACATCATGAGGGAAATAGAGAAGATTCAAAATCTGAATTTCTACTAATTTTTGCCCCAAACCTGAGATGTTTGTGAGTGAATATTAACTAACCTAGCTAATATACAAGCAGAGCAATGGGAAATATGTAGGTTAGACCAGACGAAGACAGCTGTCATATAGCTGCTAAGACTTTTGGTTGAGTGTTTTTAAACTATCTATCTCAAAACCTTTTCCAAAATATTTCAAGAATCAAAAAAAAAATACTGAGAGTATTGAAACCAAACATAAGGTTTTCTGTTTACAGCAAAATAAACAAGAGTCCTTGTTTCCTCAATGAATTATAGGTTCTCCTTTTACACTAAATCATAGATATAACAATGTTATCCTGATCCCCTCAGGATAGTTTTCTTGCCAAGTCTACATTTTGGAAAACACTCTGGAAAACTATTTTTCTGAATCCATTCCGATGTATTGACATTGCTGGTGGTGGGAAGGCATCCAGTGAAAAAACTGCTATTCCATATCTTACACTGCAGTTAATATAAAATGGCTGGCCTCTTAGATGATACTATTCAGATGCTTCCAAGTTTTCCCCATGGTTTCATTGTTCATCAGGTATTTGACCCAGATTAAAGACAAAGTGTACACACACACTCACAAAAGAGAGGGGGGGAGGGAGATTTCCATATTTAGGCTGCATGGGCCAACTGGAAGTAAAATTCAAAGCCACTGGTTTAAGGTTATTCTGTGTTAAAGGAAATAACATCTATGAAGAGCTGTAAAAACCCCAAAACACTGACTAAATCAAAACTCTATAAAAGGGGAAAGTTGGATGAGGAGCAACCTCGTGTCTCTTGCCAAGCTAAGCAGCAAATTTGCAGAGCAGAAAGTAGCGTTTTGGATTTATACCTCCTATTCGAGTTCTGAGTAAAATCAGTCAAACTTAGTTTAGCCACCATGAGAACAGCATAACACCAACCCACACTACTAAATTTAGAAAGAAGGTTGCCTTCTAAAACTGATGTAGACAGAGACTTTTTATTTGATGGAGTTCTAAGAAGGAGAAATAGAGAACAAAGAGCCAGGTTGACTAGTTTAAGCATACCCTGAGGGATGTACGCTGTCACATACAGATGAAGGCACCAACAGCAGTTCTGCATGGATGGCACTTCCCTATGTCTTCTGGAAATCCCTAGAGTCAGTGGTATACGCATTCTCCTCTTTAGCTGGACTTTCAAAACTGTTCTATTTATACCTATATAAACAGCTTTTCTCTCTTTTTTTCCTTGTTCTTTTCCTCTTAATCATTTAGTAGTACTGTTCCTCATGCTTGATACTAGACAAAAATAGTGTGTAGTATAAGTAAGCTTCTTTAGTTTTAAACAGTGTACTAAAACATATACATTTGCAAATGTAACATATACATTTGCAAGTTTAACTGTCCCTCTGCCCCAAATCTTTAAAAAATTTCACTTTAAATCTTATGGAATAAAATTTTAATAAAGAAAATGAAGCAGTCATTTTCATTTTAATTGCTTGCTTACTTGTTTTACAAATTTAGAAAATAACAAATATTGATGTTCTCATACAAACCTATGCCTCTACACGTGAATCTACTGCCAGCCATAATGAACCAACATCAAGAATTATTCTCAAGAATTACTCATATTCATAGAAGAAAGTGTATTTTCCATTTCTGGCAGAAGTCTGTAATCTGCATGAGCAAGATTTAAATCAAAATAAACAGGATTTGCAAAAAAATAATCTGCAAACTGCTGCTCAATGAGATTGAAAGTAAAATTCTCAGGTTGATCCTTTTGTGATGTCAGAGCAGCTAAACCAATCCTCATTAGAGGAAACTGTTAAGTGCCCTGATATCTCTATGATCCAGCGATGTTTTTGATATCAAATTGCTGTCACTTGCTATTTGATGTTATTTTGTTGCCTGTTTTATTGAATCATTTCCTGTATTGCTATGTATTTTATATGTATTATCATATTAGAGAGGCAGGCTAACTCCAACAGGCCATCCATTAAGAAGCCAAGCCCTCCCTCCAGTCCATCTCCCTTGGTCCAGGCCTCGGAGGTAGAGAAGAACTGCTGGCCCTCATCTCCTTCCCCACCACCACTCCCTTCTCCTTTTGTGTCGTGTCTTTTTAGATTGTAAGCCTGAGGGCAGGGAACCGTCCAATTAAAAAGATTCTATGTATATCGCTGTGTAAATTTACAGCGCTTTATAAATAATGGTTAATAATAATAATAATAATAATAATAATAATAGAAGGCCAGTATGGGCTGCAGAAGATGTGATGAATTACAAAATACCGGAGAAGACAGTGTTGTGAATATAGCATGTAGACACTGGACATGTGGAAGGCTAAAATAATGGGAGAAGGGACTTGAGAAAGAGGAAGCAGACTTTCCCAACACTCTGCATTTCTTACAGGAACTGAATATCATAAGATGAATTCTGACAACTAGACCAAACCAGAACAGGATTCCCTTTAACTCCCTGATTTGGTCTAAACCCCCTCCTGTCCACTTGTGTTGAGATACACCAGATCTTGTCAGGGTGTTGTGAAGTCAATGAGGCCACTATCAGTCAAATTAGCCTTTTCCATTTTTGGGATATCAAAAGCAAGCCATCATGTCGGGAACCACTTTGGTTCTTTCAAAGAGTTATCAAATCTTTGTTTTCCATGAAATCACCTTGGCCTGAGGCTATTTTAAAGATATAAATATGCCCAGGAAAACAAACACACACACACACACACACACACAGACACACACACACACACTGGTGGCTGTTTGCCTCAGACTCTCGGTCTGGGTCGCTTCTGCTTTCCATGGACCATTCTTCAGGACAGGTACTATATATACTCATGTATAAGTCTAGAAATTTTAGTCAAAAAAACTGACCCCAAAAACCTAGGTCGACCTATCCACAGGTCAATGTAAATACTATTTTTAACTCTTATTAAAAAGGAAACTATCCTCTTATTAAAGGCAAGAGTGCAATCTGTCCTGGAGGCACTGACCTCCCTCTACTCTCTCTTCCATCCAGCCAGAACAGTGATGCCTGCCATAATTTTGTAGGTTCTTTGGCATTGTTTTCCATTGCTTCATCATTTAGGTCCTTTGTTGCATGAACCCAAGTTTTACCCTTGACTTATCCAAGGGTCATATCAAAATCCATAATTTTGCCCCCAAAACCTGCAGTCGACTTATACATGAGGTTGACTTATAGTCGAGTATATATGGTAGATATTATCCTCAATCCAACCCTAAACTGTTTCTCTTCACTTTTCTATTTGAGTTAGCTCTGTATGTTGGGAGATAAGAGTGAATTTATCTCGTGCGTGTGTTCTTTCTTATTCTTCCTAAATAAAAGTTAAATAGTTAATTTGTGCCTGGAGTCTTAGAGCCCAAATAGACAGGCCATAATAAAGAAGCTGTGCCAAAGCTACACTCCAGTCCTTAGGACTGTAGCATGGCTTTGGCGCAGTTTCCGGCCTCTTAGGATGCATGCATCGCTTAAACAGCATACCTCCAAAGTGACCTGAAGCAGATTTATTTTGGTCTGTCTGTTCGGGCCCTTACTCAGAGAGAACTGGCAACTCTAGTGCTTCAATCCTGGTGTTACCCCCCCGCCCAGAAAAGACAATACAAATTTTCCCAACTTATTAAAGACAGACTGCTACTAGCATGGAGCCTCTCCACACTTGTGCATCACTGTGAGTAATAAAACTGTGAAATTTCCCCACGCAAATCCCCTTAGACAAAGTAAGTCAAAAGAAAAAGATGGCATAACCAGAGGACACAGGGGTCAAATAAGAAATTGTGAATGACTGAATAAATCAGAACATGCTACCATGAAAGGCAAGTTGACATCCTTCAAGTTAGAATGAAGGGGACTATCCTACCAATTTATTTGTATTGACTTCAGAATTTTCATACTGCAATATTGTATAGACATACTGTACATTTCCCTTTAAAAATGCTTTAGATTATTAATGTCAAAAACTATTTATAGCTTCTGAAGGATAGCAGAAAGTGTCATTTCTTAATTTCTCCTTTCTTCTTCTTAATAATGTTACTTTTTCAACAATCCAATACTTTTATTTTAAAAAGCAATGATGAAGTGACAGAAACAGTTTCACATTACTTGTAACAGAAAAGGAAATTCTGGCTAGGTTTGTAAGAATTCTCAGACACATGAGAACATACAGCCTCACTTAAAGTAAGGGTTTTCAAGTAAGTTTTGCTCATGCCAGCTCTGATTTTGTACTACCTGCAGTGTAGTAAACAGAATCAAAACTTATTTTTTAATCAACATATGTATCCACCTATATATAAATAGAACATACAAACTAGGGCAATACAACAGACAGAAAATGAAGCATTCAAGCAAACAAGAATCCAGAAGTTATCTACAACTGTGGTTTCTGCACTAACTCTCTCCTGGGCATCTCCTAAGTAAGTGTTATGAATATAATGTTAAATTATATATGCAGTGATGCCTGCCTGGGACTGCACGGAAGTCTTTTTTTTATATTTAGGATTTCAACAATCCTTAAAGCATATCTTGGGTCTGGAGACAGAAAAAGGATAGGTTCCTTCTCTTCAATTGTCTGTCAAGCTGCATTAATCTATAAAACTTACTGAGGAGTGTTTGCATTTCACTTCTAGCAGCTCCATTTAATTAAGAGATTGCTCTCAACTATTTGGAATTCTACATGATTCACATTTTGGGGCTTGAATGCTCAACTAATGTAATGACTATGTATTTCCATTGATATAAAAGACAGTAAAATATGAAATAATAATAGCTTAAGATGAATTACACAATTATCAACTGCATTATACATTAGACTAAAACATGCTCTTTCCACTGCTATCTGCTTACTGAAGTTTTGTGTTATGTGAGCCACAAGTAAACATATCCATTCATCTGGACATTTAAGTTATCTTTTCTAGCCATGGACTTAAGCGTCTTCAGGTATTGCCAATGCTCACAATGCACAATACATGAGGCTCTGATACCACAATGATTCCAAACATAAGAAATATCATGAGTTGTTATTGCCAGACTCATTTTTGAAGCTTGCATTACTGAGTAACAAGGAGAGGGTATTCTATAATTGGAGCAACTGCCACTGAACTATGGTTCCTTGCCCAGTTTTAAAAATTAAGTATGGGATCCCTGAAACACCTTGGTGGTTTAATGGCACAGTACTTTAATGAGCAAACCCAGAAATATTCCCACCCACCACAAACCCAACCTCTTTTAAAGTTTTCCTGAGTCTGAGGAATTGACAAGAGTCTGAGGAATGGACCTGGGAACCAGATGCTGCAAGGAGGAGGTGCTGCAAAATTCTTTGAGCATATATTGAACCATAAACAGATACAAATGCTATTCAAGGCAAGAGAGCTACTTCAGTGTGGCCTTTTATTAAAATTTGTTTCAGATGATGATTTTCCTTTTCCATTTTTTCAGTAATACAATTCCATTAAAGACAAATGAACTGTTAGGGACACATTATCACAATCAGTTAGCAAGTATTACACATAATTCATCACCACATGCATAGACCAAATTCAAGAATAACTAATATAAGAATGTCTAGCTTGCTAAGGATCTCTGCAAGCACAAGCAATCCCAATTATTGTCTACCCAAAGGTGAGCCATTCCAAAAAACCATTTCCTGAAGAGCATCTGCCTGGTCCATACAATTTGCAAAAAGTTATCTAAACAAAATGTCCATACCAGTTGGCATTTATGGCTACATGAAGAATATTCAAGTGCATTCCCATTACTCTATGACTGGAGGGTGCAACATTGGCCTGTTATAAAAGTATCTGAAATCTCTATTATTTATTTATTTATTTATTTACGGTATTTATGCCCTGCCTCACTGTCAAATTTGGCAATATTACAGTGCGATGTAATTTTGTTTGAACACAAGGCATGTGTAAAGAATAACTCCCAAAGTATTCCTCTAGCATCCTTGCTCACCAAAGTGCTTCCCCCTTTTGTTTTCTTTTAATATTCCCATAAATGTTTCAAAGCAGATATAAAATTATGTGCAGTCACGACTAAACTCAGAGTGATTATCTCCTGGAGAAAAGGCTCAATGTATCTTATCCTTTTTTCCTGGAGTCCTCCAACACTTGCTGCAACACCTTCTCCTCCTTCAAAGATAGGCCTTCTCTTTCTCCTTAGAACAGACCAGAGTTAACCCAAATGAGGCCCTCCAATTTTTTCACTTTGCCCATAGACTATTTTTATTATTTCTATTATTATATTTACATCTATTCCACCTTTTACAACAAATTAAAAAGCACCTCATTAAAAATTCACAAGATATAAAAGTTAAAATGAGATTAAGCAATCAAAAGTTAAAACTAGATTAAATCATACATCACTTAACACATGCATGCACACAAGCACACATATGCGTGCACACACACAAACACACCAGCACAACAATTAGCAAGAACCTACTTAGGCAAGATAGGCCTTCTATAGTAAATCATCAAAGGTCTGTCAGAACGGAAAAATATTTGCAAAAAGAAAGGGGGAAGGATGCCAGTCTAACTTCCCTGGGAAGGGAATTCCAAAACCAGGGGCAGCCACAAAGAAGGTGGGACAGCGGTGGGAAAGAAAGAAGGGCCTTCTCAGCAGATCTCAAAGAATGTCCTGGTTTGAAAATAAGAATACAGTCCTGGACCTGAGCCATACAGGGCTTTATAGGTTTAAAAAAAGCCAGACCTTTGATTTGTTCCTGGAAATGGACTGGCAGTTTGTGAGTCTGTTGCAACCAGGTTCAATGGGGCCTCCTTATCCATGGACCTGCCATCCGTATATTTCAGCATCCGCAGATGGCAAGCCCCAGTTGTCCCCAATGGCAGCGTGTGCATACAGCCTCATCGCCATCAGAGACAGACCCCACTTGCACACACCACCATTTAGGACAACATGCTGGGGGGGGCCAATCTGGAACAGATCCCCCCTAGTTGTATAGCTAGTTGTATAGGCAGCCCCAGTAGCAATCTGGCTACAGCTCTTTAAATCAGTGGAGTAAATTATGCTAGAGATAAAATAGGACATCAAAAGAAGCAAGGAAGAAGGGGTGGGCTTGCTCAGATAGGCTATAGCCACCTTGGACTCTATGCACTGTAATGCAAGAACAGTGAGTTCTGCATAACTGTGTGGCTCTGTGCTGAATGTTTGCCACATCCTTAATGAAATTTCCTAAATAAAGTTGATGTGTCATCTAGAAATGCTTATACAGTCAGCCCTCCATATCCATGGAATTTTATCCATGTCATGAAAACATTCATGGAATTTTATCCATGGCATGAAAATATTAAAAGAAAAAAAACCCAAAAGCAAACCTTATTTTTTGGCATTTTATACAAAGACATCATTTTACCATGGCACTGCATTTAATGGGACTTGAGCATCCATGGATTTTGGTATCTACAGCGGGTCCTGGAACCAAACCCCAACAGGTACCAAAGCTCTGTCCTATTTCCTATATACAGGGCCAGCTCTACCATATAGGTGACCTAGGCAGCGGCCTAGGGCGCCAAAATTTAGGGGGGTGGCATGGCAAGGAGGCCAGAGAGAAGTCCCAGAAGCCCCACCCCCTTCCCCCAACAGGCACGTGTCACGAGAGGAGGAGGGGAGAGGCTGGGAGGGAAAGGACTCAGAGGCACCCAAAAGCAACAAGAAGAAGAAAGAGCCTCCTCCTGCTGCTGCTTTTGGCTCTGGAAGGCAGGGGCCCCACACCCGTAGCTAGGCTGGGGCAAGCGGGGCAGTGCCCCGGGGCTCCCAACCAGAGGGGGCCCCAAAGAGATGCGGCTCCCCCAGATCAAGAGAGCTGCAGAAAGTGCTGAAAGCAGCAGAAAGCTGCTTTCTGGCCCTTCACGAAGCTGCGAGAGAGGAGGTTTGGATACTTAAAAGCAATGCCAAACTGGAAATTAAAGTTGGAAGCCTGCGCTAGCATTCCCAAAGAAGACCCTCTCTTTCCCACAATAAGCCCCAGCTGGGTGATCCTGGGGGGCGGGAACGGCAGGCCTGGCACCAGCCCTGGAGAGGCTCAGCAGGAGCTGGCCAGCCAGCCGGCCTTCCTCTCTCTCTCTCTCTCTCTCTCTGTCTCCTTCCTCCCTTCTTTCCTTTTTCTCTCTCCTTCCTTCCCCCCTTTTCCTTTTCTTTTTCTCTCCTTCCTCCCTTCTTTCCCTTTCTCACTCTCTCTCTTCTTTCTTCCCCTCTCTCTCTTCCTCTTTTCTTCCCTTCTCTTCCTTCTTCTCACTTTTTCTCCTTTCTTCGTTTCTCCTCTCTCTTCCCTTCCTTCTCTGCAGCACCCAGACTTCAAGACCCCTTGGAATTCCCTCCTGGGCAGAAGGTTGGAATGGAGGACATGTCTGGTCAGACTTAGGCTGTATCTACACAGGAGAAATCACCCAGTCTGACACCACTTTCACTCTTTCCTGGCTCTAGGCTATGGAATTCTGGGAGTTGGGCCCACAACAAACTCCCAGAATGCCATAGCCTTCAGCCAGGATGCTTAAAAGCAGTGCCAAACTGGGTGATTTCTCTTCTTTCTCCTATTCTTCTTTCTCCTCCTTTTTTTTCCTTTCTCCTCCTCATCATCATCCTCTTCTTCCCCGCTTCCTCCTCCCCTCTTCCTCCTCCCCCTTCTTCTGTTGTTCTCAGTATTTTTTATAAACTTCTGTGCACAAGTTACCAGTGCTCCTTTCTATTACTCATAATGCAGTTCAATGCAATGCTGTGTGTATGTGTGTGTAGAACTGTAAGAGACAGAACTAATAATCCATATGACTCTCCTATCTGTTTCACAAGAGAGCAATGTCTAAAAGCACTGTACAATAAAAAAGACACCCATCTCAACAAATTAGATTTATTTCAAGTGTTAGGAATAAAGGATGGTCCATCTACTAAAGCCAATTCAAGGCAAAGATACAGTGTCTGCACTAATCACCACAAAGAGCCAACAGAGTAGTAACCATAGCAACCCAGCCGAGGTCTCACTCATACAAATTACACCAGAGACTATTCCAGTGGTTTTATCCAGAAAGCGAAGTGGTTACACAAAGGTGAGAACATTTTTCAAGGGCATTTCATAACAAGCCAATGGACAGTGACAGCAAAATCTGCTCACAGTAACCACAATAATAAATTTCAATATTTCTCTATCATTTGGTGTCAGAAGACATTCCATGGAACAAATCTGAACCCTGCTTGTTATATCTATAGACTTAGGTATCTCCTGTAACCAATGTGCCCAGTATCTACCGCACACAAAAAGATTGATAAGCTGAAAAATGCTGTATCACATGTTCTGTAAATAGCTTAGTGAGTCTACAAAACTTTGCAACTCTTTAGTACTTCACTTTTAATTTTTATTTTTTAAAAAGGGAAGCTGATTTTGTTGACAGAGCAACTGACACAAAAGCAAGTTCAGTGGCTAGTCAAAAGACATGCATTATAGGGGTGGAGGGAGTGTAAAAGAGAAAGAGGGTACTGATCAAGTTGCTTTTTAAAAAATTCCTGCATTTTAAGTA
This sequence comes from Sceloporus undulatus, assembly GCF_019175285.1. Classification (NCBI taxonomy): domain Eukaryota; kingdom Metazoa; phylum Chordata; class Lepidosauria; order Squamata; family Phrynosomatidae; genus Sceloporus; species Sceloporus undulatus. The sequence goes on from NC_056524.1 coordinate 234,591,335, forward strand.
TGAAATCCAAAATTTAATGAGATATGGACAGAAAACAAACTGCTTCTTTGCTGGCATGGGCATGTGGAATCTAAGCAGCTGAAGCTATCACACAACCTTAGCTGCCGTTCCATATCACAAGTTCCCAGCTGGCAACCAATGTCATCAACAGTGAAAAGAAATCCAGGTACCATCATAACTAAGGAAGCTCTGTTCTTTGTAACTTCAGCTGTTGCTCCTGCTATGAAGTTAATTCTTCATGCACTCAGACAAGCTTATCTGTACTGTTGAAACTGAAGTGATATTAGCAATGATTTTTTTCTATGAATAGTTATGAAATGTAATTTTCATTTCATAGCTGCTATAATAACATTACCCCTACAAAATCACTTTGGATTGTTACTAATGTATGTGTACATAGAGTGGCATCCTTCATAAACAAGTCAAAGCATTTCACAAAACTCTGCTCTACTAACATGTTGTGAATTAATGTTACTTAATCAAACCCACCTAAAATTCATAAAGTGCATACCAAATCCACCACCAGATCCACTTCTTGACCTTAGGCCAACTTTTCCTATAATCTTTGGTTCTGCTCTGTTTCCTGCTTTTGCATTTCAATCCCCCACGGTCATCAATTAGTCCTATTTGGGTATGTGATCATATCACAGTCAAATAAAGCTACACACATTATGGCAAAGACTAAAATTTTTGAAAACACAACATATTTTGTGTTGTTTTAAAACATACAGTCATATCTAAGGCACATCTTTTTGGTTGTCAGCCCTCTGATGAAGCTAACTTTCAAAACAGTTTGCCAAAATTAAGGTCTGTACAAATTCTTCTTTTAGCAAATAAAAAAACTGAAAGAGAAAGCACAGCAGAATGAATATATGAAATGTGCTGAATATATGAACTAATGTAGTTAACAGTGAGAGTTGATATATCCCAGGCAGAAAAGAAAAAAGTAAGTCTCAGGAATACTCACACTACATGCAATATCAGTTTTAGGCTCAGAATAAATTACAGTTGAGGCCCATAGATTATGCATCCCCATTTCCCCCACAAATATACCAATTTTGGTAGCAGTATATGTATACTGTTTCATAGTTTAAGGCCTCAGTATGATTTGAGGAACTTGGTTTGGCATGAGGAAGTGGCGGGTTTATCTGTGATATTTAATTTATAATCTGCCTTCTTCCATAGGCCTCTAGGTTTCTAGGCACCTTCATTCTGTTTAGTTTAAGAGAAATTATTTCATCTTGTTTTGGGGAGCTGAGCCACATTTGTGTAAGAATCTGCCTTTACCCTTTCATTAAAGGGGAAGTGGTTGAGAGCAAGTTACCACTGTACAACATAGCTAAAAGAACTTGCTGGCTCTTTTCATTATTTAGTGAAGTGGCTACTGACCACACATGAGTCACACAAAAAAATGACTTTAGAAATACATGCATCAGCTAACCAATGGTGGCTAACACAGACATGAGTCAACCACAGGTGACAAGGATTGGGTTGGCAATTACACAATATGAGCATGCACACTTAAAGCACTAGACTGACAAGTATGTGAGATTTTAAGAAGTAAACATACATGTTGAATAATGTATTAATGCAACTTTCTGCTGAAAATAAATGTGAATATATGGTAAGAAGGACTTGGAGGTCTCTCATCCATAGGGTCACCATAAATTCAAGTAGACCTGATGGCAGTTAACAACAAAACAAAATTATGTAAATTTGCTTTTAAACTTTTGTTTTTATTATTGCAGTTCTCCCCAACAGGGATAAATTTAACTTTCCTCATTTCTCTAAATCTCTTTTAACTTCTCTCCAGACTTTTTCATAATTATTTTTGAAATGATGAACTGTTCTTCTTTATAATTATAGCTCCCAAATATATGATTCCCAAATATATGATTTAAAGTTAGAAAGGGACTGTCAGTTCATTTTCTCATTCTAAAGTCATATTTTTAGTCAGCATTCTTTAAAACCAGAACATACCCCAACCACTTTAAGTTTTTCCAGCAACACCATCACTGAATCTAATTCAGATATTCAACTGCTGTACATTAAACTTTCCACTTTATCACAAGCTGGATTTTCCTAGAATCTTCCTATAAATTTAATATAATTTAATATAAACCCTGAATGTATATTCATATACAAGTACATAGAAAAGGGCACTCAGTGCTTCTCAATTCAGAAAATAATATCCACTGTGATCACAAAATAAGTTTAAGGTCTTTTGAGATCATAGGGTTGTTGTTGGTTTTTTAGTAGCGTTATTTTAGCAATAACAATAATAGTTAATAACTTGACATCACAACCCAAAAAAACTTATCTGTCATATTCTAAATTATTCTACTCTCCTATATCAACCAGTCTAGCTGAAGCAAACAAATAACTTGAAATTAATAGTTTTCCAAATAAAGGCATACACAGTACAAAAGCCATTTTAAAAACTGAAAACTGACATCTGGATCACTGCAAGCACACTTCAGGAACTTTCTTTAGCTTAAGCTTCTCAAAACCTATGCAAGTGTCAATCTGAATTTAAATGAACATGTCAGGTAGTGCGATGGAAACAAGACAAACAACATTTGCTTCTCAAAAAGGGTGACTACACATCTGACTGAAACAAGAACTGACTCTGGTCACTGTACAACACTTCCTTCACTTAGGAAAATTTCATAAAAGTGTTGAACTTGTGACAGCAACTACACAAGTTACAGGCAACCTTTTTAACCTCTGTCTTTCTGTATTTGTGTAACTAGTGGTTCAGAAATAACACAGTTCAGAAGAAGTACTCCAATATGATCATTAATTAGTAAGGTCTTCATGCATAAGAGGGCAAACATATAGAGTGACACTGTCTGAATAATCTGGGGATAGGCAACTGTGGCTTTCCAGATGTTTTCAACCTCGCAGTCCAAAGATACAATGGAGATCCACAATAGCCTACTTCTGGTATGAACAAGTGGTTCAGAAATAACACAGTTCAGGAGTGCTGTAGAATATTGTAAAATCATTAGATTAATTACATTCCATTCTTCCTCTTGAACTTTTGGTGGTATGCATGGAGCTACTCAATTTTTAGCTCATTCACTCAATCCACGAGTAGGTTAGAGGTTGTGACATCAAACATATCCAGTGACTATCATATCTGAGTAGAAATCTGCAAAATTTTAAAGTCCTGCATATTTATATACAAATTTGCAAAATATTGTAAGATTGTATATTTTACTATATTGCCTTACTTGCTGCCACAAAAAAAGTTGGGTTTTTTTTTTACTTACTGGTTAATTTTATTGTATTTCAATGTTTTACTGTTGTAAAACAGAGAACCAATTAATAAGGCAAATATCCTCTGCAGCATGCCAACAGTACACACAGTAAAACTCTAGGTCTAAGAGAACTACAGGGGATAAATCTCTGCTGGTACACCCTGGAAATATACAGCACTAGTAATTCTACTGGTCCCACTTGCAAATTAAATATTTGGAAACATTCCAATCACAGTTGTATTATGGAAACCGGCTCCGACAGAAGTGATAATGGAAAAAATGCCAACAACTTGTGTGTGCCAGCCCTGGTTTTCAGGGATCAAAAAGAACAGCAGGTGCAGCTTTGAGGCAATACCTGATATAATCTAGTCATAATTCTGACCTTATTAATTTCGTCCCAGTATAACTAGACCCTACAAAGTAGCATGAAGACTGCAAGTGAAGCATATTGTTCTTAATATTAAGAATTCAAACGGATTAAAATCTAATTATTGTTATCTGAAACAGAAAAGATGTGTTTTCAGCTGAACTTGATCATTAAACTTGGCCAACAAATTTCACACAATATGTGCTAACATTTAGGAAATCAATAAATAATTAGGATACTGGTCAATGCCAAACAGGCACACTGAGACATCTGTTCTCAATGTGGCCACATTCCCAATCATAACTTTCTTTCTGGCACGTTGTTATTTACAGGGGCATGATGAATCAGCATATTTAGTTTCTCTGTTCAGGACTTACCATTCTGTTTTCATAGCAACCTGTGCTGTTCTTCCACTAGTATCCAAAAACAGAGCTTAACACATCAGTTAAAAACAAATGCAGATGAAGTAAAAGGACCAAGCCTGTTGACTTAGCTGCGTGATAAAGAACAGTGCCAGGAACAGAAATACAGTTTGCTAAGCTTTACTTCTCAGTGAAGTTCAAACCACACCATACATTACAGTACAGTAAAAAGCAACTAAACCTGAGCAGAATAATCTATGGCTGCATTTGGATGTCACAATTTATTGAACAAGCCAGAAGTTGCTTTGCAAACAACAGGCAAAGATGTTTTTATTTTATTTTAATACTGTATATAATAGAGTCTGGGAGGCTTTTATATGGGGTGTGTATTTTAGTTATGTTTTTAACTTACATATGTTTGTGTAATTTTATACTGTTTTAGCTAGTTGGTTTTAATTGTCTTTTAAATTTTTATTGTAAAGTTTTTAAACAGTTTTATTTGTGAGCCGCCTTGGGTCTCTTTCTGGGAGAAAGGCGGCATAGAAATGAAATAAATAAATAAACTACAAAAAGTGTGGTTTATCTCTCCCTCAAAAAATAAAATGAAAAATATCTGGCCTTTATCACATATGCCTTTGCAGTCAGGCCCTGGCACTCTCTCACAATACCCAAACATTCCAAGAACCCATCCCAAGACATACATAGAATAAAGAAGATTTTTCTAAAAAAACCTTGCAATATTGGTGAAGGATTTTTTTTAAACCTACTGAATTCCAATGGATGGTGAGGTAAATGTTCCCATATTCAATAAAAAGTAATTCTTTATGCCAATCTATTGATAAGCAAGCAGAGCACATCTTTTTATAATGACTGCATCATGTTCTGTTGCCCCAAAGACATAAGATGCCTTTTGTTCCAGCATGTTACACTGGTTGGGACAAAACCTTATCCCAATGGTAAATATCAACAGATTTGTTGGGAGGGTTGAGGGAGGTCCCTGGAAGCATCTTGTATCTAGAAAGAAGTGTAAGGGGCAGGTTGTTGAAACTGGCAAAAACATTTTATACAGAGAAAATGAAAATGTCCTAGAAGGACTACATGGTAGGTCTTCTTCTGTTAAATTCAGCAAGCAAGGCTGCCATCTGCATTGCAGAAATAATTGAGTGCAGTCACATTGCGTGAACTGAGGAGGTGATATATTAGTTATATTTTGAATGTTGGCAGGCCACTGAGGAAGACGATAGTCGAAACGCGTCTGGCCTTGAGTTTTTAATACTATAGCAGTTTATTTTCTCCATTTGCATAATTTTAAAGGGGTTTGTTTGTACCCATTTTTGATATTTTACTGGCTTTTTTCTTCCAGGGTTTAGTTACTATGGCTTTCAATTCTGAAATGTTTAATATCATTATATATTCACTCTTTGCATTTGTAGACTTTTCAGTGGGGTATTTATACCCTTTTAGAAATAATGTTGTTGTTGTTTTTGCTCCAGGGTTCAGTTATTCTTCTATTTATCCTGGCTATTTACATTTTTTGTTAAAACCCTTCGGTTTGTTTTGTTTTAGTTTTATATCTTGGGGTTTTTTGGTTTGTAGGGACTTCGGTTGGTTGGAAGTTAATATCATCCATTTCCCTTTGCCCTGTAATTTTTCATGCCTTCTTCTATGTCCTCCTTAATGGACCCCTAATGCCCAAGAGCAGCTGGGCTGTCGTGCTGAAAAGTTCTGAAAGGTGAATATGCTTTTCTATGAGGGAGTATATTCTGTGGGCAGAATGCAGACCATCATCTGAAATTTTGTTTAGATGGGCAATAGCAAGGAAATATTTTCTAAAAATTAGAACAAGAATCAGCCTTATATAGAGTCACACTAAGAAGTCCAAATATGACACTATTTTCTATTCAATCACCAGCAGGTCTCCGGGTGCTTAGGCAGAAGACTCTTTTGCAACTTTATTATGTAAGGTGAGTAACTAGAAACACCATAGAGCTTACATGCACTAATACATTCCCAATAGGAGCCCTGGTTGTGCAGTGGTTAAATGCCCATACTGCAGCCACTCACTCACAGACCACAAGGTTGTGAGTTCAATACCAGCCAGGGGCTCTAGGTCAATTCAGCCTGGCATCCTTCTGAGGTCACTAAAATGAGTACCCAGCTTGTTGGGGGCAATTAACTTACACTTTGTAAACTGCTTAGTACATTGGTAAGCAGTATATAAATATACTTGCTATTGCTATTGATAATATTGTTATTCATACTCATGTACCGTATATACTCGACTATAAGCCGATCTCATATATAATAATAATTTTAATAATTTGTTTTATTTATATACCGCTATTCCAAAGATCATAGCGGTGAACAGCAAGTAAGCTAATTAGCAAGAAAGCTAATTTGCCCCCAACAGTCTGGGTACTCATTTTAGCGACCTCGGAAGGATGCAAGCCTGAGTCGAGCTTGGGCCCTTTTGCTGGTCTTGAACTCGCAACCTTGTGGTTTTGAGTGAATGGCTGCAGTACAGGCATTTAACCACTGCGCCACCATATATAAGTCAAGGGCAAGTTTGGGGGCCAAAATTATGGATTTTGATATGACCCATGGATAACTCAAGGTTAAAACTTAGTGGGATGTAATGAAAGATGTAAAGGATAAAGCAAAGGAAAACAATGCCAAAGAACTTACAAAATTCCAGCAGGCATAACTATTTGTACTCATACTAAAGGCTAGATGGATGAGAGAAGGGGGACAAATGCTTCCAGGGAAAATTAAACGCTTCTTTTCACCAGGGGTTGGTTGGTTGGTTGGTAGATATATATATATATATATGAGTTAAAGTACAGTACTTGACCCATGGATAAGTCGACTCAGGTTTTTGGGGGCAATTTTTAACCTGAATTTATCGACTTATACATGAGTATATACAGTATGTAAAAAGTTTTAATTTCATCTTCTACAGATTCAATTATTTGGGATTTCCTCAGATAGACACACACACTCCACTTTGCCTCTTCATTTTCATAGCAGACAGGTAGATTAGTTTATGCATTGTTACATACCTTGCATCCAGCATGCGCTCGGGTCTTCATTAATGGAGTTGTGGTACATAGCTCAATAGCTTCTGGTTCATGGAAGATTACTGTCGGAAGAGGTTCCTTCCGAAGAGTTAAAACATTTAGCTTAGTCTTCAACATGGTCTGAAAGTGCTAAACAAAAATAAAAACAGAAAGACAATTTTTTTTTTGTTACATCTGAATTCAAGCCAAAATGAAAGTCGATATTTCTGTCTGACAATTTGTGTAGCGACACAGAAAGGAATGAAAACAGACAATTTCAAACCCACAAGACAGATAGGGAGATCAGAAAGCTACACTCTTCTCTATCATTTTTAATTGCTAAAAATACAGTACAGTGGGCACTTGGTATCCACTGGGGTTTGGTTCCAGACTCTACCACTACCCCCGATACCAAAATCCGTGGATGCTCAAGTGCCATGGCATACAGTGACATTGTACAATGGTGTCCCGTATAAAAAAATGTGAAAATCAAGGTTTGCTTTTTTGGAATTTACATATTTTTGGAATATTTTCAATCCGTAGATGGTTGAATCTGTGGATAAATATCCCATGGGTATGAAGGGCTGACTGAAATTGGCAGGCAGGCAGGAAGGCAGAAAGGAATCTCTTAGAAAGTCAGCATATAAATCCAATGAAGAAGGAAGGCAGGCACCAAAATAACACCGCATAGTGAAAAATCCTGCCTGCATACTTATGCTGGATCTTTAGTTCTGATGGAGGCATCCAGCTACATACAGATGAAACAGCAACAGCAGTCACAGAGCCGGGAGAGCTTCCAGCATTCACCTGCCGGCCTCAAAAAAATCAATTGCCCTTTCAACCTAATGAAAGAGGAAATAGCTTCAATGGACTAGGCAAACCACTTGTGCAAGGAGGCATGGTATCTTTCTTTGCACAAGATTTCATTAAGAGCCTGACCAAGATATAAAGATATATAGGGCATTGTGAATCATGTATGCTTGGATCCAAACCTGCTCTCATGCAAGTGGAAGGCCCTTGTTTCTGCAAAAGATAGGTCCTGCATTTCTAATAACCCGACTACAATCTTGCACTCTATTTCTTTATTTAATATATTCCTTGGTTGCCTTTGAAGATTCTGGTATTCCCACAGTGAATTACAGTATAAACACAGTACAATTCAACTCATAAAAGAATTGTAAATAATTTCAAAATAGGTCAGTAAAAATAAACTAGCAAACTACTTCCAAGTTTAGTTCAACATCCTTATTATAGTGTAATATTAAAGAGTAACTCAGATTTTACAGATTCAGACAGCTAAATGTTGATCTAATAAAAACATTATTTTAAGCAACATTTTACTAATTGGCAGGCTACATTAAATCTTCATTTCAAACTTGTTTTTCCAATACATTGCAACACTCATTCTGGCGGTCATGTTATAATAAATTGAGAAAATGGTTTATACATTTCTTCTAACTGGGCCTTTGATAATTATTTAACAAGAGAAATGGGTCCATTGCAGAACCTCTCTCCATTGCGATTTCCATATTTACACCCCTTCCCTAGTTCCCACACTGGCATTACAGAAGCATAAATTCTGCATAGTACCTCAAAGAGTTGCCTGTTACATTATGAAACAACTCTTTAATCTTGAAAGAGTGCAATAGCATTTAATTGGATGAAAAACTGCCATAATTTTACTAATGAAGTTCCATTTTATATAGTGAAACCTTTGTTCAAATCCACTATCAATTTCTTTTTACTTTTATCTTAACATAAGATTTCCATTAAGATGTTATACATTTTTGGGAACACCTTTCTTTGACTACAAACATTCAGGTTTTGTTAGACTTCTTGTAACTTGAATATCTCTGTGGATTTCCAATTTAGAAACTAAACTTTCCAGATTGAATTTCTTAAACAAAAATAATATAGAAAGGGAACTGGGATATTCCACATCCCTTCTTAAGGACAATTCATGTTTTAATCTAAAAATAATAAGTAATGGAATAATACAGATCCTTGGCTACACACAACTTAACAGCTACATAATAAAAAGCATATCCCTACATTCACATTTAATATCACATAATAAGTACTACAGACTTTAAACCCTGAAAAGAATCTGAAAATCACTCTCTCTGAACTCTTAACTGAGTTTCTTGATGTCATTAAAACATAAAAACAAAGCATATTTTATTGCCTTGAGGTTTCCTTAGAAAACACAAAATCCTAGAAGCAAGTATCTGTAAATTGGAATTAATAGTTAAGTGTTATATTGGAACTTGGAAGGCCCTACTGAAGTTCCAATCAAACTTTGGTGACCATTGGAGCAGTCATTTTCTCAGTTTGGCTTACTTCACACAGTCATAGAATCATAGAGTTGGAAGAGACCACAAGGGCCATCCAGTCCAACCCCCTGCCATGCAGGAAATCCAAGTCAAAGCATCCCTGGCAGATGGCGATCCAGCCTCTGTTTAAAGACTTCCAAGGAAGGAGACTCTACCACACTCCAAGGGAGTTTGTTCCAATGTCGAACAGCCCTTACTGTCAGCAAGTTCCTCCTAATGTTGAGGTGGAATCTCTTTTCTGTAGCTTGCATCCATTGTTCTGGGTCCTGTTCTCTGGAGCAGCAGAAAACAAGTTTGCACCCTCCTCAATATGACATCCCTTCAAATATTTAAACAGAGCTTTAAATCCACTTGCTTCTCTTTCTGCTTCTTTTTGCAAGACCTGGCTTCCCATGGAAAAACCTCTCCATTCACATCCACTTGCTTCTCTCTTGCTGCCTTTTGCAAGACCTGGCTTCCTATTAAAAAAACAAAACCCTCTCAGTTTAAAACCATGTCTCCAGTCCATTTTGCAAGACCTGGCTTCCTATGGAAACAACTCTCCATTTAAATCCACTTGCTTCTTTCTCAATCCAATGTTAAAACCTCTCCTCCAGCACCCGGGAATCGGTTGGGAGAGGTACAGAGAAGGAAGGACAGAAATAGTATTTCCCTCTCCATCCTTTCTTATAGCCCCCTAAGTTTTAAACTTGACACAGGTCATAGCAAAATCCAGGATTTTGACCCTGAAAACCTTTCCTCGTCTTATACATGACGTCGACTTATACAAGAGTATATACAAGGAGGTCTATCTTAACTACATTACTTTTACTGGAATATATATTTGAATACATAGTGTGTACTTTCCATTGAAAAAACAAAAACAAAATAGCACCAAAATATTCACATTTGGATGGACATTAAATATATGTTGACGAACTGCAACTTTTACAGGTCTTCTTTTTTAATTCATGTAGGTATAAATGTCCCATGCAGACTTTATTTGTAAATGGCATGAAAAGATCTTAGCAATGAAGATTTCATAATACTTTGCAGAGACATGACTTTGACAAAATAGAGTCAAAAGAACCTGAATGAAAAATTTGCCACCTTTGCCACATAGAAATGAACTAATCTGACAGAGTGGTAGGTTGTTATATACCTGAAAACACAAGATGTCTGTAGAAAATGAACACAAAAAGAGTGCAAACTCTACTTCCTAGAGCAAGTAGTTCTGGCCAGTCACTCTTCAGATTTACAGGCACACTAGAAATTCCACTCCTATTTTGCCTGAGGACCTGATTTTCCAATAAGCTTCTAGAACTGTAAGGAAGTTACATTTTATTCCATGAATTATACTGTATATACTCGTGTATAAGTCAAGAAATTTAGGTCGACTCAAAAAACCTGGATCGACTTATACACGGGTCCATGGGTAATTGACCCGACCTTCTCCCCAGCCGGGCTTTTTCCCCAGGGAGAGAGCCTGGCTGGGGAGATGTTGGGCAGGGTGATCGCTCTCCCAGAAGCCTCTCTGTCGCCAGGCTTTTTCCCCAAGGAGAGAGCCTAGCTGGGGAGATGCTGGGTGAGGCGATCGCTCAGCCCCGCTGCGGAGGGATTGAGCAGGGCAAGTGATTGCCCTGCAGCTTGTCTGCAGCCTGGCTGCCTTGGGAATTTTGGTCCCCAACTTATCCACAGGGCATACCAAAATCCATACTTTTGCCTCCAAAAGTTGACCTTGACTTATACATGAGGTTGACTTATAGTCAAGTATATACGGTAACTTTAAAAAAATCAACTAAATTGGTATTTCCTGTAATAAATACAATTCAAAATTTACTGCCCAATGAGTGGTGAACTTTCCTCAGCTCTCGGTTATCTCTCCATCTTTTATTAATATTCTGAGCTCATTCTGATCTTTATGTATGTAGCTAGCCCTGCCCAAATATCTGCAGGGATTCATAAAATGGGCTTGCCAGAGATAGACTGCTTAATTGTTAATGCCGTCTTCTTTTATTTTTCCCAAGATTCAAACTGGAAGGATTAGTATGGATGAAAAGTCAAAGTAATTAAAATTAAATCAAGGCAATTAAGAAGAACAGGCACATTTATAGGACCCCCTATAGAAATCTTCAGCAGAGACAACATAATAAAAATAACAAAATAACACAAAAATACTTTAAAATTTCCAGATATCCTAAGACTCCTCCACTTTCAACTAGTTTCCTGCAATCAGTGGTCAGAGGGACATGCCATCCATATATTCCCCCAATGTAGAAACCATAAAAATACAATTCCCTCCAAGCCCTGGCACCAAAATGGGAAAAGTAAAAGAGCAAGGAACTCTGCTAAGAGTTTTGTTAAGAACAAAATTAATAGAGTATGCTCACAACAAGCACAGATGATAACAATCATACCCCTTGTGATAATGAGGAGTCCTCTCATTATCAGAGCCTTCTCCCCAGGTAACAAAGGGTTAAATATGGGGAGGAGATAGAGTTACATGTTAATAAAGCTCAGCATCAGAGATGATTTTGAGAGGTTTTTTTAAAAGCCTGAAAGTACCACAAGATTTTTGGCCCAGTACAGATAGGCAGATAGGAGGCAGCTTCTGGCCACTCCGGGGGCATGGCATTTAGATGACACATGCCCCCAAAGCTGTTGGAAGCTGTGCTGTGGTTGTACCAGGACTGCCTCAGGAGACCCAGAAGGAGTGAATATTTTCCACTCCTTTCTGCGGTGCATTTGGAACCGCAGCAGCAGGCACCTTGGGACCATGGTATGTGGTTGCCGTGGTCCTGGGGCAATCAGGTCGGGAGCAGCCTCTGGCTGCTCTTTCCTGCCCATCTGTTTTGTCCCTTTGTCTCACTTTCTCCCTAAACAGGTCATAGAGGCTTAAATAAAGGAACATCTGGAGCAGCGCTCCATTTGGAAAGGCTGGTCAAAGCTGGACAATTGAGTCCAGGCTCTCAGCCAACCCATGAACTTCAATCTCTTCTGATCTGTGAATGAGATTAGGAGAATGTAATAGCCAGTCACATTAGGATATTTTGATTCTTTTCTTGATTTGAAATCTACTCTGTAACTTATACAGTGGGCCCTCTCCTTACGCGAGGATCCGTTTCAGATCCCTCTGCATAAGGGGAAATCCATACGTGCTGGAGCCCCATTAGAAGTAATAGGGCTCATGTCTGTGGTGCTCTGTGGAGTGCATGCGCGCCACAGGTATCCACACCATTACTTTTTCCGGGGGGTGCAAGGGGCTTTTCTTGGCACACTGTGCCTGAAGAACAAGATGGTTATTCATGTAAGAGATATTATTTTCCTTACTTAAAATAAATGTTTTCAGTACTCACTCTTCCTGCATGGCAGGGGGTTGGACTCTATGATTCTATGATTCCATGATTCCAACTATATGATTCTATGATTCTTATGCTGCCTATTTCACACTCCTTAGCTCGGCAAGAACTAGTTCTTCACCAGATGTGGAAAGACAGAGGGAAGTGTCTCTGCAAAGAAAGTACTAAAGGAATCATCAGCAATGTCCCAGTGCATTGCTAAGGAGAGAGGAGCCAAATCATCAAGTGGTGGTGATGGGTTCTTTAGATAAATGTTGGCCTCAAGGAGTCCCATCCAGATCAGGCTGAAAAATGAAAGGGGACCCAAAGAAGCCGCATGCCCCTTCACGTGTGTAAATAGTTATTTTACCCCAACTGAACTGTATGGAGTTGGAAATAATTACAGGACCATAACCAAAGGGTATGTTATTATTGTTATGTGCCTTCAAGTCAATTCTGCCTTATTTTGGCCCCATCATAGGGTTTTCTTGGAAAGATTTATTCAGAGGAGATTTGCCACTGTCTTCCACTAAACCTTGCCCAAAGTGAGTTTCAATGGCCAAGGAATTCAAATCCTGATCTCCTAGAGTTCTAATTCTCAGACCAACAGAATATAGTGTGCCTACGTCATATGTAGGCGCCTTTTATACGGCTTTCGGCCTATGCTGAAATCCGCACAAGGGAAATAAGATGGCGCATGCGCATGTGGCACGCACACCGCACCACACCACATGCACAAACCCTATTATTGTCAATGGGGCTCGAGCACATGCGCTATTTGCTTTACATGGGGGGGGCGGAACAGATCCCTGCATAAAGTAAGAGTGCGCTGTACAGTGGTTCTGTCACAGTTAAACTTTTGTCTGTATCCTATGAAATTCTGAATTCACTACTTAAAATGCAGCAATTTTTTAAAAAGTGAATCCGCACTTGCTTGCACACTCCTCTCTCCACATATGTACATGTCTTCTGAGTGCAACCACTGAAATTATTTTTGTGACATTTGTTCTGTAAATGAAATCAATTTCATTTTCCTAAATGGAGTGCAAAGAGCCTCACAGCTCTGAAGACTATTTACATGACACATGGTACAATATTTCTCAGCCTCCCAATCTTTTTGTTTGTGGAAAATACTGAGTACTTCTATATCTGTGGTTATAATAAACAGGATTTCCACTGCTGAGTAGAGTTTTGAACCCTGGTCTCTCAGAATCCTAGTCAAACACTCAACTACAACAAGATACTGATTCAATTCAAGGATACATTAAGAAAGTTGTTCATGGCAAAGGTCTGAGTCACATAGTACAAACAACTGCCTAAATCTGGTATGAAGAGTTTATACAGCTACAGTAAGTCTGGGGAGAAGTGTATGACTCAGTCTACAATACATCTGGAGATGCGGTGGCTCAGCAGTTAAGACACTGACTGACAACTGCAAGATCAGCAGGTCAGCAGTTTGAGACCCAAGTGCCACATGACAGAGTGAGCTTCCATCACTAGCTCCAGTTTCTGCCAACCTAGCACTTTGAAAGCATGTAAAAGTGCAAGGAGATAAATAGGTACCACTTTGGTGGGAAGGTGACAGCATTTTGTGCAATCATGCTGGCCACATGATTACGGAGCTATCTATGACACTGCTGGCTCTTTGGCTTAGTAACAGAGATAAGCACTGCCCCCCCCCCCCATTGTTGAACACAACTTGACAACCTTGTCAAAGGGGAAACCTTTACGTTTAGCATAGGTCTGCATGTGGAAAGACTACATTATGCTGAACCACACAGAACTGTACCCAAAGACAGACACATATAGATGCACTGGGCAGAAGGGGAACATCAAAAGAGCCCCACTTCTTAATTATATTTTTGATATATCACAAAGCTGATTGTTTTAGCTGTAATTGTTTGTTTTTTTTAAAAAACTGATGAATTTTCAGTGTAACTATTTTTATTGTTTGATTGGAAGCTGCCTTGAATAGGTTATTACCATTGAAAGCACTACAGCACAGCTGTTTGAGGGGAGGCATGCCTGTGAGAGAGGCACCTTTAAAAGCCAGCTCACAGACTTTTGTGCCCAGGAACACCATTCCAACCCAGCTGTTTCAGGGAAGGTGTGCCTCTGACAGAGGCACCAGTGACATGGTGGTAGTGAAGGGAGGCTGTGGCATATCATTGTTACAATATGGACTCCTTTATTTAGCGGAGCCCATAGACTTTACCCTCTCACTTGTCCTCATAACATCACTTGCCAGCAGTGGTGGATATTAGGCTAGGGACATGATTCTCCCTACATCATTTATATTGTGATTTTGAATTGTGATTTTATTGTTATTTGTATTTATTATAGTTTTTGCTGTAATACACCTTGATTCCTCCGGGAAAAGGCAGAATATAAATAAATTATATTATTATTAAATTATATTATTAGTAGTATTAAAATGTTTTAAACTGGCACCCACTTACACAAGACAGGAATTCGCAGGTGTGGGGGGTCCACAATGGAGTATTACAGTATCTATAGCTTAGGGTAGAGATGGGCAAAATGAAGGACCCTCCCAAAAAAAGCTCCCAGATCTCCCCACAAACATTTTAGGGGAGAGTTTTGGACACTTTTGCACCCCAAAGTCGGGCCAAAGCCTCAACATTATCCCACAAATGTGGTGGCTTGTGTCTCTCAACCCTTCAAACCCCCCCACCACCACTTTAAAACCCTAAGAGAAAAAAATCAGACAAAACAGTGCCTGGAAGTGATGGTATGTCACTTCCAGCATGCCAAAATATACAAGTGCAGCCCTAAAGGATAGTGGGGGAAATGGTGCTTACCTTGTCCATAGATGTCCACTCATGGTTTAGTGGGTGAGAACACCTTGAAAGCACACCTGGGTCAAAGCATACTCAATGGATACAGTATGCTGATAAACCTTTTAGTGAGCGAAATGGAAAATCATGGTGAGGGGCAACATGGAATCAAATGGAGTGCAACGAAGTAGCTGGAACTCTAAACAACAGCACTTCATATGTGTCTACACATGGTGAACAGAGTTAAATAAATCATATACGGAAACAGAATCCTGACAACTTTAGGAATGGATCATAACCCCAATAATGCCACACTTCAAAGAAAGAACCTGGGGGTAACTTGAGATATGCAAGCCTAACTAAATTGATGTGGAGCATATTAAAAGCTATACAATTTTAAATATAGAACATGAGCTGCTTCCAAGCTTCCCGGGGGAATTTATCTGGCTGAGAAGGAGCATGTTCACCTGTGAATGGACCTTTACTGTGATCTAGCAAAGCCATGTTTACATTCTTTTATGAAACTTTATCAAATGAGTTTCTGGTAGCAGCTGCTACTTATTTCACAGTCTTGGAGGGTTGCTAAGGCAATAACAAACTCATGCATATTTCCCTACTACCACACGTAAGTAATATTACTGGACTCATGTCAAAAGGCCAGACAAATCAATGGACAGACTTCCATTTACTCCAGCACATTTAAAATTAAGTTCTCAGTACTGTGAGTATACTATTTGGGGCAGTCTGATGTCTCCAGTTGCTGGACTGTTCAAATATATTGAATGCATTAAAACTGGCTCCAGAATGTCTCGTCTTTGGCACTGAAAGAGGTATTTCAGAGTTGGCTAATTTACTTCAGAGCACTGTCCCTGCATCTAATATCCTTACCTCCTATCCTAATCTAGGCTTCAAAAAATGATATTTAGATAGCATGCCAGTAAACATAGTTGAAAGCCATGCATATCTTGACATAGTACAGGAACACTCAGCTTAGCAAGTATGAGAACTGTGTTTACAGATCAGCCACGTGTTGAACTGTACCTTGATTCAAAGGTTATAGGTAACTGTGTCACACAAAGAGAAAAGCATGTATTGAGAAGAGAGTTGGAAAAATCTTTGAAGCATCACAGTATTCTTCAATGGCCATGGCAGAGTCACAGCTTTGGTACATTTCATGATTATGACCACCTAATAGAATTGTGGCAGGTTTTTTTAAGTGTGTTGTTTTTGTCCCTGCTGCTGCATACATTACTGAAATTACCAATTTCCTGGAATGTACAGCCCTGATTGCTTGTTGGCTCACACAGCTACAGCTCCCTGATGTAGAAAAGAAAAATTTTGTCCTGGAAGACTTCCAAATTGCTTTAATGAGATTTACAGTTCATAATCTTTTTGAAAGTTTATGATCACTTATAGTTAATAATCTTCAAAAACTTCACCAACAGACACCTTCAGCATGACTATGGTATGCAGCTTTTATTAGCCAAATCTATCCTTGGCTTTTTAAAATAATAATAATAATAATAATAATAATAATAATAATAATAATCTTAATACCTGATTTTTAACATTTCTATTATATCAGAGTAGACAACTGTAATTATTCCCCATGGGTTGAGAGAAAAAGAAAGACAGAAAACCCATATTTTATATATGAGCAACAGCAACTTAATTTGGACACACTGAATTAAAACTACCATGCACATATATAAATGCATAAACTTATACTGCAACTAGGTTTAAACATATCCATATATAACCAATACAGCTTATTTAGTTCAGGAATTATTTCAATTCATTTGAAATTGTCCATTCAGCAATTCTGTCAGAGATTGTTTCACCATAATATGGGTTCACTTATTCATAAGCAAATCATTAACATTCTTGACATAGATCCATAGTGTGTAGCAATTCCCAGCTATGATCATGTTTTACTACATTTGCTTGGCCCATTATGAATGGCACTTTTGTTCATATAAACCATTGGAAAGAAGGAAAGAAAGAAAGAAAGAAAGAAAGTACAAATTATGTATTGTCAGAAAATGGTTGATGTGAACAGCTTGCACACAAGACAACTTCATTATCACAGAGACAATCTGCTGCTAGGATATTCTCCTGGTCAATCTCCTCTTTTTCCATACCATTCAGACTGGCTATAAGAGAACTTCCTACTATTCACTTCACTATAACTCTGTGTGTGTGTGTGTGAGTGTGTGTGTGTGTGTGTGAGAGAGAGAGAGAGAGAGATTTTCCTGGTAAACATTAAAAACAGACTTGTGTTCTTGACTGAGAGAAGGTATTTGCCAATCAGTGGGGACATACTTGTCTTCCTATCTTTTCTCATTGTTCAACCTGCATTTTCAAGTTACACCCTAAAGATAAGATCAAAGAGAAAAAATAATTTCCTAAGCACTAAAAAGTTAGTGAAATAGTATTTCAAGTTGTTGTATTAAAGAAAAAATCATTGTTATATTAAAGAAGAAATGTATTTTCTTTTGTCTAAAGCTTGAAAAAAAATCACTTTTTGATTACAGTTCCCATAATTCCCCAGCAGAGATGGCCAGTGGCTGGTGCAATCTGGGAGTTGTACCAATGTTTCTAAACTTTGTTACTAATGATGCTTTCTAACCATGGTTAATCAGAATCTTATAACAGGTCAATAATCTGAATCAAAGTAAAGATTATAGCATTATCCCAAAGGACTGAGATTGCTCTCACTGCTTTAAACGTTTTGAGAAATCAATACAGTACTATACAAGAGAACAGAATTGCAGCTACCTATTTCAACACAGTAGTAGTTTTTTATAAACTGAGGCTAAATGCTTAAAAATGGGCTGAATATATAGGCAATCCATGACATCATGCACCACCTAAAACAGACACAATCACAGAGACATGATAGCTTCATACGAACTCAATCTCGCATATATGAATGCTTCATAAAAACACAAAACTATGGCCTGTGTTTTATTAGATCTGACTTAAATGGAATGCCAAATCAAAGATACACACACTTGTAAACATTACAAGGGAGGTGTATTCTCAGAGCAATTAAGATGATCTCCTTGAAGTTTCAGCTGACAGAACAAAAAATCTTTCTGAAGCTAGATTCCACAGGATCTGCCTTGCACATCACTTGTTGGGGATGTGTTGCAGCTATGCTATACAATATACAATCTTGTCCTATCATAGTTCCATTTTAGTAAGAAGAAAGGAGAACTATTTTTGTTCTTGAGAGAGCATTCAAATATTAAACTGTTAACTTAATTCCTGGGCTATATACTATCTGTGTAGAAGATTACATCATGCCAAAATTAAAGGATCTATCAGTGCCATAATAGCAAGGCAGCCCTTCCCTTAAATACTGGAAACCCTACTCTTTTCCCCCCATTTCTGGGAATATTGAGATTTGTGTTTGTTTCATTTATGTTCACTGGGCTTGGGTCATGGGAGGCTGGGAGAGGTTACCCAGGAAAGAATGGGAATTCCTCCCCCCCCCCAAAAAAAAAAAACACCACCACCATCCCTCAAATATTAGAATGCAAAACAAACTCTGAAATGAAAAAAACCAAGAACAAAATGAATGTTTCAAAGTCTACATTCATTATGCAGTTGCAAGTTTCATTTCAATTCCAGGTTTCAGTATTTATTTGAAAAGTCTACTTTTAAATCACTTCAGAAAGTTGAACTGCCTGTGAAATAAATTTATTCACTGATGGATATGGAACATGTTTAAACCTAGCTCAGTGAAATAAAAGATACGGGTTCTTTTAAAAGGAATTGCCTAGAGCAAATTAAGCCTGAACTCTCCCTGAAGCCAAGGCAACCAAACAGAGACTGCCATACTTTGGTCATAACGTGGGACTCCCTAGAAAAGACAATGCTTGTTAATGTAGAAGGCAGTATGAAAAGAGGGAGACCATATTCCAGATGAATAGATTCAACTAAGAAAGTACAGCCTTGAGACTGCAAGACCTGAGAAGAATTGTTGATGATAGAGTAACATGGTGGTCTCTCATTCATGGGGTCACTATAAGTCGAAGTCAACTTGACAGCAGTTAACAACAAAGTCAGTGGGAGGGTGCAGTCATTTTCAAGCTTTAAACTGCTGCCACTTAGCTGTTCTTATACATTCTAATTCCAAATTATCATGCACCATCCTCAGACATACCTCTCCTATACAGGCAGGTTTCAAAACAATTCACTGTGCCATTTTCTAAGTATAAGCCACAGCACCTACTGTTCACTAATTCTGGGTATAGTAGAATTCAGTTCATCTGTCTTGACTTTAATGTGGTGCCATCACTGTGGTCCTATAATTTTTTTAATTCCTTTTTTGAGTTTGTTCATCTCCCTGAAAAATTAATTGTGATAATAAAATAAGTTATTGCATCCAGTTGCTACACACATTTACATATAAGTCTCCTTGATTTCATTGGAAAGAAGTGTGCTTAAGACTGTTGACTGTAAATCAACAGTGGGCTCTTTGAGACAGTAATATTATATTAAATTATGAAAGTGTGTAATTTTCTCTAGACATGCAATTAAAAAAAGGAACAGCAAAGCTTGACTACTCTATTTTGTCCTTCAAGCTTGGGCTTATGAAGCAGCCTACATATGAAGTTAAGATGCTTGTAATGTTTCCTTCCACCCCGTCCTACGTTCTATAAAAGGTGAAGGGAAAATACACTGTAAATATTTATTTTTCTCAAAGATTTTCTGAATACAAGTAAAGTCTTTAAAAGAGAGGATATGATGCCGTGCCAACTCAAGTCAGAATAAAGAGACTGATTGATTTCAAGCTCAAATTAAAAGCTTTAGAAGTATCAGGACCTCCTTCAACAGAAGCCAGTTCACATCTATTCACTGAGTTCTATGATGCCTTGCTACATTCCAAAGATCTCTACCACCCTCCAAGTAAATAAATATGGACTGGAAATAAAGAGAATGCATCTTGCTGTCCATTTACTAGTTGCAATAAAATAACAAAGTTTATCATATGGCCTAAAGTTTCATTTATTGATTTATTGGTAGATACTGAAATTAGCAGCACAGAGACTGCTTACTGACATTACAAAAAAAAAATTTCATCAGTGACATTTTCCCACAAACTCTATTTGAAAAAGGGAACAGCTCACCAGTAATGCTCAGAAATCTAAATAAAGTTTTGCAGATCAACACTGTCATATGGAAATGAAGCTAAGTTTGGAGTGTAGAACTGGGTATGAAGCAAGTTCTGCTATACACTTGAAAATCAAGTTTCAGTGTGACAAATTAACAGCAGGGGAACATCAAAAGTAGTATTCCCTTTAACACTCTGACATACCCATGGGTGGGCCTCTCCTCTCAAGGGTAAGGACTTCATAACCAATCCTTAAGTTAAACAAGACAGCTTCCTTCCTTTACTTTTTAAGTACTGTAACTGATTTGACTACAAAGTACTTGTTTCAACTCCTGTTGTCTGATCTTTGCACATCTCTTGCTACCAGCCTTTCTGTTCAGACCTAAAACAGAGAGTATAGTCACATGCTAAAACTTTTGTTATGTTTCCATCATGACCATCTCAGTGGAAGACAGTAGTATTCACTTTAACACTCTGACATTCAAAGTAGTTCTTTGGCATTCAAGGTATAGGATTTTATCTGATGGATACACACCATTTTTCACAAGACTATTCTGGAGCAAGACTTAATACACAAGAATGGTTTCCACACAGAAATTGTTTTCCATATAGCTGCCACAATTCTGCATGTACAGTGCTCCCATTCCTTATGCGGAAGCCACACTGCAATACATGGATTAGTGCTCACACACCATGCAGTATCTGCCTTACGCGGGGGGGGGGGGTCTGGAACAGAGCCCCGTGTAAGGCAAGGCTGTACTGTATTTATATACAAGCAAGTAGAATTACACAGAAATAATGCAAAGTCTTCTATACCTAATGTTCCAGATATTCCCTAAGACATTTGTCAATTCAGATATTGTTTGATACATCTAAAGCTGATGGTAATTGAAATTCTGGATAAGATGAACAACCTCACAGTCCCTAGCCTTAATATAAAAATAACACAAAACTAGTACTGATTAGCAAGCAGCTAGATGTTGTTTGTAAGTTCCACAGTCTTAGACAACTCAAGATAAAATGGATTTATTCTGGGCATTCCTGCCTTCCCTGCTAACACCTTCCTGGGATTGACTTCCATCAGCCAAGGAAGGAGAGCAGTAGCGGCAAGCACCAGGTGCACATGCTTCTTACATTCTTCTGGGAGCATGCCAGCTGCTGTTTCCATGTTTTCAAGGAAAAAGCAGAATCACCACATCCAAAGCAAGAGGAATGCATGCCAGGTGCCCGTATCATGCCCTGTTTCTAAAATCCTGGTGCAGACTCTGATACAGGTAGCGAGTATTCAGACAGAGAGACAGAGCAACAGGAAGAAGTGCCAGTGCCAGAGACAGATCATGAGACTTCCAAGCAGCCACAGCCTTCTGTTGTGGAGAAAGACACAGACTGAGACAGACTTGGCACTAGCAGAATGTCATCAATAGATGGAGGGAGTAGAGATGATCTGAGAGTTTATATCTAAAATGCTCAGTGCCTTCCGGCAGCGACAGCAGGGCAACAGGTCACTAGAGACGAGGCTTGTTTTAGTGACCACCAAGATAGGTGTATAGGGTTCAATATCCCTATCAATCCAGACTTAGAGGGGAGATCAGAGAACAGGGTACAGTTAACCATTACAGCAAGAGGAAAATGGCAGAGTGAAACAAGGGAATAAAAGAAAAGGCGTTAGATAGTCTAAACAAAAAGACCCCATTACATGACAAAGATCTAAACAGGAGTGGAATGGAAATAAATCGAGAAAGAACATGACATTAGAAGATGGGGATTGTGACGCCAAATTTTGGTAGACAGAGAAGAGAGGAGTGGAGAGAAAAGTGGTGACAGAAGGAAACAGGGGATGGGGCAACGAGGAAGTGTACAAGTTTGAGATGAAAAGAGATAAGAAGGACTGCGGCGGAAGGAGGACGAGGGACGAGACATCTGAGTTAACCAGGCGAAGCAGAGATGAAAAGGTGGACGAAAAGGTGTAGATAGAAGACAGACTTGAAGAATCAGAGAAAGATTTTGATGGAAAGAGGACGGGGGACGAGACTGCATTTAGAAGTAAAGTATTTAATATAAATTAAATTAATTAAGATGGTGACATAATATGGAAGAACATTAACTGAATAATTTTTCTTCTTATATTTTTAATAAACTTTTTAATTTATATATATATATATACATACACACACAATTAGTATATAACTTACTAGATACATAATCTTTAAGCATTTATATAATTAAATAACCTATGAAATTTCTATATGTAATTAATTTGTTAAATAACTTTCCTATATCTTGAATTGATGCATTTATGAGAATACTTTGATATTTTTATTTGAATAAGGAATTTATTAATTAATATAGAAAATTAATTATTTTTACTATTAGAAAAGCTTGATAAAATAATTTAATTTTGTTAAAACTGATGAAATAATTTGATTTGATAAGATAAAATGTTTTTGATAAACTGATACATATTACAGGTTGAAATAGAAATAATAACCATCTGTTTTTATTTTTTATATATTCCTTATTAATTAATTAATTAATTAATTGTGTTTGTATAAGGTATTTTTAAAAATAATTTTTGTTAATTAAATTGGTATAATTTATTGTAACAAATAAAGGAATTTATTGTGGTATTTTAAAAATATATCTGCAATTTAACCACATGTGTAGTAAAAGTATAAGAGAAGGTGTATATAAATTAATTGGTTTTAATAGATATATAATTAGCAAATCAAGAAAAAATTTGAAAGACTACATTTTTCTT
The DNA here is from genome assembly GCF_019175285.1 of Sceloporus undulatus. Classification (NCBI taxonomy): domain Eukaryota; kingdom Metazoa; phylum Chordata; class Lepidosauria; order Squamata; family Phrynosomatidae; genus Sceloporus; species Sceloporus undulatus. The sequence goes on from NC_056524.1 coordinate 234,614,708, forward strand.
TTGTAAACCAAAATGATGCAAAAAGAAAAGCCCAGATGACTTCGACAACACAAAGAAGGGGTTCAACAGATGCTACTGCCAAAAGCCCAGATCCCTCCTTGATCTTTCTAGAAAAATTAAAATTTAGAGAGGAAATGTGCTTTGAAATTAATCAGGAACTGAAAATTTCTAGAAACGAAGCTAAAGAAGACATGCAACAGGAAATAAATAATTTTGGAAAGAAACTAGATAGAATTACTAAAGATATTGAAGGTCTACAAACAGAAACAAAGAAATTGAATGCAAAGACAGATGAGTTGGAAAATTTCACAAGAAACCCACAAGATTCTCAGAAAAGGCAAAAGAATAAACTTCTCATGGAAGAGATTAGGTATCGCGAAAAATGTTTGAAGCTTCAAGGAGCCTCAAGGAGTTGTAAGAAGACTTGTATCATTTCAGAGTTAATGGACTTCACAAGACAGATGAAGAGGAGATAAATAGCACAACAGACTGTCCTGGACTGTGGCCAGCACACACACAAACCAATGCTGATAGTGATGGCTCAGCAAGAAAGGAGCTGGGAGACAGTCTACAGACCTTTCTGTTAGTCCGAGAGAAGTCAGTTCGGTCCAAGGTCAGGGCAGCCAGAAGGTAGCAAGAGTCCAGTTTGTTCCAAAGTCGTAGTTCCAAAACAAACAAGGGTTCAGGAAACAAGAAGCCAGTGCTGACAGCAATCACCAAGAAGGATTCTGCAATAATTGCTGGCAAAAGGTCAGCGTTCCCCAGCTGCTTAAATGTGAGATGCCCTCTCTTGTGCCAGCTGTGGCTTATCAGCAGCTTGCCTCTCTGCAAGCCTCCTGGATCGACGCATGCCAGAACTGTCAGCTCTTCTCTGCCTAAAGAAAGGAACCTCTAGGCTTGGTTCTTCCACAGAGTCACCACTAGGCTGCTGAGCCTCAGGAGGGATCCCCACAGAGCTAGGACCTGGCTGAGCTTCAACCCCTGGGGCTCGGATCTGGCAGGGCAGGATTAGGACCCAGTATAGCCTCCATCTCTTCTTGCACTTGAGGAGCCACAGGCTCCTCCTTGTCCTCCGAGTCCTGCTCTTGGCTGGCCATGACACAGACAGAATCTTCAGAATTAATTTGATTGTGGCAAGAGAGAAAAATTGCTGTGCGACGTGGTAATATCTTTTATCAAGTCTAAACGGAGAGACCAAATCCTGCAGAAAAGTTTCTACAGGACCTGATGATAGAAGGGAGGACAATTAAGATTTACAAAGACATTCCACTGGAGATCCTTCAGAAATACCAGGATTACAAATTTTTGACACATGAACTAATGAAAAGAAAGATTCCATACTCATGAGAAAGAATAGAAGGTGTCTCAGTACCATACAAGCAAGAAAGAATTAATACAATCCAGAAAGCAAAGGATTTCTTAAGGAGGTTGAGAAATGAGCAAGAAAAGAGTACAAGTGAGGGACCCAGAATGATGATGAGGAGTGTGGAACAAAAGACAATGGAGGACAATGAGGGAGAAATGAAGAGTGGGGACAAACCTTCAGACCATGAAGACTGAAACCAGGAAGAAAAAAGATCAGAGCAGAAGAGTTCAGGAGAAGAAGAGGAGGGAGCTGCAATTTAAAGAATCAATATTGTTGTTAAATTCAGATCATGGAATGTGCAGGGGTTGAACTCAAAATTTAAACATAGTAAAAAAATTACTATTTGACCAAGAAAAAAATTTGATGTGATATGTTTACAAGAAGTCAAAATAAAACAAAAAGACACCAAATACTTGGATTATGAGAATATTTTTCTTGTTGGAGATTGAAATGGGGTAATGAATCCTCTTAAAGATAGAGCATTGGGGGGAAGGGGACAAGAAAACTTCCCAACAACTTTCTTTGATTTACAGGAAGAAATTATTGGTTTATAAGGTTAATAATAATAATGATGATGATGATGTATGGTGAAAACTCTATCCAATGGAGCAAAATCATACTTTCTATTCAGAGTCCCACAAATCTACATCCAGAATAGACATGTTTTTGATCTCTGGCCCATTACTAGCAAAGACAATAAAAATGGACGTTCTACCCAAGTTTGTTTCAAATCACAACTTAATAACTTTGTCAACAGAACTAGGAAAAAAATAATTTAATTGGAAGATGAATTATTCCCTTCTAAATAATAATGCTTTCTTAGACAAATCTAAAATCACACTGAAGAATTTTTTAAAAGAAAATATCACAGGAGAGATCACAATGAAGACTGTATGGGATGCAAGCAAAGCGGTAATGTGAGGCCTTTTGATTCAATGTGGATATGAGATTAAACATAAAGCTAAAAGAGACCTTCAAAAACTGGAAAAGGAGATTATGGGGGTGGAAATGAAATTAAACAAGGGCCCAATATCTGATAGATTGAGTAAACAGATGAGGTTCCTGAAAAAGCAATTAGAAAAAAGAATAACTAATGAAGTGGAAAGGAAAATGAAATATACCAAGCAAAGACGTTTTGAGAATGCAAACAAGGCTGCAAAGTGGATGGCAAATAAATTAAGACAAGAAAAACAGAAAAAGACTATATTGGAAATAAAAGTTGATGGAGAAACAATTAATAATCAAGATAAGATAGAGGAGAAATACTATACTAATTTGTACAAAAAGGATGAAGTAGTCTCACAGACAATAACAGACTATTTGGATAAACAAGAAATAAAAAACTTCTGAAAAACATCTGAAAATTTTGAATGTGGCATTTACAGTAGAAGAAGTGTCAGAAGTGATCAGAAAATTAAAAATAAATAAAGCATCTGGCCAAGATAGATTTACTGCCTGGTATTATAAAAATTTCTAGGAGGAAATTAAAACTCCTTTACATATGGCACTTAATGAAAGTAAAAGTAAGGGACTTCCAAATTCTTGGAAGAGTGCTGACATAGTTTTAATTCCCAAAGGAAAGGACATTCAAGAAATGTCAAACTATAGACCCATTTCATTGATTAATAAGGATTATAAGAGTCTTGCAAGTATTTTGGCTAAATTATTTAAACAAGTTTTGAGAGAGAGTACATAAATTGTGACCAAACTGGATTCTTGCCAACATCAGATGAAAAATATCATTAGATTAGTGATTAACATTTTGGAATATTATGAAAAGAATAACAACAAAAAATTAGCTCTAATATTTGCTGATGCAGAAAAGGCATTCAACAATATCAGTTGGAATTGTATGTTTGAATTATTAACAAGAATGGGTCTCAGGGAGAACTCTATCACCTGGATAATGAAGACATAAAAATCAAAATGGAAAAAAATTAAATAAAATTTGAAATATGGAAAGAAATTCGACAGGACTGTTCCCTATCCCTTTTACTGTCCATAACAGTTCTAGAAATTTTGACTAATAGAATCAGGAATGACAAGAAAATCACTGGTACAAAGGTCAAAGGACAAAAATATAAATTGAGGGTTTTAGCTGATGACCCTGTGATCAATTTGGAAGACCTCAACTCTCAGAAAGGAAAACTGTTTAATATTATTTGAGAACTTTGGTAAAGGCTTTAAAATTAATAGACATAAGACATCACATATACGATAAGCAAAAACTTTCTGAAAAAGAAAGAGCAAAATATTAAAAATGTACCTAAATATCAGATAAAAAAGAAAGTATAATACCTAGGAATATGGCTGAGAAATAAAAATACTGATCTTTATGATAATAGCTATACAATTAAATCGAAAGAAATTAGAAAAGATTTAATTAAATGGGGTAAATTGCAGTTATTCTTAACAGGATGAATTGAAGCTATCAAAATGATGGTCCTACCCAAAATGAACTTTTTGTTTCAAAGTATCCCAGTTTTGAATAATGAAAGATTGGCAGAATGGTATTAGAAAATTTTTCTGTAACAATAAAAGGCCACGGGTAAAATGGAAAACTATGCCAAGACAGATTGAAGGAGGAGGAGGCGGAGCACCTGATCTGAACCTGCACTAGCAAGCAAATGTGTTAAATTGGCTGGTAGATTGGACAACCCTTGAGAATACTGTACAAGACTGCTCAATTTAGAGAGGTTTGATAACAGGTTCAGAAGGCACAGTTATCTCTGGTACGGCAATGCAAAGGCTGACAGTAAATTTAGGCACCACCTAATGAAAATCGGTTTCATTTCATTTTAAGAATATGGGAGAAAACTAAGATGAAGTTCTACAGGAAAATGCCTCTCTGGATTTCACTGCAAGAGGCCTTTATGGGTAGATGAAAATCGTTGGACATATGGCTCACTTATAAAGACATTTTGCATAAATCAGGAACTAAAAAAATTGAAATGAAACCGATAGATGACTTGACATTACTTGTTCCTAAAATGCACTGGTTTATATATACACAACTAAAAGAAAAATTTAAAATGGACAAGAAGATGGAAGAATTTGGAGAAGACTTGTTGGAATTAGCTAAAGATTTTATTTAGTTCTGAAAGTAAGAGAGTAGCCAAAATATATAAACTTTTACGAAGTTGTGATCAAGAAGAGGAATATCAGAGGTGATGAGCAAACGGGCATTGGATGGTGGTTACTGCATAGATTTAAAAAGTTGGAAACATGCTAGAAATAAAACTAAAAAAATTACTAAATCACAAAATCTAATTACTGGAAAATGGAACAGAGATGGCATTTAATACCCAATAAAATTGCAAAGATCTACAAAACTGCCTAAAACGTTTGTTGGAAATGCAGCTCGGCTAGTGTTACTGAAGAGACTCAGGAAGTCAATTTTTATGTAAAGTTTCTGTTAGGGGTTATATTTGTAATAACCACTTTTTCGGAATACAACTATAAGAAGCATATACTTTATGTAGTTCTGAAACAAAAAATATAAAAATAAAAAAAATGCTCAGCAATCAAACAGCACCTGCGGATGGCTGCCAGACCATAAATAGCCCAGCATCTCCCTCAGGAAGTTGTAGCTGGCAACTGACCTTCACGGTAGAAACAACAGTTATGCCTCCTGTTTCTGTTCATGCTGATAGCCTTACACCTTACTCTGTTTCTTGACTAGGTTTTTGAGGATCTCCCATTGCACTGTTGCTGGACTATATGTCACTTGGATTGAACCGACTTTTTTTTTAATTACTTCAACTTCCTTAATAGTGAGCCATGCTTCTCCTTGTGTTTCTCTCAGGCTCTGTATCTTCTTGGCTTCCCTTTCTGAGGGTCTGTCTTGTGATGAGCCCAAGACAGCCTGGGTTTTGCTGCCACAACCCTGCTACTGCCCTGAGATCACTTCTCAGCCTGGCTGCAGTCAATTGGTGGTAATTTAAATGTTTAAACACTGAAATTAGCATCTGCATTTTTTGGTATATGTGTGGGGTCCTGGAACCAAGCTCCTGTGAATATCCAGGGCCCATTGTACATAAAGCAAGTTTATCATTACCTTCTATGAGGCTTGGTTTTCTAGATATGCTACAGTTAAGTAGAAGACACCATATACCAAGAAGATAAGTAATCCTTATTATGAAGAAACCTGTTGACATATATAGTAGCACAATGTTCCAGATCAGTCCATAACACTGTGGTTTGTCCTATGATCATAATTTTCAAAATGTGAACTTGGATACCTCCCACTCCTTTAGCAGGACCAGGAGACTGAAATCCACCTCCAATTTTAAATTAAGCAGAGACTGTTTAGACAGGCAGCATGATGCAGTGGTTTCATTGTTGGATTACAAATCTGGAGATCAGAGACCAGAATTGAAATCTGTGGCGTGTTCCGGACGGGCCCTATGGGGTGCCGTCGTTACGTGCGGGGGGCAGCGCTTCCCGATGCGCCTTGCCCCTCACGCGTAACGAGTACGTCAAAATGGCGGCGCCACATACAGATGGGCACCACCATTTTGACGTCGCGGACGCACAGCGTCCAGACGTCGCACGCTAGAAGTGGCACCGCGAGTGCGCACCTCGCGCCTTGCAGCGCCTCTTCCGGGGCGCAGGAAGAAGCGCCATTTTGGCGCTTCTTTCTTGCTGTGCCCAGGAACCGCGTGGTTTGACTACTGCAGTTCCCAGACGCAGCAACCGGCAGCAGCGCGAGACCGTCCGTTTTGGGTGGTCTGTAACGCACCTATGAAAACCCATTGGGTGACCTTGAGCAAGTCACAATTTCTCAGCCTCTGTGGAAGACCACAGAGAATCGCGGTCTCTGTTACTACATATCCACACCCTCTTCCTTAGCATCTTTGCAAAAGAAGAGAACAGGTAGTAATTGGATGCAGTGGGCTCCACATGTGATAGCCCCTTGGCTCTGTCTCACCAGCTGCTGCCACTTCATTGCAAACCATTTCAGGCATTAAAAGTGCGATAGTATGCTACAAACTGAGGAAGAAACCTTGAACTAAAGTAATAGTTAAGGAATTTGTGCCCACAAACATTTTCCTTTTCCATTGCTCAGTAACATTTTTCCAGTCCAAGCCTGTCATATGTTATTACTTTCATGACTAACACTTGATTTGTGCACTGTAAGAGAGCTCATCAGAAGTTCTGGAAAGAGAACATTGTTATATTATTCTTAGACAAAATTCATCATGCCATATATCTGCAAAGACCACATCTTAGCTTTTCTTAGAAGCAGGTTATTTCTTAAAGGCAGATCTATTATGTTCTACTTCAAATCTCTCCTTAGACATGTGGTACCTATTACAGTTTTTATATATATTAGAAAATAGAGCATGCAGAGGGAAAACAACCTTTAGCTTTCATGCTAGAGAATAGTCATCCTGGAGCACCGGAGCTACAGACATTCCTTGGCAATTTTCATTCGCTGATTATATGGTTCTCTTTTAATGCACTGTAATAAGCACTTAGGCCATCTTCTGGATAAAACCTCAAACATTAAAAACAAGGTAAGAGCCCCTGCCATGTCCTTGAAAGACAAGGAGTACTCATTTTGAATAAGTGCATTAAGACAATGTTCTTAGAATTAACTTGCTGATTAACTCATCATGTTATTAATTCACCAGGCCTTTCTAATAATTTCATCTACCTTTCTAAATCACCTAGTAAAGCTGATTTTTTTTTAAAGGGCTTTGGAGATAATGAAATCAATATGTGAACTTTACTGATAAATTTGCCTGGATTTTAATGATGTCTATATTTTGTTGAAAGCATTATTACTGTAGCATTTTGATTTTTTAAAAAAAAATTAATATTCTCCCTATGAAAATTTGCCTGCTGTTAATGTTGTTTTTGTTTTTTCATTGGTAAGGTTATTTTATTATCCCATAGTTTTAACATCTCTGCTATTTTTAATCCCTTTTATGTCAGTAGTTTTAATTACTGCTTTATTTTATGTGTGGTTTTATCATGTCTTGTTTTTACTTTATTTTACTGTGATGACTACACGTTGTATTTCCATTATGTCCACATGGTTATTGTTACCACTTTGATAAATAAAAATGAATAAAATTACATTCAGTGATTAGTACGTTAGCATTTTTAAAAATTTGATAAGGTGGAGTACCTCTCTCTCTTTCATGATCAGGAAAACAAGATGGCCTTCTGCCTCAAGATAAGAAATGTTAGAACTGAAAGAAATACATCATATTCATCTGTTGTTAGACAGTATGATCTGTGTAACTCCTTTGAGAAGACAGAAAGTACAAGAGGGGGAGGGAAGGAGAGAGAACCTTCTGGAAACTATGTCAGAGTAGAAGGGCTGGGTTTGTGGCATGAAAGATGAAATGAAGATTTGAAAAAGAAAAAAACGAGTCTTGGAACAGAATGATGGTAGAGTGGGCAGGGCATTTGATTGTTTGACAGGAGACTAAGACTCTAAAGTAGCCATAGCCCTTCCACAATGGCAGGCTGTATGAGCCTGAAAAACAGGTGCTTCTCATCGACCTATTGTGAAGCTAAGTGTTAGGGAATCCTAAGGACAGTAACTTTCTGCTTTTAAGCACAGGAATTTTTCTAGGAGGTGGGGTTGCACAGTCGCTTTCTTCAGTAACTTTTCTTCTTCAATTGATCACATATTGAAATGGTTTACAGTGCATACTATTGTCTATTGCAGGGGTAGGCAACCTTTTTGAGCCGGGGGCCGGGTTGCTGTCCCTCAGACAACTGAGGGGCCAAAGCCGCACATGGGGGTGGAGCTTCCACCCTCTGGGGCGGAGCTACATGCCAGGGCGGAGCTTCCACTATCTGGGGGCGGAGCCACATGTCAGGGCGGAGTTTCCACCCTCCGGGGGTGGAGCCGCATAATAATAACAATATTTGCAAGAAGCTACTAGGTAATGCCATAACACAGGAAAAATGCATGCCACTGTCTCAACCCAGAAAAGAGCAAGCAAGTCCATGTGGGGGGATTTTGCAAAGAGAATACCAAAGGATAACAACAATAATAATAACAATATTTGCAAGAATGGAAGCGACTAGGCAAGGCCACAAAACAGCAAAAAACTCATGCCACTGTCTCAAACCACTTTCTTTCTCTCCCTTCCTCTCCCTCCCACCCTCTCTCTTTCCCCCTCCCACCCTCCCCCTCTCTCTGCCTCCTCCTCCTCCTTCCCCCCGCCCCTCCATTTATAGGAGGGAGGGCGGAGCCAGGAGGGAGTGGGCGACACCCATTGGAAGGCCCGCTGCGGCTGCCGGAGCCCCATTTCACGGCTCCAGCTGCCGCAGCGGGCCTCCTAATGGCCACCGCCATTTTGAAGGACAAAATGGCAGTCAGAGCGGCCAAAATCGGCGGCAGGAGGGACCGGGGTCCGGCGGAAAGACGCCCACGGGCCGCATCCGGCCCGCGGGCTGGAGGTTGCCGACTCCTGGTCTATTGTTTGGTGTGTGCCTTAAAGTTGTTTCCAACTTTTGGCAAGCCTTTTGTGGGTTTTCTTGGCAAGATTTGTTAAGAGGAGGTTTGCCATGGTCTTCCCTGTGGCTGAGAGCATGTGACTTGCCCAAGGTCACCCAGTGGGTTTTATGGCCAAGTGGGGGAGTTGAACCCTGGTCTCCAGAGTCATAATCCAACACTCAAACCACTATACCATGCTGACTCTCATTGTGAAGTCGAAGGCTTTCATGGCTGGCATCCATAGTTTTTGTGGGTTTTTTTGGGCTATGTGGCCATGTTCTAGAAGAGTTTCTTCCTGACGTTTCGCCAGCATCTGTGGCTGGCATCTTCAGAGAATGCTTTGACAGAAAAAATTGGGTATATATATACTGTGTGAGCCTGGGAATGCAGGAGTGATTTGCATGTGTATTGTGAAGTTGAAGTTCACAATACACATGCAAATCACACCTGCATTTCCAGGCTCACACAGTATATCTATATATCTATATCTATATCTATCTATCTATCTATATATATATACACACACCTAACTCCTTTCCAGGCAAGCATTCTCTGAAGATGCCAGCCACAGATGCTGGCAAAATATCAGGAAGAAACTCTTCTAGAACATGGCCACATAACCCAAAAAACCCACAAAAACTACTGACTCTCGTTGTCTATTAAACAATTATTATATATTATTATTTGAATTTAGCTGCAATGAACACCACTGCCATTCTTTAGTATTTTATGCACAAGGTGCTAAGGTCTTGAGTCAAGACTTTTCCTGGAACCTCTCCTTCTCTAGGCTTCCTCCCCTCACTCCCCCCCCCCCCCCGCCATTCTGTTATTTTTTTAACTCCTTAAGTGAGTCTAATGAAACACGCAGAGGGCTTTAGTATGGCCGGAGCTTGGTAAAAAGATAAAGCTAGAAACATTCATGCTCTTCTACACTTTTTATGTCTTTTTTTGAAATCTATACAGAAGTAGATCTTGATCCAGGGACAGATGTTTCTAGTTATCCCCTTATTACTGTACTTGTGGCAGATCAGTATCTACTACCCAGAATAAACCATTCATTATTAACATTTAACAAACAAGTAATTTGATGAGTGACTGAAGTGTCCTTCCTGCTGGGAGTGGAAAAAAAAGAGAGATGCAGATAAGTAACAAACTGAATTGAAGCGTCTATGAGATCCCATGCTTCTTTTGAAGAAGGCAATAATGCTCTTCTAAGGTAAACAGTGACAACAATTTTCTGTAAATCCCCCAGTCTGGCCCAGTACTAACATTCTGATCAACAAGTTAATTAATGATCAACTAACTAATTAAATATCCCAATTATTAGTGTTTATGGTAGTGAATTACTTTCCTGTATTAACTTCCACATTATTTAATTGATTTTCAAATTTAATGTTTCACTGCAGTGCTATAACTGCACGGTGCCACATTAACTGCCAGTTAATAAGCTATTTCAGCTAATGGATGAATTCCAGAAAGCAAATAATTGTTACTGTTGCTAAAGAAATGTGTTCTGCCTTTCAAGGAGGGCTATAGTGCTGTATAATTTAACTGGAAGATATTGTGCTACTGAAAATTTTATGAATATGAATGAGTATGTCTGAATAAGAAAATAAGAACTGTGCTAAATCAGACCATAACCCTATCTAGTCCAACTGTTTTTACACAATGACCAACCACATTCCTATGGAATCTTTGCCAGGAGGAAATGGATGCAATTGTACATTCCAGGGCATAATGAAGATGGTTTGGTCATCATTCAGCAACTGAGTAAAAGTGTTTACTTTGATTGGGATTAACAATTAGATTGAGACCAATGAAATTAAAAGGAATTCTGAAGGAGGGTAAGGAGACTGTGGAGAAGATAGATGAATTACGTTTTATCTGTTTTCACTGCTGAGGATGTAGGACATATTTCCACACCTGAACTGGAACTGAGGTGAACAATGGTGAGTATGGAAGATCTGTGTTACCAAATCCCCCCCCCCCCCCCCGACAAAAAAATAAAAATAAAAATCTATCACTAGTTCCAAACCCCACAGACAGATGACAGGCGGATAGATACCAAGAGTTCTTGAAAATCTCAAACGTTGAATTGTTGATTTTCTAACTGAAATGTCTATAAGCGTGTATATAGTGTCCAGTAGAGCACTGGCCAATGATCAGGGATATAAATATTACTGGGTGATTAGCATCTGTTCCAGGTAAATGGTGAAACATATTATTAAGACATAGGAGCGTTACAGACTGCCCCTTTGGGGCGGCCTGTAGGCACTCCTTTCCCCGCCAGATCGGGGCCTCAGCTGCCAGAGCGGCAGCCTCTGAGGCCCCAATCCGCCGCTTTCCAGGCCGCGAGGAAGCGGCAAAAGGACAAACGGTGGCGGCGGGAAGGAGGGGAAAAGGGCTAAAGGCTGCGCCAGTGATGCAAATCGCGGAAGGAGCTCCGTTTTGGAGCTCCTTCTAGCACCGCGGAAAGGGCGCTCTATGCACCCTTGTGCGGAGAGAAGATGTCATGTCCACGCCGCCCTGTTTGGAGGCGGCACATTCGTGACATCGTAATGGCGGCACCTAAGTGTATAGGGCACTGCCATTTTGTACATCCTGGGGACGTACTAGGGTTAGGTGCATGCGTAAGGCACGCATTTCCCTAACCCTAGTACGTACCCAGGACGCACTTTACGCCCATGCGGAAGGGGCCATAGATATTATCACAGTAGGCCAAGCCCCGCTGTAAAACAATCAGCATAGCTTCTGCAAAGCTAATTCCTGTCTCATTGGCCTTTTAGAGTTCTTTGAAAATATTGCTAAATACACAGATAAGAGTGATCCAGTAGACTAATTTGGATTTCCAAAAGACCTTTAATGAAGTTCCTCACTGAAATCTCTCAAGCAAATTTTACAATCATGTGACAAGGAAAGAAAGAATAAGACCTCTTATAGACTGAAAGTGTAAAAACTATTATAAAGTAATGCATTGTGTTGGGCTGAGAAGTTGTGGATTTAACTCTCCCATATAAGCCACGGATCTCAGTGTTTAGTCTTGAGAAAGCCTCAAATCCAGCCTCATAATGAAGTAGAAATAAAATAGGGATACACCCACATATTTTCCCCTAAGCTCAGTGGAGATAGGGCTACAAAACATTATTTTTAAAAAAACCAATGAAATAAGTTTTCTCACTGAGCAAGTTTTATCTGTTCTACAATTTATGATTCACAATGTTTCATGCTTTGCAATTTCTTGAAATTCCTGTTTTGTACAAACACTGCATAGTAAAGAGATATGTGCTTCACCTTGAGTCACAACACGGGTGGCCAAAAGCTGCAGCTGAAACTTTTTTAGTTCAGATCTTATACAATCCTGTAACTACTATGTCTTAAGCCAAGTAGGGATGGGTTGTGTGATTCTTTTTGAAGCATTTCTGTGCCTTTACCTCCTGTCTATATGATAACAATTTCTCAGCACTGCATCTATACTGAAGCTGTAGTGGTGAAGAAGATTTGCAGGCAGCTTGATACTTAGGGCTTTACCTCACAAGCGCCGTTATTCACGTATTGCACTAGTCAATGAAACCGGAATTATACCTTTTTGTATTCATTGCATTCCCGCAGTCTTTGGAACTGAGCAACTGCCACCATCACACTCTCTTCCTCACTCCCTTTTAGCCCCATCTACCTGCCCTATGCCCTACCCAGCATACCTTTTGGTTTTTATTATTTTTATTTTCACTTTGGAAGGGGCCACTTTGGGACTCTGCTACTGCAATTTAAGTTTTTTTTAAAAAAAAATGAGAAAAAATAAAGGTACTCAGGCTGTTTGGGAATAGAGTGAAGGGGGACAGAGGGAGAGGATGGAACACTAACATCACATGGCTACCAATAACACAACTACCCCAGCAGTGACGTTCACACCTAGTGGGAACTAGTGGGGATTATGAGCTCATTGACAGGTTTCCATCAATGAAAAGGGGCACCCTAACTGAGCTTTGGGGGATGTTAGCAGCTACAGGTCACATGTGACGATGTGCAAATAGGTATTGCCAAAACTGCTTTCACATATAATTGCAGTTTAAAAGCCATGTATGGACTTATGCCTCTTCTGTATACCGGGGAGGGGGGGGGGGGGGTCAAGACATCTAAACAGTCACCATTCTACTACACAGCCTTATAATTTCAAGTTTCCAGGTTCAAGTCACAGTACTGTGGTTAGCTATACAGGCAGAAACAACCTGGACTCAACTTATCTCAAGGAATGCATTCTTCTTATTAATCATCTTGATTGTCAAGCTCTTCTGGGCCTTGCTTTAGTGATGCAAAGGCTGGGGGAGTAGAAAATATTCAGAAAAAAAGTTCTCCAAACTTTGCAGGGGGGTGTCTGTTCATCCCCCCCAAAAAAACTTTCATATCTGTGTTTAAATCTTGCATCACTCTCATAACAGCAGCACTCACCTCCTAATTTCTCTTTTTCATTGTTAACTGCAAATGAAGGCAATATAGCTATTAAAATGTATTTACCAAGCCCCTTTTTATTTTAATTTTGGTCAAGGGAATTTTAACTTCAGAAGATAGGAGCAGAGAAATTTTCATGAGCAATTTTTCTGAAATATACCACAATAAGTCCTTGGTATCTGCTGAGGTTTCATTCCAGGACCCCCCGTGAATATCAAAATCTGTGGATTATCAGTTCCCATTAAATACAGTGGCATAGTAAAATGGTGTCCCTTATATAAAATGGCAAAACAAAGGCTTGCTTTTTAGAATTTAGATTTATTTATTTATTTATTAGTATTTTCAAGCCATGGATGGTTGAATCCACAGATAAATAATCTGTGGATACGGAGGGCTGACTGTATCTGTACTTTTCTTACAAACTACTGTATAGCCATCCTTTGTGAAAAGAAAGAGTTATGCTCTGCACTCTAAGCAACCTTTTTTAATTATTTAATGCAATAAATAACTTGATGTTTGTATAAACTTCAAAATAAAACCAAATACTGGATTTATTGCAGTGAGGTTCATTTTATGCTACAATAACCAATATTAGCATCTGAACTATGCATATATATGAGGCCACTGTTTATCCCCAGTGACCACAACCACAATCATAACTCAGTTGATAACATTTTAATTCAGCTAGTAATTGCCTCTGAAACCCTACTTTCATTCAGCATTAGCTATTCCAATGCCAAACCACAGTCGCTCTGTTTATCTTGGAAAGATTCACATATGCCAAAAGCCTCAAACCATAACAGAAACAAAAGGTCAGTCAGTTACTCTACAAAAAAACAAAATAAACTTAAAATCAAACAGCATTAGACATTTCCATGACTAGGTTTGTTTATTGTAGAAATCCTTTTATGCATACACACATGCCAGTACATCCACTTAAACAAGAGCTTAATATTAATAAAGCAAATTTTATATTTAATAATACAGCTTGCCAAATTTCTACCTAAGACCATTAAACTTGATGAAGTTTGATAGCCAACACCATGCAGTCTGACAATCCAACTTTCTGCAGATAAACATTTTGAATCTACATGCTTTGAAAACAGAATATAAGCAATATGTAAAAATAAGAAATACTGAGGAAATATACAGCCTTATCGTATGCATACATATTTAACAAGTTTCACTCTATTCAGTGAGATCAACTCCCAAGTACCTATTGTACAGAAGAGCTGGAAAACCTGTGGTTCTCAATATGTTATTGGACCAGTTCCCATAAACCCCAGGTACCCTGGGATGATGAAAGTAGCATTTCATGAACAGCTGGAGAACCACAGGTTCCTAACCACTAATTTGGACATCCAAAGGGCTTCTGACAGAGTCCCTCACCAAAGTCTTTCAAGCAAACATTACAATCCTGTGACAAGAAAAGAAAGAATAAGTCCTATTATAGACTGAAAGTGTATAAAACAGAAGACTAAGCATATTTCCAAATTTCAAGGAAAACTAAAAGCCCTTGTTCCAGGTATTTGTTTTTTTTAAAAAAGATAATTCAGTTATAAAGAAATAACCCATATTTTCTTTACAAGTCAGTGTTTTAATATTTCAAAATCACAGCTGGTTTTTTAAAATTGTTTCTCTAAAGAAACAACAACTCACCCACCTCCCAATGATCCACCTCTGAAGCTCACTAAAGAGGTATACAGCCAGGCCTCCGCATCTGCAGCTTTGACTTTTAGAGGTTTAATTATTCACAAATTTGATTAATATGTTCTCTCTAGGAAACTCTAGGTCCTCTGGTACAATTTTAGATTGTAAGCCTGAGGGCAGGGAACTGTCTGATTAAAAATAATTGTAAGCCGCCCTGAGAGCCATTAGGGCTGAAGGGCGGGATATAAATACCTAAATAAATAAATAAATAAACTCTGCCAGGAGGTAACCATAGAGTCACACTGGACAACTGAGAGCTTCATATAGAAAACAATTCTCTAGGCATTTGTAGGCCCTCCATCATGTTTCTCTGGTCAATCTCTGGCAGATGTTGACCACAGAGTTGCACTGGAGGACCAAGAGATTCCTAGAGAGATGTTCCCTGAGATTAAAAAAAAAGTGATTTTTAAAAAAATTTCAGTTTTCCCACTTTCATGGTGGTGCTGTGCCCCTGACCCCAATAAATGTGGAGTGCCCATGTAAACAGAAGCTGAAAAGTATTAGGATCCACAAGAAAAAGAAGACTTCTTTCTTCTATTACCTGTGGACACTAAAAAGTACTGTATACCTGCTGCCCCTCCCCTTTGGAATAAGCTCCCTGCAGAGCTTCGCTCCGCCGCCTCATTAGCTGTTTTTAAAAAACAGTTGAAAACATACCTATTCCGGCTGGCCTTCCCACCTTAATTTGTCCATTTATTTTCCTGCCCCCTTTCCCCTCTTTTCTCTTTTGACCCTGGATTGATGTTTAATTTTCATTTTTTTCTGCCCCTGCCATGTGTATTTTTCTATTTTATTGTTTTCCTGTTCCTGTCTTGTAGTAATGTTTTTAACTGATTATTGGATTTTAACTTTGTATTGTAATGTTTTTTAAATTTTGTAAGCCGCCCTGATCATATCCATGGAAGGGCGGGATATAAATAAAATTTATTATTATTATTATTATTATTATTATTATTATTATTACCTGCTTAATAGAATATACCAATTTGGTATTGGAATCAACAAGAATCTTGCAATATATGCAAAGTTTTGAAATTCAGAAAATGACCGCCAATATTCTACATCAGCTACTTACTATGCATAATTAAGTAAAGTCTCCTGTCCTGACTCCCAAAACCAGTCATTGGATCAGGCGGAGATGCATTCAGCTTTCGCTCCTGGTGCAAGGATGACATTTCTTCTTCCCTCCAGCCAGTGAGTAAGGCTGCTACAAAGACATGCAACAGCAGTCCTGCTTCTAATGACAGCAGCCTCACTTACTAGTGGAAGAGGATGGAAATATTATTTTCCTTGAAACTAAAAGCCTTGGGGGTTGTTCCCACTATGGTTTAAACCGGATTGTGATCTAGTTTAAACCTCCATAGTTCCCCCTTAACTCAAATCCCTCAAGCGATTCAGAAAGGGGGGGCATGGTTTTTAGCCATCTTTACCCATTTAACCCACATCAAAAAGACAATGGTAAAATAGTATGTTTTTTGGGCTGAACTGATTTATTTGGAAATAAATCTTTTCAGCCTAAGTGGGAACCAGGCAGAATCTAATTGGATTCGAATCCGCTCTGGTTCCCACTGGCAGCAGCTCTCCCAGCCTGCTTCTCTCCTTCCACCCCGGCATGCCTCAGTCATCCCGGCTTGCCTCTCTCCTGCAGCCCCAGCCTCCATCCCCAGTATGGCCAGGAGGACAGAGGTAGACATGGTGGGGAAACCACAGCTGTTGCTTCCTGCACTGATTCTTGAAACCGGTGCAAACATAGTGAGAACCACTGTGTTTACTGAACCTGTCTCAGGAATCGGTGGAGGAAGCGAATCAAGACGTAAGTGCAAATGAGGTTTTCCTTCACCTTATCTAGTTACTAGCTCTTAAGGTAGGCTGGGATGTCAATTACATAAGTTTACAGTAAGACTACATAGACTTATTAAATGTAGAACAGTTATGGATTTGTAGCTCTAGGTTGCAAATCCATAGCTATAATGCTAAATGCCAGCCAAAATAAATAAACCTATCTAGCCATTTTCTTCTTATAAATCAAATAGTGGTTTTTTATTTGTACATTTTCCGCATTCATAGGGATCCTGTATCTCTAATCTCAGGGAATGTGGAGGGTCCACTGTAAATAGGAACTGAAAAACACATAGTAGGATCCACAGGGGAAAGAAGACTTGTTTCTTCTGTTTCCTGTGGACACTACAAAAGGTATACCTGCTTGATAGAATATACTATTTTTTTGTTTAGGTACTGGAATCAACAAGAATATTGCAATACATGCAGAATTATGAAATTATACACACTCTGTAATTACAAAATAAAATAATAACAAAAAACAAAAGGAAAGTAATTCACAGTGAGAATCCTCAGGCATCCATACTCTTTATAATCTTTATATTTAATTCCATCCACTTTCCACAGCAAACCTACAAAAAGCAAGGGAACAGGGAAGACCACTGGTTGCAACTCGATTTCAGCTACTTGCTGAGCCAAAAGCTAGAGGCGTGAGGAAGACTTATAAGCCATTCTATCTGGTCCACCCCATACAAATTACTACCTCCTCCTTGAAGACTGTGAATACTTTAAAGTACCAGTCGCCATGACCTGATGGTAATTGATTATTTTCCATTTCTATGGTATCTTTTCTGATGTGCTCCCTATAAAACTAGAAAGGGAGAATGTTGTAGGAAATATACTTTACTCCTAAGGCAGCTCAGGCTGAAGGGAACTTGCCTGATAGGAAATCAGTTAGGATTCCACAGATTCCTGAACACCAGAATTAAAATGAGCCCGCCCCCCCCCCCCCCAATATAGTACTGCAGCACCCCTAGACTTTGCCAGCTCTGGGGATCTTTAGACCGGCCATTAAGGCCAGCCTGGGAGTGGAGTTGGAGCATTGTATCCACACGACACATTGTCCCCAGGGCACCATGACACCGCATACCGCTCCACACAGCGTGCAGAGTTACAGCGCTCCTCCAATGCTGCATCGTGGCTATTGTGCCCTTTCCAAGGCGCAAAAAGGAGCCGCTTTTTGCAGCTCCTTTTCAAGCCCTAGAAAGGCTGGATTGGGACCATGGCATGCGGTTGCTGACCTGATCTGGCTGAAGAAGGGGTGGCTAGAGGCTTCGGGGCTGTTTATACAGGCCCTCTGTCTTCAGATTCCAACTGAATGGCCCCAATGTTAATAATAATAATAATAATAATAATAATAATAATAATAATAATAATTTATATCCCGCCTCTCTACACAATGCAATCGGGGCAGCTTACAAAGTTAAAATATACAGTCCCAACCCCAACCCACCCCCCCTTAAAATACAATTAAACAATGTGAAATTTAAAACATACTTTAAAAACAATTCAATAAACTGTGGTGAAGTCAGAGGTCGGCATCTGATTTCCTTCTGATGGCCAGGGGACTATTCAGGAAAGGCCTGCCGAAAGAGATCCGTCTTTATAGCTTTTTTAAAGCTATTTAGGGTGGTAATATGACGGATCTGGTCTGTCAGGCCATTCCACAGTCTGGGAGCAACAGCTGAGAAGGTCCTCTGGGAGGTCGCAGACAGCCTTGTTTTACAAGGCTGTAACAGATTTTTCCCTGAGGATCTAAGTGTGCGGGGAGAATTATATGGAAGGAGGCGGTCCCGAAGATAGGTTTGACCCAAGCCATTTAGGGCTTTAAAGGTAATAACCAACACCTTGTACTGGGCCTGGAAACTGATGGGCAGCCAGTGCAGTAATCTGAAGATCGGTGTTATATGGTCTCTTCTGGATGTACCAGAGACCAGTCTGGCTGCCATGTTCTGAACTAATCGAAGTTTCCGGACCAAGCACGAGGGTAGCCCCGTGTAGAGTGCATTGCAGAAATCAAGGCGTGAGGTTACCAGTGCATGTACTACAGTCTCAAGGTCCCTGACTTCCAGAAAAAGGCGCAGCTGGTGTATCAGCCGGAGCTGATAATAGGCACTCCTGACCGTCGCATTCACCTGATTTGTCATGCGAAGCAACGAATCTAGGAGCACCTCCAGACTGCGAACACAGTCCTTTGTTGATCTGAAAGGCATATGTTTCAATACTTATATGCAGCTGGCTATCTTTGAATAGACATTCCCTGCTGCACACAGACAGTTCCAAATGACTCAACTTACATTCATCAGGTAAACTGGCTAATTTCAAAGAATCTGCCATCCATCATCTGCAATTGGTGTTCTATCAACAAAACATACCAAAATCCCTCACACATATGCCTTTCCTGCCAAACCAAAACCACATATGAAGAAGAAATTTATTATAAAAAATGTAACAGATTTAGATCATGAATTCCAAGGTCACACATAACGTTGAATTTAAAAAATAACAATATTTCACTTTGAGACCTTCTCTGCAAAAAGTCATCGAGGTCTCTATAATTTAAGAAATATCATACCTGTCATGAAACTGTGGTAAGCGTTACCCATGGCCTGCTTCTGCTTTCAGTAGAGCTCAAATATGTATTTTTAAGGAGTAGAACAAATGAAAATTGGAATATGAATATAAGTACATTCTGGGCATAACTATTTTCTAAGCAAAGGATAAAATAGTAGCAAATATGTTTCCTAGCTTCCCTATAAAAATCAGATACCACAGAAAAAACATTTAAAAAATCTTAAGCCTCTGTGTACAGATGTATAAATTAAACACTGGATATATTTGTGTTTTTAAGATTACAAATCATGACAATGTTCATCTTTCTAAAGAGTTTTATACTGCTTTATAAAGATGGATCTCTGAGAATAAAATAAGGGTTTTAAGAGTTTCTTAACCTTTTCTCCTTTGATCACACATAAAAGATGAGAGAGATGTAACCTACTGCCAAGCCTATACTGCCAAGCCACAATTACCCATTTAGAACACTTCAAATTATTTTCAGATACATTGAAAGAAAGCTGAAAAGTGCTAATTGAACTGTATATGACACCTAGAGAAAAAGCCTGCAAATGGCCCACAGGAGACATGACCCATTACCAACTTTAAGGAATCCATGCCAAATAGTTTAAGAATAAGACCAAAGTTGGTCACACAACATAAAGATAAATAACTTACATCTCTTGGCAATATGAGCACTACATGTTTTTGAAATGCAGCTACCATCATCACTACTGGCTATGCAGGTTAAAAGTGCTGGGCGCTGCACTCCAACATCACATAAAACACCACAAGTTGTTAGTTCTTTTCCAAACTATAGGCTTTGTTCAGCCTTAATGGTTGTCTAATGTAAGGTATTTCTAATTTCAGTATATTTACAGCTCTCTGAAGACAGTGCAGTGTTCAACTCATTTTCAGTATTGTTCACATCAAAGCCATCTTTCTAATACTCAAGGCTAAATAAAGGATGCTATTCAAATTTATCTGAATCTTTCAAGTTTGAATCCTTCTTACAGATTTCCTACCCAGTATTAGCTCAAATATTAAAAGCATGATAGAAAATCAAGTAGTCAAATAGGAAGGATCGACCCAGTTTCCCTCCATCACATTCTGATTTTGAGAGTTGTTTTAAAAATAAATCTTTGTTTTCTAGCATTAAAGGCAGAAAGTAATATAAACAAAATTAATGTATTAACTCTTTTTGGGGCAAAATTTAGAAAGAAGTAAAAATAACAACAAAAATAGCCCTGAAAGAGAGACTAAGGAGAAAAGATTATACCTCCCCACTCCACAGAATAACCTGAGATGGAAAAAATTACAGAATTCAAAGAAAACTTCATTGCATGATGTTGGAACAAGTGTTTGGCTGCTGTAATGGACTGAATGAGGGCAAACAAATTGAAGCTTAATCCAGACAAGACAGAGGTGCTCCTGCTTAGTTGAAAGACAGATACAGGAATAGAGGTGTTAGATGGGGTCACACTCCCTCTGAAAACACAGGTTTATAGTTTGGGGGTACTTCTGGATTCAGCACTGATCCTGGAAGCCCAGATATCAGTAGTGACCAGGAGTGCTTTTGCACAGCTAAAACTGGTGCACCAACTGCATCCATTCCCGGAGGAGTCAGATCTGGCCATGGTGGTACCTGCCTTGATTACATCCCATCTGGATTACTGTAATGCACTCTATGTGCAGCTGCCTTTGAAAACTGCTCAGAAATGTCAGCTGGTCCAAAGAGCTGCAGCCAGACTGTTAACTACAGGGAGCATCCCTTGTTGCAACAGCTCCATTAGCTGTCAGTCCATTTCCGGGCACAATTCAAATTTGACCTATAAAGTCCTATATGGCTTGGGTCCAGGCTATTTGAAGGATCGTATTTCCCTGCACAAACCCATCAGAGTATTGAGATCATCTGGAGAAGCCCGTCTCTCTGCCCCACCACCCTCTCAGGCATGTTTGGTGGGAACAAGAGAGCGGGCCTTCTCAGTGGCTGCCCCCAAGCTTTGGAATTCTCTCCTTACGGAGGCCAGGATGACTCCATCCCTTCTCTCCTTTTGGTGGCAGGTAAAGACGTTCTTGTGTTGGCAGGCCTTTGCAAATCAATAAGGTCAGGGAATGTTGCGCTATTTAAATTTTAAGTTTTATCCTGTAACATTTGATTTTAACTTATAACTGTTTTAACTTTTTAAATGTTTAATTGTTTTTTAAATTTTATAGTTATAAATTTTAATGCTGTCCGGTTTTTAAATTGGATTGTTTTTTAAAAAATGTTTTAAATCTGCTTTTCGCCGCCTTGAGTCCCTATATTGGGAGAAAGGCAGGATATAAGAAAATAAAATAGTAACAACAATAAAATAATAGTAAGAGTTTGTTGTGTATCCTGTACAAGACGAAAATGACTACTCTTTTGGAATGGGAGATAGTTGTCGACTTTACAAGCTGCATCTCATAAGCATCAAGACAGCCTGGAAATCAACATTCTGCCTTTATTATGGCAACACAAGAGCCTTTTTGCAGTCAATATGACCTAGAACTTTTTCTTCTCATTTTTACCAAGTACTAATACAAGTCTAATAATATACCTGGGTTTCAAAATATTTCCCTTGATACAAATAGATGAAAGGGCATGGGGAAAATATGAAACACAGGGCCCAATCCTAAGGGTATTCCCATATAAATGTGCAAAAGATTGGCATCAAAGATAATAAATTCTTCTGGACTTTAATTAGCTGATACTGAGGAAACTATAAAGTTCAGTCATTAGATGAACTGTTAACTTTGTAAGACTGTACACTGTAAATGAATGCCTAAGATTAAGTTTCCGAAAAAGCCTTTCTCACAAAGGACTCACTGACTTTCATTTTCTTTGGTCAAACAGTACTTCCCCAAATGTGCTCTTCTAGAGCATCTCATTTCCTACAAAGTATGACAGACTTAGAAAGGGGGAACTGCCCTAACCTAACTGGTACCAGATGAGTGCTTTGAAATCCAGGCCTTTGTTTTCACTTTTCTGATCCCAAACTAACTCAAACAGAGGCAGCTCTCTGCAAAGCGGAAAGTCAATTATAAAACAACAACAACAATGGCTTTTAAGCAAAGTCCTCAAAACTTAACTGGCTGTGGCAAAAGCTAGCCAAAGGTTGTAGACGCTTGAGAGGAAATCAAGAGGTATAAAGCCCTTGCTGACTTAGCATCTCAAAGCATCAAGTAAACATTTAAGTATAGAGTTAGTTAAGTACCTGTGTGCATTTTGAAACACAGCAATCTGTCTGCCAACATGGGATCTCAACTTTCCAAGTAAACATGCTAAATGAACAAAAAATCTTTATAAAGGTAGAAATCCAGCATGGGTATGGGAATTACCAGTGTATTACAACAAGTGTCACATCTACAATTATCTACTAAAAGATAACAATTATCTTATGACTCTCAGGGAAAAACAGGTTCCCTTGAGAAAAAAGAGAGTGTGACAGTACTGTGCAAAACCAGGATGACAGCTTCTTTACATGGAGACTGAGGGTTCTAGAGAATGTCGCTATGGTCACCTTAGTGGATGATCTTCTCCTGAGCAATGAGGGTATCATTCCAGGGAAGAGAGAAATTACACTAATATCTCAGGCCAGGGCTATATCTTTAGTATTCTGGTGCGTTTGAAATAGATCTAGAATCACTTGTACCATCCAAGACTGTCTGGAGTTGTGATGCAACTGCCCATTTAATCACATTGCCCAGAAAAGGAAGATTTGATACTGGTATATAGTTGTTAAAGTCAGGATATCCAGGGATGAAATGGTTCCAGCACTGCTTCTTTTAAACATGATGAAAAACATCCTTCCCTGAGATATGTGATAATAATATATTGTAATTTATATCTAACTGCACCTCCTACCTGAACAGCCAGCTAAGAAGGACAGGGATTGAGAGCACATCTTCCTTACTTGCCCTAGCAGCTTGTCCAGATCTCACAAACTGAAAATGATCAGTATAATCCTACTCATAAGAGTCACTGGTCACCTTGTTGTAGACTTCTGCCATAATGACAGCCTCTAAATCAGCTCTTATCCAATAAATTTCATCTGGAAAGTGATTATTACAGCATCACAGTGAACTGCCGAAGGCTCTAGAATTGGATTCAGGGGGAGGGTGTCTGACTTAAACCTTTCACCACCCTGAACAATTCAGCTAGACATGAGTTTGCAAATGCAGCACATACATGTATTGCCATTTTACAGGAACAAATATATTCTCAATATTGTGTCTTGTCAGTAATAAGTCGAGTTTTCTGACAGCTACACTCCAGTCATGCTTAGTTTCAGGCCCTCTGTATTCCAAGGAGCCCCAATTAGTAATGGGTCAGCGAGGACATTTGGGAAAGGTCATGTCAGTAGTCAGGTCTTGATTCCATTTATTGAGCAGGGCTTCAACAGGACTGTTGGTGGTTAACAGCCATAAAACTGTCCAAAGCTTTCCAAAATCCTGAAGGATACATTGACCTTCAAGGGGTTGTTGTTGTTGTTGCTCCTATCTGCCTTCCAGGTGACCTCAACCAACAGTGACCCTGTGGATAAGACATCTCCAATCTCCCCTATGCTCCACTGCTCTTCTTAGGTCCTGCATATTCAGTCCTGTGACCTCCCTGATTGAATCTAGCCATCTCCCTCCCATTATTCTCTTTCTAACGAATCATGCCTTCTCATGAAGTTTCATCATCTTGACATCCAGGAAGAGTTCAGGCTTGATCTGTTTTAGGATCTACTGCTGTCTGTCTTTTTGGATATCCACTGTATTCTCAGCACTCTTCTCCAGCTCCACAGCTCAAATGAGTTTATACTCTTCCTATCCACTCTGTTCACTGTCCAGCTTTCACATCCATACATGGAGGTGGGGAATATAATGGCCTGCATGATTCTAAATTGGGTGCTCAGTTGTATATCTTTACACTTTAAGATTTTGTCAAGTTAACTTGACAAAATACTTATTTTCCACCATAATTTGCAAATAAATTCTTTCCAAATCAAGATAAAGTGATTGTCTGGATTTGTTTTCTCATTTTGTCTCTCATAGTTGAGGTCTACCTATGATGTCAATTACAGGCCCCTCTCATCTTTTTAAGTGGGAGAACGTGCACAATTGGTGGCTGACTAAATACTTTTTTGCCCCACTGTACATCCAGTGTGGTTCAGCTTTCTAATAGGTAATCTGGCCATGTTAAGATGATCTTTACAGAGCACAGCTGCTCCATCCCCCTCCCCACTTTCCTTCACCTGCTCACTAACACAGTACACTGCTGGGAGAGCCTGTGCCCATGTTGGATCACTATCCTCTCCTAAGTTTCTACACAGCATGCCAGGTCAGCCTCCTCATCAGTAAAGAGATCATAGATTGTATGCACTTTATTTTTATATATAGCACTGTGATTCTGCTTGAACTGTCATGGTTTCATTCAGGTAGAATCCTGGGATTTGTAGTGTGGCTAGGCACAAGAGCTCCCTAGTTGAGAATTCTACAAATACCTCCCTAAACTGCAAATCCCAGGATTCTATAAGATGGAACCATGTCAGTTAAAGTGGAACCATAGCGCTACGACTGCATAGTGTGAAAGAGCCCTGGGTTAGAGGAGGCAACTGCACAGGAATGAAATCCTGTAATTATCAACTTTAACTGTCTTCTGGGAAACTGGGATGGATTCAAAGGGCCGTGATAGCACCAGAACACAAATGAAAATTAAAGTTAAGATTATGACTTCATTTTTTGACATGTTTGTGTACTCTAACAAGTGCACTCTGCTTGTTTCTATTACTTCAAACTGCCTGACAAAACAGAAGAAATTATCACAATGTTCTCCATATCATGCAATTAAGGTCTGATAAAGTGCCCACTCATCCATGAATATGTATAAGTCAGATCTCCTCTATCTGAAGTAGGGAAGCCTTGGGCCCAGACCACAGTATTTTCTTGAGAGGACATCTTGCTTGAGAGACTACTGTGCGAGAGTTTTATGCTAAGAGAAATAGCATTAAAAGCTTACATTTACCCCCATTCTTTAAAATAAACAGATAAAGTAGGAATATTGGGGAAAGAACACTCAGCTTTCTTGCCTCCCATTATGAAGACAGCTAAAGGATCTTGATAACAAAAGCAGTTAAATTAAGTGGCAAATGGGGTTGTTTTTTTTTTAAAGAATACAGTCTGTACACACGTCAAGCTTGGATAAAATAGAACATGCATTGTTTTTTGCATAGAGAATGACTGAAATCAATTTTATATGCACCTATGACAGCCTTCTGAAAGGTGTAATATTTGTACATATACCCTGGATGAAAAAAATCCAAAAATCAGTATGCAGTTCATCACAGTCAAATGACAGTTTTGCCACAGCTGAGCAGATCTGATAACTAACTCTAGAATAATCCTCTTGAAGCCAGTTAGAGTGTCCGCCAGTAAATAATTAGAGGGCTTGCATGATACATGTCCCATTTTACCTGAGATTAGTAATGTAGCTTATTTATAAGCAAATGCAATGCCAAGGAAATAACAACATAAATAGCCTAAGACAGAGCTTACTAAGAGGCAAAAAGTTAATTCCTAGAAACAAAAATGGCATTTTTGGCAAGTATGTCAACATTTCAACACTAAGCTGCCACAGCTGATGCAAGTGCAACATCTGTTAGCTTTGATGCAGAACCATCTGTTTCAAAAACCATGAAAATGAATGTAAATGATTCATTTTCATCTAACTCTATAATATTGTTTATTGTAATCTATTTTAGCACATCATTGTACTATAATGTAGCTTTATCCAATAATTCTAATACAGTTTCTGTGCATGGTATTTTGCGCAGAAACTTTGGCTAGCACCCTGTACAGAAGTCATGTCTTCATAAGTGGACTTACATATGCAGAAATAAGAAATGGGCAGTTTTGTAACATCCGTATCCAGCAGAGAGAGCTATTATGTTATTATGTAGCAGAACTGGCAAAGTAGCTGTTGCACAATGCAACCAATGCATAATGAGACTGATGAACAATAGGAATGATGCATATTGGGCACCAATGTGCATTGAACACTCCTGTCAGTGTGTTGATACGCATCTTCGCAATTCACTAACAGGATTCCGGCATTTGTAACTAATTTTAAATGAAGGGATTAAGTAACCACAAGCCCTCCTGAGTTCAGTACCATGCGGGCACTGGATTGCCACTTCTTATTCTCTGATGTCGATAGTCATCACAACAGTTGTAACAAGCATGTGAATTATACAGAGCAACTAGCTGTTATCTGTCAAACCTTTGGCACAGACAGGGTTGCACATACATATACTGTATTGAGGTTTCAGAACCAAAGGAATCAGTAAGAATAATTTAAAATACATAATAATGCATTTTATAATAAAACATTTTTGTCTTAGAATTGTGTAAACTTACAGTAATCTCAACTGAACCAACCAAATTAAATCAGGACTGCCAAAGGTAAATGATATTAAAGCAGAAATTACATAACAGTTATCTCAGAACAGTGTAGTCACTTGAACATTAGCAAGATTACGGTTTCCTGCATGGCAGGGGGTTGGACTGGATGGCCCTTGCGGTCTCTTCCAACTCTACGATTCTATGGTTCTAAGATATGTCTACACTAGAACTTTACTGCTTTGGTATAACTGGCAGTGTTTGCATCTTATTATTTCACTGCCTGATGTTCCACAGCAACATTTATCTGGTGTTTCAGCCACAAGAAAGAAAACTGTGTCTTGACTAACATTCCTGCCTACCTACCACCACCATCACCTAATATCATATCACACTCTGTAGTGTTGCCTAGCTAAGAGAAAACACAACTTTCAAAGGAGAAAATGTATGGGAATTGTTGTTGCTGTTAATGATAATAATAATAGATTTTATTTATATACCGCCCAATCACTGGGAATCCGAGCGGTTTACAATAGAGGGGATAATAGACAGTTCCCTGCCCACAGGCTTACAATCTAAAAGACACGACACAAAAAGAGAAGGGAATGGTGAGGGGGGGAGGGAATCAGGTCCAGCATTCTTCTCTCCCTCTGAGGCCTGGACCAAGGCAGATGGACCCGAGGGAGGGCTCTTCTTCTTCAGGCTAGCCCCTGATGGAACTGGGCCAGCCTTCTCTCTCCCTCAGAGGCCGAAAGATGACACGTTAGGGAGGGAGGAGCCTCCTTCTTCAGGCTAGCCCCGATGGAACTGGGCCAGCCTTCTCTCTCCCTCAGAGGCCAAAAGATGACAGTTAGGGAGGGAGTTGTGTGCCTCCAAGGTGTTTCCAACGTATGGCAATCCGAAAGAAATCTTATCTCACCTTTTTCCCAGTTTGGGACTCAAAGTGGCTTACAAAAAGTTAAAAAATACAAGATACAAGTGTTAAAGCAAAATACAAATGTTAAAGCAAGATTAAACAATCAAAAAAATTAAAACCAGATTAAAACATATATTGTTAGATGCAAAATGGTCCAAAATACACTGCAGAAATAATCCAGTTTGAAACCGCTTTAACTGTCCTAGCTCAATGATAGGGAATTCTGGGAACTGTAATTTTGTGAGACATTTGGTCTTTTCTGTCAGAGTTCTCTGGTGCCACAATAAACTACAATTCCCAGGATTTTCTAGCACTGAGCCAGGGTAGTTAAAGCAGTCTCAAACTGGATTATTTCTGCAGTGTGTTTTGGACCACAGACACACCAGCACAATGATATGCAGGATGCAGTGCATTGTTTAGGAGATTAGCTTTATATAGTCATTCATCAAATGCCTTTTGAAACAGAAAAGTCTTTATTTGTCTCTGAAAAGAAAGCAGGGAGGCCAGACTAACCTCCCTGGGAAGAGAGTTCCAGAGCCTGGGGGGCAGCCACTGAGAAGGCCTTCTCCCATGCTCCCACCAGATGTACCTGTGAGGACAGTGGGACAGAAAGAAGGGCCTCCCCAGCAGATCGCAAAGCATGCGCTGGTTTATAATGGAGAATATGGTTCTTCAAATAATCTAAACCTATTTCTTGGCAAGATTTGGTCAGAGGAGGTTTGCTTTTCGCATCCTCTAAGATTAAGAAAGTATGCCTTGCACAAGGTCACACAGTGGGTTTACATGGCTGAGCAGAGAATCAAACCCTGGTCTCCAGAGTCCTACTCCAAAACCTAAACTACTGTATCATGCTGAATCTCTGTGTGGGAATTAGGAAAGTATAATTAAGGGAAGGGAGAAGAGAACACAGACATTCTCCACCTAATTCTTCATTTCATCATTTAGACAGTAGGAAAAATTAATATGAAACAACAACAAAAACACACAAGGTAGTATTTTCACAGTCAAACCAGTGATTATTGGATGGAGCTATTTGAGGTCATACACTACTATAAATGTGCTGCCTGGTTTACAGATAAGAACTCATGATTAAGATGAAAGGTACCGTACTTTGAAACATGTACCATTTTACTGATATATTATGTTAAAACCTCATGCCTCACTATTAACCCCAAAGAGGAACTTGCACATGATTTTAATTTTATTTCTCTTGATAAAAGAACCTTGGATGATCATTACCATGGATGAGCAGTCACTACAATGGCAGTGCAGGTATGAAGAAAACAACAGAAATAATGCAGTTTGAAATGGCTTTAACTGCCATGGCTCAATGAGAAGGAAACCTGGGATTTGTAGTCTGTTGCAGCACCTGAGCTCTGACAGAAAAAGTCAAATATTCTTTGGAGGTTTGTAAACAGAAGCTGGATGCTATCTGTCTGGGGTGCTTTGATTGTGAGTTCCTGCATGACAGGAGTTTGGACTGGATGGCCCTCTTCCAACTCTATGATTATATCTCACAAAACTAGAAATCCTGGAATTTCATACCATTGATTCTCCATCATTTGTTGTTGTGTGCTTTCAAGTTCTTTCCAACTTAAAAAGAGGATGGATTGGCATTTTCAGGAATGCTTTAGTTGTGTATTTCTGCATGACAGAGGTGGCCCTTGTAGTCCTTTCCAGGTCTAAGATTCTTTTATTCTTTGACCTATTTCTTCTTTTATAAACTCTAACTTCGGAGACAGCTAAAGGCATGTGAGGGCTGGGGGGGAAAGAGGAACAGGTGTGCACCTGTTCCTCCTCTTCCCCTGCCCTCCTGTCTCTCCCTGTGCCCTCAGAAATGGCTTTGTGTGCCAGACAGGGCATGCGTGCCATAGGTTTGCCACCACGGACCTAGAGATTCCTAGAGAGAACATATTAATCAAAACTGCAAATAATCAAATCTTCAGAAGTTAAAGCAACACATATGGAGGGTGGGCTGTATTATTATCTCACCCAATAAAAGCTGCCATCTTGAACCTTAGGAGAAAATATTTTCTTTAAAAAGCATATCTGAAGCAAGAGGTCCAAGTAAAGGAATTTAAACAAAAAGACTACAAGAGTAAACAAAAAACTAAAGACCAATGAGCAATCATCCATTACTGCACTGTATCATTACCACCTTCTGGCAAACTCACGCCCCTGGCGGATCTCTCTTTCACTCAGTTTTACTTCTATTATCAGGGCATGTCTCAGAAGACAAGCACTTTCAGACAAACAACAAGCTGGGGGGGGGGGGGGGGAATACCAGCCCATGCCCCACAAATTTCATCCCCCCCCCCATAGACACATAATATTCTGATCCCCACCCCTGCTTCATACACATAGTATGACTGGAACAGACTCACATTCAAACAAAAATGTTTGCCATCATCACATCTACCTTGGATTTCTGAATGTCATATGTATGCCAGATGCCATAATGTACTAGAATGCAAGATTTTTCTCTGAAAAGCAGGGTAAATGTACGGTAAGTAGCTGAAAATATTAACATTTAGAGATACCAAATTTAACTGAATTGCATCAATTCAAGCCTTCAGATTTTCTGCTCCATTCTTTGAAGTTAATTCTTCAGTTCTGTCTGTAGAAATAATAAAACCTCAGTCTGCTAGGGAACAATGTCCATGGTCTAATATGTTCAGATTTTTCTTTTTAGATACTTTAAAAACTCTATGAGGTTGGTAACAGGGAAGGTACAGCAAGCCTTAGTATGCCTTGTTTTCCACGGGCCTTTTCTTTCCATGCATCTTTATTTATTTACTACAGTATATGAATAAAATAAGTGGAAAGTAAAATAATAATAATAATAATAATAATAATTTCCAAGCTATAAACAATTAACTAGCTGTAACCCTAAAGGTACCAGTTCCTGTCTGGTGTTGGAAGCTAAGCAAGGTCAGCCCTGGTTAGTACTTGGATAGGAGAAAACCAACAAATGGCAGGAGCTATAGGCTATATTTCAGAGGAAGGAACTTGCAAAACTACCTCTGAGTATTCCTTGCTTAAGAAAATCCTATGAAATTCATGGGGTCACCATAAGTTGCCACGCACCTTGAAGGCACATATACACAGATTGCTTTCCAGATGTGTTTTGACAACTTTTCAGTCTTTAAACCATTCTAGCAGCTTTTTCGAATTAAGACATTTCAACATGCAAATAGCCTGTATGTTTTATTTTAAAAATGACTCAGTTTCTATTGCTAGCAATCTTTTCCTTTGTCCAATTTTTGCTTTGCATATTTAAGCTTCCATGCTCAAGTACTACCATTCCCCAGTCAAACACATACATAAATCTTTGGTCTGATATAGGCGGGGTACAGACCGCCGCCGGCTAGTCCGTGGCGGAGCCGGAGCCTCCATACGGCGCGGCTCCCCTGCGGACTGAAAAAGAAGCTCCAAAATGGAGCTTCTTTTTCCCGTCGCGTTTGCGATGTAGCGAGGCGCCAGGGGCGCACTTGCTACATCACAAGCGA
Source organism: Sceloporus undulatus (assembly GCF_019175285.1). Taxonomy (NCBI): domain Eukaryota; kingdom Metazoa; phylum Chordata; class Lepidosauria; order Squamata; family Phrynosomatidae; genus Sceloporus; species Sceloporus undulatus. The sequence continues at coordinate 234,645,916 of NC_056524.1, forward strand.
TGCAACGCGTATGGACGCTCAGCGTCCGATACGCAAAGATGGTGCCGGCCATGTAGAAGGGCCGGCGCCATCTTGTACGGACGGAGTCCGTACTAGGCCCAGGGGCGTCTATAAGAGATGCCCCTTTTTTAAAATGGGACGTCCTCCGGACGTCCCAAAGGGCAATATAGAAAGCCCCATAATTTGTGCCAACATCCTCTCAAATTTCACTCCTATTTTTTTTTAATCATTCTGTATCAGCAATTTTCCAGCATCTTCTCTCTACACCAGTGCTTCCCAACCTTTTCTATGCCCCACACCCTTTGGTGTGATTAATGCTCACACTCCTTAAAAAAGCAACATCAGATTTGAAAATGAAGTCTAATTTCTAATTATTGAACCACAAACTGAACCACATATAATACTGTTGGTGAACAAACTAAACTTTAAAAATAGGCATTTAACTCAGTGCATAAAATGCAGTCTATATTGAGCAATTAGATTCTAATTTATTCAGAAAAAAAATGAGTAATGACTCATCACTCAAATATAATCACTCAAGGACACAATCCACTCTTTATTGCACCCCTGATACTCCATTGTGTACCCCCTGGAGGTGTGGGCACCCCAGGTTGGGAACCTTTGCTCTATACTTTCCTTAAATTTACTAAGTTGTGGTAGGAAAGGAAGAAAACTGTCGGCCAAGAGCACTTTCCCAGCTGTTTCTGCATTGTTGGCATATTTTTTTCAGTTCAATCCTCCAAGTTCAATTCAATCCTCCAAGCACTGTTGGCATATTTTTTTCAGTTCAGTCTTCTGGTAACTGCAACTTCCAGAGTTTTCCATAACTGAACAGAGGCGGGATGGCCATCTGTCCGGGGTGCCTTGATTGTGTGTTCCTGCATGCCAAAGGGTTGGACTGTATGTAGGGATGCCATATCCCACCTGCAGGCGGGATAATCCCGCTTTTGGCGGTGCTGGCCCGGTCCCAGACCGGTTTCCCGCCAAAAGTGGGACTGCCCTGCCCGCGGCCACCTCCGCCCCCGCGCACGCCTTCTTTATGGCCGCGGCTTCTCATGCAGCCAGCTGGCCACCCACCTCTGTGTCCGCCTCCTCCTCTGCCTCCTGCTTCTCCTCCGCAGGGGCCTGCCGGGTCCCGCTGGTGCCAGCGTCGCCTATGATAGCCCTTCCGCTTTGTGCGCAGCCGCTCCTGCGGCCTTTGCACTGCGCTGTACGCAGCGCACACAGTGTACAGTGCGCTACTGTTGAGGCTGCTGTCGCCAAGGCCTTTCGCTCAGGCCGGCAGCTTTCAGTTGTCCTGCGCGCGCTTTCAGGGCCGCGCACACGGCTAAATATGAGGAGTTTCTCCTCCTGGGGCTGGCTGGCCAATGGCTGCTGGCAGGGGGAGGGCTGTTGGAGCTCCACTCTGCCCCCATTGGCCAGTCAGCCTCAAGAGGAGGAGCTCCTCCTCTGGTCCCCACGTGGGCCGGGCCGGGCCCGAGAAGGAGGAAGGAGGGAGGAAGAGGAGGAAGGAGGAGGAAGAAGGAGGAGGAGGAAGGAGGGAGGAAGGAGGAGGAGGAGGAGGGAGGAAGAAGAAGAGTAGCAAGAGGAGGAAGAGGGAGGAAGAGTAGCAGGAGGAGGATTTCCATTCCATTTGTTCAGGTCTGCTTTGTTTTAACAATAATAGTGGTGATGATGATGATGATGATGATGATGATGATGATGATGATATCAGTCAGTTTCTGAGACATGCACTCACTCTTTCTGAAGGCGAGACAGTATGACTTTCCAAAGGGTGCTTTCTGTGGATTTTTGGAGCTTTTAATGCTAACAGGTCTGCCTTGTTTTAACAACGATACTGATGATGATGGTGGTGGTGATGATGATGATGATATCAATCAGCTTCTGAAGCATGGCCAATGTAAGTTGCTTTGATGTTTACAAACTCATGCACAGTGAAGAAAAACCAAAGTCCCTTGACCACGTACACACTTCTGAGAAGTACAGTTGAATCCGAGGGCAAATCCACTTCTTGTTAAACCACCTTGACATATTCAATATGCATAGCCATGTGAACCCATGTTCAGTGTGAAACCCAAAGAGTTTGGTTATGCAGTAAGCCTCTGAAATATGCAAGATGTTCAATGCCCAAATGTGTTGTTTGGAATGTGGGGAGGGGGTTTGGCCAGAAAGGGAAGTACATTTCTGCCATCTGTCTAGGAATAATGCCAAAATGTCCTCCATTTTGATCATGCCTAAGAAACATGCATTTATATGAACATTTTTTTAAAATCATCCAAAAAAATTTCGTGTGTCCTCGATTTTAAAAAACATGTCCTACATTTGAAAATGTTGTCCTATATTTGTCCTACATTTGTCCCGGTTTGGAGATCCTGATTTATGGCAACCCTAACTGTATGGCCCTTGTGGGCTTTTCCAACTCTATCATTCTTTTATATGATTCTAATATAGGGATCAAGCGTGCTCAGAGTCCCTCATCACAGAGATCTGGTCTCTCTTTCCTTTTTCTTAGTACAAATTCTTCCAAAAGTCCAAGAGTGATCAGCCCATATGCAATCAAGGAGAACATATTTTGGTCAATTCTGTCTTGAGAAGCAACCACCAAGAACCTCCAAGGAACAGTGATGTAGCTACATTAATCAATGCTGTGGAAAGGACTGGGTAGGAAACTGATCCCTTGCATGGCTACTGAGACAGTATGCATCACATGGTAAGCTCAACTATTCACTTTATATCTGCAAAAGATCAGATATAAACTAGTGGCCCATTTTTAAGGCCTATGTGTTCAAGGTCCACAAATACAAAGAAATGTGGTAGTTGCATTGTGGAAGAAACCTCAGTAAAACTGACAACAGCCATCAGAATAACTTAGGATGCTAGCCATTTTTTAAAAATCCTTGATCATGGGTGACATAAGAACTGTATCTTTTTTGCTAATAATTAAATGCTTCTGAAATAATCACTATTTTCTGTTATTCTACAGTTCTTGTGTCTCAATACATAGAAAAATATCAGGAACAAGCTTTGCTGATGCATTTAGAGTTGGACTTTGCTTCTAGACAGAGAGGTCAACAGACAAGATAGTATGGGAAATTCTCTCTTCATCTTCTGCTGCAAACACGATTAATAAGAGTAACACACTTTAAAAAGTTCAGGGTAAATAGACTGTCACAATGATTCAGATGATGCCAATTTTGAAATAGCCTAATTACATCTGACAAGTAAATTCTAAATTGTGAAGTGCATGAATCATGATACACTGCTAGAGAAGTTAAAAAATTAATAACAATGAGCTCCATTAACTTAGCCTAAACCTCACTGCTGCATAATCCAGATAATTATAAACAGAAGTTCTCGCATCTGAAGCAGGATGGCTTGAGGTAAGGGTGTCATTTTATTGGTGGGTTTCATAAGATCACAGAATGAATTTCCTTTATAAAAAAAAATCTCCACAACTTATTGCTTAGGGCTTCAGTGTGCCAACAGTTTTACATAACAGTCTGATTTCGGAAAACAATATTAGTAAAATGACAATGTACACAGCAGGGAAAAAAACCTTAATGGATGTTATTTCCAAACAGCCACTGAATAAAAAGGTGATGTTTCTGGTAGGGAAACAGCACAATATGGAATACAAGCCAGAACAGTCTGTTTTCCAAGAGTTATATACTTTGGACCTTGAGGGAAGAATGTCATGTCTGACTGAGTAGGTTTTTATTTTATTTTAAGAGTAGCAATACTGGCATAGATTTGGGGGGGATCACTAAGAGATGGCAGCTGCTACTTGGACAGGATCTTCACAGAAATACCTTCAGAGGGCTTTTACACATCTAGCATCACATAAGGAGATCCTAACTTCTCTCTAAAGACCTTCACTCCACGTATCACGGTGAGACGACTAAACTGAAACTGTCATACTATGGATGTATCACAAAAAGACAGGACTCACTAGAAAAGACTAGGGACATTATCAGACAAGGGAAATTGGAAGTATAATCCAATGGCAATCTGAACGCAATCATGGGGTTTAACGTTATTGCGTGATAGACTACCACACGCAATTTCGGGCAATGGGAAGTCAGTCCGAACGCAGTCATGGGGTTTCACGTTATTGGCTGAGAGGTGATTACACACAAATTTGGGCAATGGCAAGCTATTTTTGGGCAATGGGAAGTCAGTTCGAACACAATTTGAATTCACTTAAATTCACTGAACTAGCAAATTCACATGAATGCATTCTGGCCCCACTTTCTTTTCATTCGAAATTAAGAGAAATTCCTCCCATGTGATAAGCTCCGTAGGGTGCTTGGCAAGGTAGAAGGCAGCAGGAAAAGAGGAAGAGTGAACTACAGATGGATAGACTGAATCAAGGAAGCCTGGCTGTGAGTCTGCAAGATCTGAGCAGGGCTGTTGATGACAGAGTGACTTGGAGGTCTCTCATCCATAGGGTCTCCAAAAATCAAAATCAACTTGATGACTTTCAACAACAACAAACCATTGTGAGGGAAAAGTGAGATGTAGATGCCCCACGTTCAAAACGAAAAACCAAATTTCAGAAACTCAACCCCACGTCAGCTCAAAAACATTGCAGAGTAAGTGTACTATCACTGCAACAAAATGATTCACACTTGCTGCGAGAGTGTGTAAGTGCACGTCTCCCACCCATGTTACGCTATGAACTATTATTTTGCATTATGTTGTTGTTTTTTCTTCCTGCCCTGCCTTTTCAGCCATCCAGACATCAAGACTGTTTTGTTTTGCCACTTCAGAATTTCTTCAGCGTTTACTCTGAGATTTAATGCAGCTTTGGCCTGCCAAAAAAGTTTGTCTGTGGGATTCCATAAATTTATCTGGCAGTCTTTCTGACTGACCATCTGGAGAATATTTTAGGGGAGGAAGAGTCAGACAGAGAGAGGGAAGGAGGGACCTGCAGCAAGAACAGCCCTGATTCCTCCCCACTAACACACTCCTCCCAACACACAAACACACACAAGGGACCTCAGTATCTTTTTCTGCAAATGACTCTTCCTCTGCAAGCCAGGGGTTTGTGTCTGGGGTTGAGCAATGCTCCTCTTACAGTCTACAACAGCCCCCAGGACAGTTGTTTTGTGCAGTGGGCGGGAGGTCAATAAAACTCCTGGACACCCTTCAGACAGGATGACCAGATGTCCTTCTTTTCCAGGACATGACCTACATTTCAACCGTCTCGATTCTGAGCAAAACTAAGAAGCATGCATTTACATTTATATGAGCGTTTTCAGCTTTTATCGGGTCATGCCCTATATTTTTCTTGAACGTCCTACATTTGTGTGGTGCCTTGTCCAACTTTGTGATTATGACCTCAGGGTGACCAGCCATCCTCCTTTTCCAGGACAGGTCCTACATTTCAACCTTTTGCCCAGAAGAAATTCCAAATGTCCTCCATTGTGAGCAGGAGTAAGAAGAATGCATTTACATTTGTAGGAGTGTTTTTAGCTTTCATTAGGTTCATGTCCTACATTTTTCTTAAACGTCCTACATTTTTGTGGTGCCTCCTCTTCTCCTTTGTGATTGTGACATCTGTCCAGGGTGACCAGATGTCCTCCTTTTCCAGCACGAGTTCTACATTTCAACCTTCTGTCCAGGAGGAATTCCAAAATGTCCTCCATTTTTTTAGCACCAATATCATCTCTGTATGAATGTTTTTAGCTTTTATATGTTGTAATGCCCTACATTTTGTGGTGCCTCTGTGATTGTGACATCTATTCCAGGGTGGCGTGTCCTCCTTTTCCAGGACATGCCCTCCATTCCATCCTTCTGTCCAGGAGGAACTCCCTGACGTCCTCCATGTTGAGCATGAATGTGCATTTCCATGAGTGTTTTTAGCTTCTGTATGTTGTAACGTCCTACATTTTTCTCGAAAGCCCTGTCCTCCGCTGTGGTTGGGACATCTAGTCACCTTGCATTCAGATCTCTCCATTTCCAAACACTGGTACACATAAAAGTAATCCCCTCCCTTTCCTTTTCTCTTTCCCTCTTCCTCAAGAAGGAGGAGGTTTAAACCTTCAATTCAAGGTATTGAGAAAGCGAGCTTAGGTCAGAGCTGGTGCTCTCAGGCTGTGGACTGCAACTCCCATTGTCCCTGTCGGCTAGGGAGGACGGGATGTGAAACCCAAAACATCTTGGGAAGGCACTAGGTTGGGGAGGTCAGAAAGGATGCTTCCCTACAGCTTTTCCAAAGGAGGCCCTTCTTTTGAGTGTCTCAGGGAAGAAAACAGACTCCATCCACATTGCAGCAGTAACCTGGTTTGGCACTTAAAGCAATGCCAAACCAGGTTACTGCTGCAATGTGGATTTAGCCAAGATCTCCAAAGAAGAGACAAACCCCCCTCAAGATCTGCAAGTCATCCATCCATAGCTCCGCCGTCTGCGTACGTGTTTTGGTGCTTTTGCCAAAAAGAAGAAAGAGAGAGAGAGAGAGAGAGAGAGAGAGAGAGGCACATCTGGAGTCAAGATTCCCCAGTCCTGCCTGGAATGCAACCGGGGAGCTGCAAGCCAGGGATGATGGTCCAGGCAAAGAGCCAGGGCAGTTAAAGCGGTGCCAAACCAGGTTACTCCGCTCTGCTCTGTAATCCCACAACGAACTCCAACTCCCAGAATTCCACAGCCTTGAGCCACAAAAAAAGAAAGAGTTAAAGCGGTGCCAAACCGGGTTATTTCTCCCATGTGGATGCAGCCCCTGGTACACTACAGATGTGGCTTTGAGCGACCCTACCTGCAGTCTCTCAGTCGCCGGTTGCCACATATTTCTCTCCCGGGGGCTGCTGGAGCGTCGGGCGGGCTGACAGAAGGGATGGCTGACTAGGGAGCGGAGGCTGCAGAAGGGGCTCTGTCCAGGCTCGCTCACATCTGCCCGGCGGGAGTCAGCTCCGGACAGCGGAGGCTGAACCCCAGCGAGCTGCTCGCAGCCTCTCCTCAGCGGTGCTGGCGCGCTCGGCTCCTCCGCCTCAGAATGCCCCCCCTTCCAAGCGCAACGGGGAGGGCCGCCCCCACGCCCCGCCCTCGGCCCCGCCCCTTTCGTCATCTCCCCGCCCTCGGCCCCACCTCCTCCGCCAAGCCCCGCCCTTTAGCCCCGCCCCTCTCGCTCCCCAACAACCAAGCACAACGGCTGGCTCTACGCCACGCCCCCTCTCGCTCCCCAACAACCAAGCACAACGGCTGGCTCTACGCCACGCCCCCTCT
>NC_056524.1:234653146-234662508 GCF_019175285.1 Sceloporus undulatus
ACCAAGCCGCGCCCTCTTCATTCCCGGCGCGCGCGCCCTCACTAAAAACCAAGCCAACGGCTGGCTCTACGCCCCGCCCTCTTTTCGCCAAGCCCCGCCCTCTTTCCGCTGTCATCTCGCGCGCTCCCGTACCAACAGCCAAGCTCCACGCCCCGCTTTCAAACCCGCCCCTCTTCCAAGCCCCACCCACTTTCCTTTCCTCTCAGACTCTGCCCTTCGCACAACAACCAACGGCCGGCTGTACCTTCAGTCTTCAGCTCCGCCCCTTCCACAAAGCACGGCCCTCTTTCTCTTCCAATAACCAAAGGCTGCCCCTACGCCATGCCCCCTAAACCAAGCCCCGCCCTCTTTCCCTCCACAACAATCAAGCGCAAGAAGGAGGGCTGGCTCCACGCCCCGCCCCCTGGGCCAAGCCCCGCCCTCTATCTCATTCCCTCAAGGTCCTCCTCGCCTCAGGAGGAGAAGCAGGCGCCACAAAATGGAGGAGCAGGGTCACTAGACACATCCTCCTCCTTTTTCCAAGGCATGTCCTCCATTTCAACCTTCTGTTCAGGAGGAATTCCAAAAGGTCCTCCAATCTGAGCAGGACTAAAAGCATGGATTTCTGTTTATAGGAGAGATGGTGGAGTTTTTTAGCTTTTGTTGAGCATGCCCTACATTTTTCTTGAATGACCTGCATTTTGCATGCCTTGACCTCCTTTGCGCTGAGGGCGCCTGGTCATTCAAGAACACTCAAGAAAAATGTAGGACGTGACCCCATAAAAGCTAAAAAAAAAAGCATTCCTATAAATATCAATCTATGCTTCTTAGCCCTGCTCAAAATGGAGGACGTTTTAGGAATTCCTCCTGGACAGGAAGCTGAAATGTAGGACATGTCTTGAAAAAGGAGGACACCCTCAGTCTCCTTTTCTAGTACCTGTCCAATATTTCATCCTGTCTAGGAGGATTTGAAAATGTACTCCATTTTCAGCAGAGCTAAGAAGCATAGTTTGATATTTATAGGGGTGGTTTTTTTAGCTTTCATGTCCCACATTTTTTCTTCAATACCTTCGCATGCATCTGAGGAAGTAGGTTCAAGTCTGCAAGAGTTCATGCTACCAACTTCTTTCTTTCAGTTGCTCTCAAACGTGCTACAAGATCCCTTTGCCTACTGTTCAACAACTGATTGAATCGCAGAATCATAGTGTTGGAAGAGGCCATCCAAACCAACCCCCTGCCATGCAGGAAACCACAGTCAAAGCGCCCCCGACAGCAATAGCATTAGCAAGTACATTTCTATACTGCTTATCAGTGCACTAAAGCACTCCCTAAGTGGTTAACAATGTGTAAGCTAATTGCTACCAACAATCTGAGTACTCATTTTAGTGACCTCAGAAGGAAGGATGCAAGCCTGAGTCGACCCTGAGTCCCTGGCTGGAATTGAACACACAACCTTGTGGTTTATGAGTGAGTGGCTGCAGTATAGGCATTTAACCACTACACCATGCAGCCTCTGTTTGAACACCTCCAACGAAGAAGACTCCACTACACTCCAAGGGAGTGTGTTCCACTGTCAAACAGCTCTTACTGTCAAGAAGTTCATCCTAATGTTGAAGAGGAATCTCTTTTCCTGGAGCTTGCATCCATTGTTCTGGGTCCGATTCTCTGGAGCAGCAGAAAACAAGCTTCCTCCATTGTCAGTGTGACACCCCTTCAAATACTTAAACAGGGCTATCATCACCTCATAACCGTCTCTTCTCCAGGCTAAAGATGCCCAGCTCCCTAAGTCTTTCCTCATAGGGCAAGTTTTCCAGACCCTTCACCATTTTGTTCGCCCTCCTCTGGACATGCTCCAATTTGTCAACATCCTCTTTGAATTGTGGTTCCCAGAACTGGACACAGTCTTCCAGGTGAGGCCTGAAAAAAGCAGAATAGAGTCGCACTATTACTGGGTCTGCTCTACTCCACTTGCAACCAGCCAACAGGACTCCAGCCTCTATGTGACTCTTATGTGTCTGGAAACATAGGAGTTTATCAGACAAGGAAAACTGGAAGTATAATCCAATGGCAATCCGAATGCTATCATGGGGTTTCACGTTATTGTGTGATAGACTACCACACACAATTTCTGGAATGGGAAGCTATTTTCGGGGAATGGGAAGTCAATTTGAACACAATTCAAATTCATGTAAATTCGCTGAACTATCAAATTCACGTGAATGCATTCTGGCCCCATTTCCTTTTCATTTGAAATTAAGAGAAATTCCTCCCGTATGATAAACTCCATAGAGGGAACAAATTAAAGACACAACCCTGGAGAGCTTCTATTCAAGTTTTCTTTTCTTAAATACTTTTCTCTTCTTTGATAGATGAGTGGATTTTGCAGGGATTCGTCTCTTGTCCTAACTATTTCCAAGCAAGGCTGTTAATCAGTCTTCTGAGCACGTCTTAATGTCCCCGCTGTATTGTAATGCAACCTGGATGCTATATGTTTATTGCCATCTCTTCCCCCTCCCCACCCCTTCTTGCCATTAGAAGGTAGAAAGATTTTAAATCGTTTCTTCTCAGCCCACTGATTCCAGCCCCATTATACAGATACTGGGGAAGGGTGACGAGTGTAATGCAAAATTTAATGCTTCGAGATATCACCATCCTTTCAGTCTTTGCATTCTAAAAATACCAGCATTTTGTTCTTGGTTTGCTGGTTTGTGTATGAAATTATACACAGATATTAGAGACAGTGCTACCATCTGGTGCGTGGCTGGGCAATCATGTTTTTTGTTTGTTTTAAATGAAAGGCCACATTCAATTTGGGATAGTAGGTAGGTGTAACATGCCAACTGTGAATGAGCCTGAAGCCTATTGGGACCAGAGCCAGAGTTCATCCACTTTCCCATGGCAGTTGGCTTCCATGTCAGTGGGACAGTGAAACCATTGTGGGCTTTAGTATAAGCATCAAAGGCGCTAAAAACGTGTTTTGTAAACAGTTTGGACTAAAACCCAGAATAGATACATTGTTCTAGCTAGCATAGAAGTCACCAGTTGCTACTTCCCTTTACACTTCTTTTGACACATTCTTTCTCTCTCTCTGCATCCATTCTTTTCTGTTCCTCCCCTATTACATTCCACTTACTGGGCTGCTAGAAGGGGACACATCATTCCTTCAGAGAGCTGACCCAGTCAGTTGCACAGGTTTTTGAAGTTAAACCAGGAGCGGGGAGAGCCCCTAAGAGCCCTTGGTTGCCCACCACCAGTTTATGTTTTGCACCCATGCTTTCCATACAAAGCTGTCCTTGTCTGCACTGAATAGGATACTCTACGGGGCTGACTGCAGTATCCTGGTCCCCACAGCTTCCCCAACCAAGCCCACATCAGACAGCAGAACATCTCTACCTGGAACTTAGAGCCCATATAGACAAGCCAAAATAAAGCTACTTTGGATCAGTTTGGAGATGTGTTTTTTAAATGATGCATGTGTCTTAAGAGTCCAGAAGCCACGCCAAAAGCACAACTTTGGCACAGCTTCTGGCCTCTTAGGATGTATGCATAATTTAAAAAGCATACCTCCAAATTGTCCCGTACCAGGGAGAGGCGGGAAATATAAATAAACTATTTATTATTAGTAGTAGTAGTAGTAGTAGTAGTTTTATTAGCTTTATTTTGGCCTGTCTGTATGGGCCCTTAGAGAGCTATTTTAGGTCTGTGCAAACACTGAACTAGAAACCCTGATGTTCTGGCTCAGTACAAAGCAACCTTTCTGTGTTCTGTATTTCATCGCTCTGTGGATTTTCCTTTTGAATGCCAACGTGTTTCTTTCTTTCTTTTTAAAATAAGGACATTCCTTAGAATACATGAAAATCATTCCAAGGGGTATTTTAAAGAATTCTTAATTCTATTTTTTAAAAGCAAATTGCAGTTTCTTTCTATCAAGAATGATATTTCTATAGTTTTTCGTGGGTTTTTCAGGCTATGTGGCCATGTTCTAGAAATGTTTATTCCTGACGCTTCGCCAGCAGCTGTAACTGGCATCTTCAGAGAATGATATATCTCTTTGAGCATTTGCCGTGATGAACATCTGATCCATTTTAAGCATAAAACTCACAATTACATCCAAACAACGATAGATTTATTCGGCCAACCAAAATTCACAACTACATGTAAGCTTTCTAAGTTTTTTGGATCTTATTAAATTTAGAATTTCAGCATATTTGTAGTTCAAAATGTTGTGAGGGTTCACCACACAGGTTCAGCAATCCCACTGACTGCTTTGATGTGATTGGATTTTTCTGTATTTCAGAAACTTGATGGACAGAAGAACAAAGACTGAAAGAAGAAAGTGGCTCCCAAATACCCATCTGTATGTAGTGAAAGTTGCATGTCTTTCCTCCTCCCATAGACAATATGTATTTGTAGGTGAGAGTAACAGAGACATCTGCTGGTGGGTGATAAAAGCATTTCCCCTCATTTGCGAGGAAACTCTAAAATGTAATAAAAATTTCCCACACCATACTGCAGACCACACAGAAGTAAACAGCAATCTGGCATGGGTGATATCATCTGGTGTTGATTGTGGCAAGTGTTCTCTTAGTTATTAATTCTCTTCAGTGTTTTGAGGGAGTCAAAGTTTGGCTTTTAGGTTTCAAAATAAAGGGGCAAAGAAAGAGCACAGCATTTTGCCAACCCTCAGGATTTCTTTATTCAGTTTGTGATTTAAAAAAAAAATGACAGCATGTTAAAAACTAAACTTGACAGTGTGTCATGAGCAATATGTTGTTGTTTGTTGTTGTCATTAGCATCTGGGAAGAATAAGATACTTACAGCCTTTCAGATTTTTGGATTTAGTACTAATTTGAAGCCTGCTTCTCATTTTCTTTAGCCGAAAAAATAACAGTGCTCGTGGGACGTTGGCTTTGCAAATGGCCAGTGCTCACATAAAATGTAAAGTTATTTCTTTACTGTGTCTCCACTAGTGTCAGCTTACAGAAACTTATCTGCAGGGACGTAGCCAGGATTTTAGGAAGGGGGGAGGTCCAGATTAAGTGCTACCATTATAATGGGGCTTGGGTGCAGCGGCGCAGCAGCACGCACCATTAATTTTTCTAATGGAAGGGGGGGTCCGGACCCCAAGGACCCCCCCCCCCTTGGCTACATCCCTGTTCTCTGTGTTATACTGATTAATGAGTATGCCTCAATGTGTGAGGAAGGATGCTTTCTATAGTCTGGAAAGACTTCGGATTTTTAGAGCAGTGTATAGAATCATAGAATTGTAGAGTTGGAAGAGACCACCAGGGCCATCCAGTCCAACCCCCTGCCATGCAGGAAATCCAAATCAAAGCATCCCTGACAGATGGCCATCCAGCCTCTGTTTAAAGACCTCCAAGGAAGGAGACTCTATCACCCTCCGAGGGAGTGCATTCCATTGTCGAACAACCCTTACTGTCAGGAAGTTCCTCCTAATGTTGAGGTGGAATCTCTTTTCCTGTAGCTTGCATCCATTGTTCCGGGTCCTGTTCTCTGGAGCAGCAGAAAACAAGCTAGCTCCCTCTTCAACATGACATCCTTTCAAATATTTAAACAGGGCTATCATATCACCTCTTAACCTTCTTTTCTCCAGGCTAAACATCCCCAGCTCCCTAAGTCGTTCCTCATAGGGCATGGTTTCCAGACCCTTCACCATTTTTGTCGCCCTCCTTTGGACACGCTCCAGTTTCTCAATGTCCTTTCTGAATTGTGGCGCCCAGAACTGGACACAATATTCTAGGTGGGGCCTGACCAAAGCAGAATACAGTGGCACTATTACTTCTCTTGATCTAGACACTATACTTTTATTGATGCAGCCTAAAATTGCATTGGCCTTTTTAGCTGCCGCATCACACTGTTCACTCATGTTCAACTTGTGGTCTACTTGGACTCCTAGATCCCTTTCACACGTAGTTTCATTCAGCCAGGTGTCACCCATCCTATATCTGTGCATTTTATTTTTCTGCCCTAAGTGCAATACCTTACATTTCTCCGTGTTGAATTTCATTTTGTTAGCTTTGGCCCAGCTTTCTAGTCTATTCAGGTCATTTTGAATCTTGATCCTGTCCTCTGGGGTATTAGCTATTCCCCCTAATTTGGTATCATCTGCAAATTTGATAAGTATGCTTCCAATTCTGTCATCCAGGTCATTGATAAAGATGTTGAATAGCACTGGGCCCAGGACAGAGCCCTGTGGGACCCCACTGGTTACTTCTCTCCAGGATGAAAAGGAGCCATTGTTGAGCACCCTTTGGGTTCGGCCGGTCAACCAATTACAAATCCATATAACAGTTACCTTGTCTAGTCCACATTTTACAAGCTTGTTTGCAAGTATGTCATGGGAAACCTTGTCAAAGGCCTTACTGAAATCAAGATATACTATATCCACAGCATTCCCTTCATCTACCAAGCTGGTGATTTTATCAAAGAAAGAGATTAGGTTTGTCTGGCATGACTTGTTTCTCTGAAACCCATGTTGACTTTTTGTGATTATGGCATTGCCTTCTAGATGTTCACAGACTCTCTGTTTAATGATCTGCTCCAGAATCTTTCCTGGTATTGATGTCAGACTAACTGGACGATAATTGTTGGGATCCTCTTTTTTTTCCCCTTTTTGAAGATGGGGACAACGTTTGCCCTCCGCCAGTCTGCTGGGATCTCTCCTGTTTTCCAGGAGTTTTCAAAGATTATTGCCAATGGCTCCGATATTACATTTGCCAGTTCTTTTAATACCCTTGGATGTAGTTCATTTGGTCCCGGAGACTTAAATTCATTTGGATTAACAAGGTGTTCCTCTACTATCTCTTTACTTATTCTGTGCTGAAATTCCCCTATTCTGTCCTCTGCTCCATTATCCTTAGGTTGAGCACCCTTTTCCTTTTCTGAGAAGACTCAGGCAAAGAAGGTGTTGAGTAATTCTGCCTTTTCTCTGTCCCCTGTTAACATTTTGCCATCCTCTCGACGCAGTGGCCCTACCATTTCCTTCTTCTTACTTTTGCTGAGGACATATCCAAAAAAGCCCTTATGTTGTCTTTAACCTCTCTAGCAAGCCTGAGTTCATTCTGCGCTTTAGCTTTTCTGACTTTACCCCTACACATGACTGCTATTTCTTTGAATTCCTTTTTCGTGATTTTCCCCTTTTTCCATTTCTTATACATGTTCCATTAAAAACTTAGCTCAGTTGAAAATTCCTTAGTCATCCATCCTGGTTTCTTGAGACACCTCCCGTTTTTCTTTCTCACTGGAACTGTTTGAAATTATGCCTTCAGTATCTCTCTTTTGAGAAAGTCCCATCCGTCCTGAACTCCTTTATCTTTTAGTATTTCTGACCATGGAATCGCCCTCAATACCTCTCTAAGTTTACTGAAATCCGCTCTCCTAAAGTCTAGGATGCGTGTCTGACTATGCCTGGCTTCTCCTTTCCACTGTATTACAAACTCCAGGAGAACATGGTCACTTCCACCTAATGATCCCACTACTTGCACCCCATTAACTAAGTCATCCTTGTTGGTTAGGATCAGATCTAAAATAGCTGACCCCCTTGTTGCCTCTTCCACCTTTTGGAACATGAAATTGTCTTCCAGGCAAGTGAGGAATTTGCTAGACCTTTAGGATTTTGCTGAGTTTGACTTCCAGCAAATATCAGGATAGTTGAAGTCGCTCATCACTACTACATCTCTCCTTTTTGACTGTGAGGTCATCTGTTCTAGAAAGATATCATCCAGTCCCTCAGTCTGACTTGGGGGTCTGTAGTAGACTCCCACCATAACATCCTTGTTGTTTCCCTCCCCTTTAATTTTTATCCAGATACTCTCCACCTGGCTTCCATGATTGATGTCCTGGATCTCTTCACTGGTGTAAATATCTCTGACATATAGTGCTATTCTTCCTCCTTTCCTGTTTGGCCTATTTCTCTTTAAAAGGTTATACCCCTCTATTTCCACATTCCAATCATGAGACTCATCCCACCAGGTTTCAGTGAGGCCTATTATATCATATTTGCTTTGTTGTACTAGGAGTTAGAGTTCATCTTGCTTATTTCCCATGCTCTGTGCATTAGTGTAGAGACATCGCAGACCATGAGTCCCTTTTACTTGCTGCCTGTGCAAGTTTTTTTGCCTCCCACTGTTGGGTCCTTGCACTTTTTTTTCTTGTTTCCTCTATGTCAGTTTGACTATTTTCGCCATCCCTTTCACCTTCCTTAATATTGTCTCCCTTCCCCTCGGAACTCAGTTTAAAGCCCTCCTGATCAAGTTCTTGAGACTGTTGGCAAAATCATTTCTTCCAACTTGCATGAGATGCAACCCGTCTGTTGCAAGAAGTCCCTCCTCATGGAACCGCAGCCCATGATCGAAGAATCCAAATCCTTCTCGGCGGCACCATCTGCGGAGCCAGTTGTTCACATCTGCTATTTTCCTCTCCCTTCCTGGACCATGCCCTTCAACTGACAGAAGAGACGAGATAACAATCTGTACATCCATTCCTTTCAGCTTCCTACCAAGCGCCTCGTAATCCCTTTTGATGTCCTGAATGCTGTGTCTTGCAGTATCATTAGTTCCCACGTGGACCAAAAGGAAGGGGTATTTGTCAGTAGGCTTGACCAGTCTTGTCAGTCTCTCTGTCACATCACGGATCTTTGCACCTGAAAGACAACACACCTCTCGAGGCATCTTGTCAGGCCTACAAATCACTGCTTCTGTACCCCTCAGCAAGGAGTCCCCCACTATGACCACACGCCTCCTACGAGATTTAGCAGCAGCTGTTCCCTTGGGTGGGACGCTCAGGCTTGCCTGCTCTGTCCCTGAAGTCTGTCCATGCTGCTCTTCTTCATCCTCCTTGATAAGGAAAAGAGCTTCGAATCGATTCTCTAGCTGCAAGCTCCCCGAACAATCCCTTCTTGGCTTACTTCTCTTTGTGCCATTCCTCCAGCTGTCTGCCTCCTGTGTATGGCAAGTGACCTCTTCCACCCCAGCATCTTCCTCTGCGTGGTACTCATCCAAGATCGTTAGTTCTGTTGTGTCCAGGAAATCTTCTTGTTCCCTAATATGCTGAAGTGTAGCTACTCGGGATTCCAGCTGCTGCACTTTCTCCTCCAAGAGTATAATCTCATTTTCACGTAAACTTTATAGCAGTTGATTTGACTGTTGATTCCCCTGTACTTAAATCAGATATTCTTGATGCCTTCAAGTCATTTCTGACTTATGGTAATCCTAAGGGAAACCTATCACATACTTTACTTGGGAAACTTGTTCAGAGGCTGAGAGTGTATGACATGCCTAAGATAACTCAGTGGGTTTCTGTGGCTGAGTGGAGATAATAATAATAATAATAATAATAATAATAATAATAATAATAATAATAAT
>NC_056524.1:234662518-234667318 GCF_019175285.1 Sceloporus undulatus
TTATAGCCCGCCCAATCACAAGGAATCCAGGCGGGTTACAACAGTAAAAATAAAGAAAATAAAATACAATAAATAAATAAAATACAATAAAATTAAAGAGAGCAAAGTGAGTACATTCACAGTTAGGCCTGATGGAAGTTGGGCCTCTCTTTTTCACTCCCTCTCAGGTCTGATGATGATGTCATGGAGGGAGGGCTCTTCTTCTTGAGGCAAGGATTTTATTTTAATTAATTTTAATTTAATTCTTCTCATTAAATTTAAGAGAAGAATTGGTGGACAGAGTGACATAAGTCACAGTAAATGGGGAGTAGAACTAGGTAGGGAAGGCCTGCCGGAAGAGATCCGTCTTAAGAGCCTTCTTAAAGGCTGTAAGAGTAGAAATGTCACGGATCTCCTTCGGCAGGTCATTCCATAGCTTCGGAGCTGCGATGGAAAAGGCCCTCTGGGTGACTGAAGTTAGCCTAGATTTTATTGGCTGAAGTAGATTCTTCCCCGAGGACCTTAGAGTGCGGGACGGACAGTATGGAAG
Organism: Sceloporus undulatus; assembly: GCF_019175285.1. NCBI lineage: Eukaryota > Metazoa > Chordata > Lepidosauria > Squamata > Phrynosomatidae > Sceloporus > Sceloporus undulatus. The sequence continues at coordinate 234,663,048 of NC_056524.1, forward strand.
TAGGCGATCTCTTAAGTATTCTGGACCCAAGCCATGTAGGGCTTTGAAGGTAATCACCAACACCTTGTACCTTGCCCAGAAACTAATTGGCAGCCAGTGAAGGGATTTCAAAACCGGTGTTATGTGATCGGTACGACGAGTACCTGTAATTAACCTGGCTGCCATATTTTGTACAAGTTGAAGTTTCTGAACTTGGCACAAGGGTAGCCCCATGTACAGCGCATTACAGAAGTCCAATCGAGAGGTGACCAGCGCATGTACAACTGTTTCAAGGTCTCCCTGCTCCAGGAAGGGGCGCAGCTGGCGTATCAGCCGAAGCTGATAACAAGTGCTCCTGACTGTCGCATCTACCTGAGCTGTCAGGTGAAGCGACGAGTCAAGGAGCACCCCTAAGCTGCGGACAGAATCTTTCAGGGGAAGTGTGACCCCATCCAGAACTGGCTGACATAATTCCATACCTGGGCTTGGGTTTCCTATAACAAGTACCTCCGTCTTACCTGGATTCAGCTTGAGTCGGTTTTCCCTCATCCAGTCCATTACCGCCCCAAGACAGGCATTCAGAGGAGAGATGCCATCCTTAGTCACTGCATCAGTCTGAGACATAGAGAAATATATTTGGGTGTCATCAGCGTACTGATAACATCCTGCCCCATGTCTCCGGATGATTTTTCCTAGCGGCTTCATGTAAATGTTAAACAGCATAGGAGACAATATTGCGCCCTGGGGTACACCAAATTTTATCTCTCTTTTAGAAGCACAACTGTCTCCTAGCGCCACCATCTGGAATCTGCCCGAGAGGTAGGACCGGAACCACTGTAGAACAGTGCCTCCGATACCTAACTCTCTCAGGCGTTCCAGAAGGATACCATGGTCGATGGTATCGAAGGCCGCTGAGAGGTCTAAGAGCACCAGCAGGGTCACACTTCCCCTGTCGATGCCTAGACGGAGATCATCAACTAAGGCGACCAAGGCCGTCTCAACTCCGTATCCTGCCCTGAATCCGGTTTGAAATGGGTCCAAATAATCAGCTTCATCCAAGACTGCCTGTAGTTGATTGGCGACCGCCCTCTGATTTGAACTCTGGTTTTCCAGAGTCTTAGTCCAACACTCTTAGGGCCCATTCACACTATGAAATAACCCAGTGTGGAAATTGGGTTATTTCCATGGCATTCATAGTTGCGCCACGTGCACTCAGTGTAGTTTCCAGGGGAGGGGGGGCTGCCTGAAAACTCAGGATACCAAGATTTTTTCTACTTCTTTTGAAAAGATGTGGATCGCCGCAAATGAGAATGTGCTGTCATTTGATTCAGAGCATTCTGAACCAATTCTTCCAAAACAGGAAGGAAGGGGTTACTTGTAGAGAAGTGGAACATACCCATCTCATCTTGCCAATGAAGACACTGGCTCCATAAATCCTATCGGTATTTCCACCACCGCCCCCATTTCCCCCAGCTTAGCATCAGAAGGCTTATTTAAACATTTATATGTTTATTTGTGCTTGGATTCGAACTACGGAAGCAGAATCATGTTATCAATAGAGAAAGCAAAAGTGGAATAATGAAGATACACATCACTTGATTGACATTAAAAAAAACAACCGAGAACAATCGAACACATTGAAATGGAGGCTTCATTTTAAATTGATACGCTAGCAGTGTGAATGGCAATAGGGTTAAAATGCCATGAAGAGATCTGGTTGCGGTAAATGTAGTGGGAACTTTGGTTCAGTATTGCATCACTGAGATTCTGATATCCTCGGTACAAAAACCTAAGTATGAGCCCTTTGTCTGACCACTGCACCACACTGGCTATTACTAAAATGAGTATCTAGAAAAACACCAAGGCTTATTATAAAATATGAGGTAGCACCTAGGAGAGGAAAGTAGATGCTTAGGGAAACGCATGCAATGCTTAGTGCTCAAAGTGGGGTGGGAATGCCATCCCAACAGCTGCAAACTGTCCCACTTTTGGGTTGGTGTAAAGGACAATTGAACAAATTAGCCCTCCAGATGTCACTGAATTTCATCTCCCATGATCCCTTACTATTGCATGCTGGCAAGGGCTCATGGGAATTACAACCCCAAAATACCTGAAGGGTCACAGTTGTCTACCTCAGTATCAAACCACTGCTAGCCTCCACACCCTGAGTGCTTTACAAAGTATTTTCAAGCAAATATTGTGAACAGTCACTTGCTGCAGGGAAGATTTTTTTCTTCTGTTCAGAACAGTAGGCACCTGTAAAAGTAAAAAAAAAGATCACTATTCCTCAGTGATTTAAGCCCCAAGCCAAGAAAATACTCTTTGCCTTAGAGACATAGAAATGTGACTATCCACGTACCTTTGTGCTTCTGTAGTACCTAGTGTTTGTGAGGTCTACTGTGTTTACTACAAGAAATTTAAGATTCACCAATTGGAGCCTAGTGTCAAAGAAAAAAGAAAAACGTAATTAAAGAATTTGAAGGATTTGAGGCCAGAAATTATTCTGAGCAGCAAAACTATAAATCAACCTGAGAGTTGTACCACACCACAAAAATATACCCCTGGTTACTTCGGGCTTTCTTCCTATTATCAGCATAATGCATGGAGGGAGCAGTGTAGTCAGATGGCTGCTATTGCTAAACAGATATATCAGAAACCAGGAGCCCTTTTATTCTAGACAATTAATATGTTTATTCCTGGCAACATCCTGTGGAATCCTGGGATTTCCTTTTTATGGGAAGAATTCTTAAACAACTCCACTACTACCACACCAAACTGGAAACCCCAGGATTAGATGGAATGCAGCCATGACAGTTACATTGGAATGATAGTGCTATAACTAGATAATTTGTGATGTAATGTATATATCTTGTGGAACCGGTATTAACTATGAGTAACACTCAGGCTGAGATCTCTCATTGCCTGCTTAGTTACACTGCATAAATAAGTGCTATCTTCTGGCTCAGCCCCTCTAAACTTACCTGTTAAACTTACCTGCCAGCAGCTGCACCAGGCTATGGAGATCCATTTTGCTGCCAATTGAGATGTAGCAGGATGATGTTTCCAGCCCTATCCTAGTAATGAACAAGGCTGCAACAATCAGAAGCAGGACCTCTATTGCAATTCCTTGTTTCAGCCTTCCTCACTGGTGATGGGGCTGGAAATATCCTGCTGCATGCTAATTGGGAGAAGAATAGACCTCCTTTGCTCAATGTATCTGCTGGCTGCTCAGGTACGTTAGATGTGTTTATAATTGTGTCAATAGTGCCATGATTATGAATATGTAGTGTTAGTGAATATGGAGCAGTTATGGATTTGTAACTCTAGATTACAAGTTTACAACTGCAATACAAAATGCCAACCATTACTTTTAACTTGTAAATTTCAAGATTTATTTAGTACAGTTACAAGCATATGGGGAAGCATCACATAGACCTGAAAAACTGTCATTTCATACTTTCAATCAATAAGAAACTGTCTATTTCTTTTGCTTTTCACTGAATTGCATCAGTTCGCTTTTCCTGCCTGTAGTTTTCCAGACAATTACTCGTAATAAGAAGTGCTCACAGTCTATAATTCATTCTTTGGAGTGCCTTTCTAGTGAAATCTTTCATTCTTCCACTATCATACTCCATGTATTTCCACTGTGCTCCCAGCAGCAAATCAAGATTTTATAGATACCGGGCCAAATTATTACAATTATTGCTTCTCATTTGTTTTTGGAATTCATGACATATATTCAAGTAAATCTTTTCTCAGAAGAGCTTTGAGTCCAAAGATGGACATGTGGGAGGAAAGAAAATAGATAAAAAGGGAATGTGATGAAGAGAAAGAAACATAAGTGCATATGCTATACTAAAAGTCATATTCTGAACTAAATTGGGAAAGTATTCATGAAGGAAAGCTGGATTATTTCAAATGAATAATGGAACAACAAAATATTGATATATTTTCTTATATCTCTGTGAGTTGTCCCCCTGAAAGAGGCGGTCCGAGCCTCACTTTTCCTTAGAGAAAACAGCCCTAACCAAGCTCCCACTCCAGCAGCTACATGTTTGGGGGTGATCAAAATTATTCACCTCATCATTAGTGGACCTTATAGTTTTTAAATAGAGGTTAGTTGAGCTTCTGTCAATGACACTTTTGCAATGGATTTCCTGCACTGGCATGATTTGGGATAGATAACTGCTACTGAAAATGATGGTCCTGGAACATTTGCTGATCTCTGGAGAGTTCCCAGGAAAGAAAGAAAGAAAGAAAGAAAGAAAGAAAGAAAGAAAGAAAGAAAGAAA
>NC_056524.1:234667328-234717546 GCF_019175285.1 Sceloporus undulatus
TGTAGCCAGTAGATACAAACATAATACTGGTCCTTAGCACATTAGGAAGGAAATTGCCCATCTTCCACATCATATAGCCTGAGGAGTGAGGATTACTGTGTAAGATGATGTTTGGGGTCTTTTCCAACTGTAAGTTCTATGGCCTGTTACAGACTGCCAAAATAAAGCTGCTTCGGGTCTCTTTGGAGGTATGCTATTTAAATGATGCATGCATCCTAAGAATCCGGAAGCTGCACCAAAAGCTGCACTCCGGTGCTTATGAATGGAGTGTGGCTTTGGCGTGACCTCCGGACTCTTAGGACCCATGCATCATTTAAATAGCATACCTCCAAAGAGACTCGAAGCAGCTTTATTTTGGCAGTCTGTAACAGGCCTATGTTTCTGTATTCTATGAACTCTAGGTCTGTGACTAACCTGACAGCAGTGGTGGATCAGTGTAGATCCAATTCCACAATGAAACCTTGCCTCTGGTTCTAATCTCCATGCTGTACCTATCTATCTTAGGATACCTTCAAGGGTTGAAGAGCCATTTTACACTAGACAATTATAGTATGATTATTCCACTTTGACTGCCTCTTTGTTCTATCAGCCTTTTTTGATTTCTGGCTCCTTGCCATTTTCTTGTCCCTGGTATTAATCTGGCCCTCTGTTGCTCTCCTGTCAGCTTCTCTGCAAACAGAGCTGTTTTTTCAAGCTCTCCCTGGGAGATCTTTAAGCAGGGAGATTTTGACATTTTTATCAATTGTTAATATGTGTTCCCTTATTTGTGCTAACCCATGTGCAGCTGAGAATTTTCTATATCCAGCTGGTGAGGAGTGGAGAGGACAACAGAGGAATGTAATGGGCTTCAAGGAGAATTTAACTTAATTCTAAACAGAGATGCCAGTTTTCACTTATATCTGTCCCTGTGAAGGAACTGTGTTAACGTCATTAGGAAGGATTAATTTAAAAAGAAACAAAACTTAAGACAGGCATTACAGCTGAATCCATTTGGACAAAATTACATTGATTCTACTAACACTAGGAGCAAGTTCAGTTTCTTAGCCAGCTTGGAAGAGGCCCAGTGTAGGAGCAACAATGGCATATAGATGGTTTGTCAGAAGCATAGATCAGGATCTACTCAAAGGGGGCTGTTCCTTAATTCTCGGTATATGCTAACTCTTCTGAACCACTGCTTTCCTCTGGCTCTGTTTCGTGGCTTTACAGAGTTCTAGTTAAAAACAAAGTAAATTCTGCAAATCTGATGTCTGCCTGAATCTCATACATGAGATATGTACTCACACAATATGTAGCACTGGTTCTCAGGAAGTTAGTCCCTGCAGGGGTATTACAAGGGCATATCTATACCTATCTAGGCTGAACAAAACATTCTACCAAACCTATTCCTCACTTCTAACCATAGTTTAAAGAGAATAATGGACAAGTATATTGTGTTATGAAATTGTATTGTGTTTCAGTGATATTAATACAATTAAACATCTCACAGCCTGTGCATACCATTTTAGTTAGTTTCTCATTAGAGGGACCCAAGGCAGCATAAGCATAGGATTTAATTTAAATACTTGTCCATCTTCCACAGTATGAACAGGCTTGTAGCCATGAGCCACCTGCTCTCACCACCACCACCCTTGGTGTTTCTTTAGCATTTCCCCCTACAACATTTCTAGCTGCAGACCTCCCAGTTTATGCATACAAATTATTATTTTTGTACACCAGTATGTTGCCCCTTCCCCCCGGGCTACAGTTATTTGCTATACTAGCTGGACATATGTACCTGAAGTGACCCAGTTTAAAAGAGATAGCAGCTGCATGAAATGCCACCCAGCTAGGTTTTCTGTACTTGCCAGTGTTGAATTTAAATTGGGCCAGTGTCTCAAATGAAGAAAAACACTTCTTACAGATAGGAACTACATATTGCTAATGATTTGTGAAAATCAGGCTGAGATGAACATGTCTCAAAACATTTGGAAACACCCAGCTTTTTTTACTTGGTTTGTACAATATATAAATTTTATTGTACATTAGGGCTTCAGAAAACGACAAATGGAGCCCTAGAGCTCTCTTGTATTTCCCATGATCATAGGCTGAGTTGCTATGGCAGCCAGGTATCCTTCAGTGACCCATCTTTGTGCCAAAAGAGTTTTCATTTTCAGTACTCATTCAGCTGGAATCATGCTATATTCAGAAATGCCACAAAGCTAACTGCTTTCTCTGCTTTCTTTTTCTCTGTCATGTATCCTTCAGAAGTATAATTTCAAAGCTGACTAGATATACAAATAAACCAACTAGGGTTGCTGTCATGTGCAAAGATGTACAAAAGTGCTGTAGTGTTGAACTCAGTGGAACTACTTGGAGGTACATGCAATGGATTACACTGCCTGTGCATTATCTTTAAGAGTAACAAAATGCATCTTTTTGCATGTTTTAGATTCCACAGTTGGCCTGTATCCACAGATCATGTTTCCATAGATTCAAGCATTCATGTGTTGAAAATATTTTTTTAAAAAATCCAAAAAGCAAACTTTGATTTTGCCATATTATGGAAGGGACACCATTTTATTATCCCATTGTATGGAATGTGACTTGAGCATCCACAGATTTTCATATCCATGGGGGTGGGGTCCTAGAACCCCACCAAATACCAAGAGCCCACTATTCACTATACTCTTATGCTGGTAAATACAGGTTGTTGAAAATGGAACCTTTGAAAGGATTTTGAGATATGCTCCATTTAGAAATTTCCTTTTCAGCTGTGTTGGGAGACAGAACCTTATTTTTGTATACCTTGAAAGTATTTTCAGAGAGGGTTTGCCATTGCCTTCCTCTGAAGCTGAAAAAGTGCGATTTGCCCAGGTTCACCCAGTGAGTTTCCCTGGTTAAGCAGGGATTTGAACCCTGACCTCCCAGGATCCTATTCCAACATTCAAACCACTACACCACACTGGCTCTCAACAGAACTTTCATTATAGTCAAAGAGTTCTTTTGTTCAAGTGGGCATTTGATAATAGACTGGCTGCTGAGGGAGGTGCTGTATTCTTATATTGATGAGCTTTTCAATTTATTTTAATTCAAATGTGTTTTGCTTATATTTTTTTTTAACATCAGTGCTTTAGTATTATACATTTAGGTCTTTTCATCTACACTTTTTAAATTAATCTTGTGACTCTTCTGGTGTCCCTATTTTCAGAGGAAAGGAAGATACAAATCAAATAAATAAATCAGTTATGTGCAGTACAATACATACTCATTGCTAAGGTGCAATACCCAGTGCTCAGATGAAGATTCCCTACAGAGGCAACAACAAACTTGCACTTCAGTAGGGATGTAAATTTTCTTACTCAGTTCTCACATGAAAGAATGAATAACCTCAGAAGTTTTGTTCTTGCTGCCTGAGCCTATAAGAGCTTTTGTGCATGCTTCAGTTATGCTTGTACTTTGGGACCTTTTTTTTTTTTTTTTTTTACAAAAAATGCATGTTTTTGCATAAAAATAGTATGCATTTTTATACAAATTCTAAACTATGAAAAATCTTGCAAGAATTCACCATTTTTTAAAAAAGAGGTTTCTCAAACAAGAACAAGAAAATTGTATTCTTTACATCCTTATTTCCAATCACAATAGATAAAGCAGTTTTGTTACTTGAAATAATGGAAAAGACCAGCTCTGGGAAGTTTTTTTAAATTTAAGTTCATTATATTTAAAATATCAGTAAGGTGGACCCTTGGAATCTGCTGGGGTTTGGTTCGAGCCAGGACCCCCTGTGGATACCAAAATCCATGGATGCTCAAGTCCCATTAAATACAATAGTGTCATGAAATAGTGTCCCTTATATAAATGGCAAAATCAAGGTTTGCTTTTTGGAATTTATATCTGTTTGGGATATTTTGAAGCCATGGATGGTTGCATCTGTGGCTAAAAAAATCCGTGGATATGGAGGGCTGACAGTATGATTTAATTCCTTTCATTCAAATACAATGCTAAGTAATGTTAAATAAGGATATCTATTTGATAGAACCAGATATAGGATTATGCTATCTGTATATAAACCATCTGTATATAAATGCTGCCTTTGGAAAGATGGGTGAATTATTAATCATTTTGAAGACATTTCTTCCTTGCTTTGTTTTTAAGTATCCCCAATGGACTTTGATTTAGCATGAGAAAGGTGGACAGCTTGCCAGCCAGACAGGTCAATTATGATTGCTTCAGGAAGAACAGAGTAGATTGATATCATTGTATTAATAGTATGGATGCAAAACTTTGATTGACTATTCTCAGGATTTAAATTAGCAGCACTGAAAAATAGAGTTTTACTTCCCCAACCAATAAATAATGTATGAGACCTTCATTCCTGCATGGAGGAATCACTTAAGCTTGAGTCCTGATCTTGTGCCACACTGATGTTGCAGGGACGTAGCCAAGGGGGGGGGTTCTTGGGGTCCGGACCCCCCCTTCCATTAGAAAAATGAATGGTGCGTGCTGCTGCACCACCACACCCAAGCCCCATTATAATGGTGGCACTTAGTCTGGAACCCCCCCCCTTCCTAAAATCCTGGCTACATCCCTGGATGTTGTCAACATCCCTTCTAAGACTTGTATGGGTTGTCTTACATAAGACTGCTGATTAAACTGGAATGTTTTCAGGCCCCCTCTGATCCGCAAGTCACTCTCTAGGGAAAATGACTGAAAAATAATACAGTAGTAATTCTTCAATGTCGAATACTCCCAGGATGTAAGTAGCAATCAGACATTAAATAGCAACACCACCCAGGCAAGGAAATTTACCTAGAGCTGGACATCCTGCATCTAGGCAATAGCCATATTGATATGGATATCTTCCCATCTGGGCAAATGGCAGGTAATATCTGCCAACAGTAGGGTTATTGTCTCAGACATTGGATGGCATGCAGTGTGTATGTAAATTTTTTGGTCATGAGAGATGGAGGAATTCAGCATGTCCATCTCTTATGACTTCTTTCCCAAGACACTTCCTGTGTTCTAGCTGGGTATTCCTCCATTTCTACTTTTAGTAATCAAAGGAGGGCGGGGGGGACGGGACACAAAACAGCCAGGCAGCCAGTCAACTCTGTTCTTGCAGGCTTGCTCTGAAGGTTCAAGAGGACAACATCCTCTTGGTCATTACTGCCTTTTTGCTAAGCCAAGTACTGATAATATCTTTAAATAGTCTAGTGACAAGATATAATCACAGTCTTATTTTGTATCTTTTATTACCAATTTCACTGTCCCATTTTAATTATGTTTTAATATGGTATCGGACTGTTGTATGCAAAAACCTGGTTGGCTAATGTAGAATAACTTCTTCTTGAACTTCTTAAAATACTCTCAGTTGGAGATCTAGCTGTGCTATTGGTCCCTTTGTCTTACACAGAATGGTGCTTCTTAATCAATCTGATACTGAAGGATCAGTACAGGGTTGTTTCCCAGTGTGCCAGGGACTGGCTCCATATATATGTCCATTGACTACAACTTTCTTTCCTTCCTGGAAACACAGACTAGCAGCTAATTGCTTGTTGACCAGCACTAATCCACAGACTAGATCTTCTATTATCACTCTCTTAGAGAAGCCACCTGAACAGATGGAACCTTTTCTAATTCTAAGAATGTAAAAAAAAAACCACTAAAATTTCATTCTTGGGTATGGGTCTGCTTGCTTCAACAAAGAAGTTTGATTCCTGGGAACAAGCATCCTGTCTCCTGATGTTGATATTCTGCTGAAACAGTGCTGAAATCACAGGCTAGACTTTGACAAGATTCTGTTAATATTGAAATGGATAATGGTTGGAAGTCCAAGCCATCTCACTTTTTTTCATTCCCTCTCCAGGATTTTAGTCAGAAAACGTATTACTGTATATATTTTAGTATAAGTCAACCTCATGTATACGTCGAGGGCAGGTTTTGGGGCCAAAATGATGGATTTTGATATGACTTGAGGATAAGCCTAGAAAAAAAAACTTAGGGGTGTGTAACAAAGGATACAAAGGATGAGCACAAAAAGTTATGCTAGAATTTTGTAAGTTTTCTGGCACTGCTTTCCTTTGCTTCGTCCTTTGTATCCTTTGGGTGAGAGAATATAAAGGGGGTGGGAGCACTTCCAGAACAGATGACACTCTTGCTTTTCAGCAGAGGATGGTTCAATTTTTAATAAGAATTAAAGTACAGTACAGTACTAACATTGACCCATGGATAAGTCGACTCAGGTTTTTGGAGTCAATTTTGTGACAAAATTTTTTAGACTTATACATGAGTATTTACAGTAAGTTTGATCTCTCTTTTAAAGTGCTGATTCCAGCCCAGGGGAACCTGGTTATTTGGGTCCTAAATAGATGGCTCAAATAGCATGGTTTCCAGCCATGTTTAGGGTGTAGTGTTTAGATTATGCATGCCCTGAACGCGGAAGAACTGAGCCAAAAAGGAGCAGACAAAATCCGCTCCTTCTGCTGGCCTGGTTCAGGACTGTGGCAGGCTGGACCTGGTCTGGGGCCGTGTGGTGGTTGCTGTAGTCCTGGCATGATTGGTGATGGTGTGGCCATGCTCCAGATTTTTTGGCCCAGTCTGTTTCAGGCCTTGGTCATCTTCTGTTAAGTTCTCTTTTCTCACTGATTCAGTCAGAACCAGAATGCTTCCCACCATCCCTTCAAGATAGGGAATATCTTGATGGCAGTGCAAATCAGCTAAAAAAATTTGGATAATGATACATAGATCTTTAACAAATGCAATGGGGAAAAATATTCCATTTACCCCTGAGTTATTTTTGTTAAATATTACTGATGCGGTTTGGGACAATCTAATTCAGGATGAGTTGAGTGTTTTACTATATGCAATAACTGCTGCTCGAATATTATTTGCCAAATACTGGAAAGCCAACTCTATCCCATCCTTAGAAGAATAGATTTTGAAATTGAATGAGTTAGCAATCTTGGACATGATCTCAATGTCCAAAAATGATAGAACAGTTCAGCAATATAAAGGAAAATGGAAAGAGGTTGCAAAACTATGGGAAAATAAGCTTTCTGTATAAATATCAGGGTGCAAGATCATTTGGAATAAGAGATATTTTATGTTAAATATTACATATGTATTTGTATTATTTCAATAATAAATAAAAGAACTGGGAAAAAAAGATAGGGAATATATTTTTCCCCTAAATCTACAAACAAGGAGCAGTTTCTCAGGTCCACCACAATATTGTGTGTGGCTGTATAGTTTAAGAAATGATCTTTATTGTCCCACACCTTTCAACATCTCACTGTCTGTTCCCCTCTCTCCCTCCCCCTCTCTCTCCCTTCCCTATCCTGCTCTTAGCGACCTTTAAATACCATATTGTTTTGCCCTAACTCTTGTCATCACTTGCAATCTGAGTTCAGTTCTCTGTACTACTTCCAGGTCTTGCAGTGATCACTTGCAATGACCACATAACATTAATAAAACCATGGCTATTTTTAAGGAAACTTTAAGCTACAGTCCTTTCTCTACTTCCTTGTGAGTAAGTCCCATGGAATATAACTTGAGAGTAGACATGTTGCAGGTAGAAACAACTATCTTCAACTGGATCTGGGCTCTTGTAAAAGGATTCTTACTATCCATCACGATTTGGAGAGTGGTATATTATTAAATCAATTAGTTGCTAAACTGATATGTAGTATCATGGATAACGTTTCATGAACAGTAGTTAATTCTGGATGTAATAACTGGGTGCTTGATGCAAGATAATTTTCTTATTAATCATAGGCACTTCAATAGTTTGCACCTTTTTAATTTATAGCATGGAATCTGGATTACACTCAGATTCCATTTCTAAGGAAATTTTCCAAAATCGATAGCATATGGAGGTCTTATTTCAAAACAGCTGGAAGGCATTTTGATTGAAATCTAAAATGCATCGACTAACTAGCTCACTGTGAAATTTAAATCTTGCACATGCTACAAAACCTCCAAACAAACTTGAAAGCATCAGGAATGTGTCATCTTGGTGCATGTATCAAGCATTCTTGGTGTGAAAATTAAACAGATGCTTTTGAAAGATGGAGGAAAAAGCTGATAAACACAGTTCATGTAACCTTAAAAGTGTCTCATCGAAGCCTTACTCTTCTCTAATAATTCAATTTAATCTTGTTTTGTGAGGAAGTATGCAGAAGGTATAATTGCTTGCCACTATTTCAATGTTAAATTGTCTGAACTTGGAATGCATAGCATGGCAAGGGGGTCAAAACCCAGAATATCAGCCTGTAGCCTTCATGAAAACTGGAGTTGCGTTCCTGGCATTGTGTTATCTTTATTTAGATCTCTCCAGGGAGAAAGGTGGCATACAAATGAAACAAATAAATAAATAATATTTATCCAGTGGCAGTGCCCCAAAGAGCAAGTGGCAGCAGGTGATGGAGGACTTAGACCTCCATGTCTCTGCTGCCAACATAGCTTGTTGCCTTAGAGTGCTGTAGCGCCACAAGGAGACAAGCAGCAGAAGAAGCAGCAGGTGGAGAATGCTGGCCTCCACATTTTTGCCACGACTGCCAGTGCTCATCTCTGGGGGGCAATGCCCCCCCTTCCCAAAAAAGACAACTATCAGCAGCAGTGAAAAGTAGCCTGGTGGCTTGATGGGCAGCATGCAGACAGGCAGACTTCTCTCCCTATCCGCCTTCTTGCATTCTGCCTGGACGAGCCACCAGGCTACAGCTGCTGCTGAAGAGCTGGAACCAGAGGAGCTGCTATCCAGGCAAGAGAGGGAGGAGACTCCTTTTTCTGCTTCACCAGCAAAGCCAGAGTCCTGAATCTTCAGCACTCACTCCTCACAGTAGTGATTGGAGAAACCCATGTTTTTCTTCTCGTTAATTGAGAGCTTGAGGAGAACTTTTTAAAAAAATATTCGTTCCACAAATCCCCCTTTCAAAGGGTGATTTCTTCTCTCCCTTTCAGCAGCCAGCGAAATATTTTTCACAGATTTCTCTCTGAATGACAATAAAAGACAAGGCGAATAATTACGCTAATTACTTTCCATTTCAAACTCAATTACCATGTCAAAAGGAAGTTTGGCAGAGGTTTAAACAACATTCCTATACTTAAAACCCTGAAGGCACACACACAAAGGGGGGTGGGGTGGGGTGGGAAGCCCAGTCTCAAAAAATAAACTGTGAAGCCCCAACAAGAAATGCTAGAGTTGAGGGGACTCAAGGACCATCCAGTCCAACCCCCTTCTGCTATGAAGTAATACATAGGAATACATGGCATACTAGAGGGCATGTAGTCTGACCCCTGTTCAACATCAGGATGACACTGGAAGATAGGACAAACTGAGGGTTTTCTTGGCATAAAGAGGAGTTTTGCCATGGGATGCCCCTGAAGCTGAGATAGTGTGACCCTCACAGATGAGAAGGGGAGGGGTTGGGTGCCAAGTGGAAATGCTCTTCTGCCAAGCAGGAATCCTCAATTAGGAGCAGAGTAGGGTGTGATGGCAAGAATTCTGCCATGAATAAAACCTACCATAAAGGAATACTTAGGAGTTGGAGTTGAAGCTGAGAGGATGTGACTTGCCCAAGGTCAGCCAGTGAATTTCTATCGTGAACTGGGAGGCTAGAGTCCTGATCCCAGCTCAGCCATGTAAATCCACAGGGTGACATTGGGTAAGTCACACTCTCTCACTCATGAATATTCTGCACTCTCTTTTCCAATTATTATTATTATTATTATTATTATTATTATTATTATTATTATATCACCATGGGAGAGGTGCAGAGTTGGAGTTGAAGCTGAGAGCAAGTGAAATAATAATAATAATTTATGCCCAGCTCTTCAGCCAAAAGGCTATCAGAGCAGCTTACAAGACCTTTCCTGGCCTGGTAAGTTTTGAGACTTGAATTTCTTGTCTTCTGTAAGAATTTGAATGTGAGAGCATGGCATAAAGGGTAGAAGGCCTCACCTTTTGTTCTCTTTTGTTTTTCAAACCAAAGCTGTGAATGAGCAAAGTTGGAGTGAGAATCACCCTAACAAAAGAAATAGCCTCCAGGATGAATGGTAGCTTTTCTTACACAAAATATGCAAATAGTGGCCATCGAGAGTCAGATGAAGGTTTCTTCTCTTACCCTCATTTCGAAATGACTAACAATCAAAATTCTGCTCAGAATTTCTTCTCTCTAAAATGTTATCGAAATTGTCGAATTAGGCATATTTCGCCTAATTTTCGAATTTTGGAGAATATTCTTTACATCCCTACCTCACAGGCTTTCCAAGTCTGACAGACCTACTGGTCAGGTGTGATAAGGAGGAGACTTCCTTTCCCACCTGGCCAGCAAAGCCCCCCTCTGAGATATCACCTGGTGTGGTCTGTACACACACCCCACACACATACCCTTAGTGACATCCCTGCCCTTTCTTCCCTCCTCAACAGCAAGCAACAGCAGCAAGGTAGGAAGGAGAACTATGTGGGTGGACCTCTGCACCAGTATAGGTTCTTGTTCATAGTGTTGAAATGAGACAGCTAAAAATAAATACAGAGTTCAGAGTGCTGCATGAGTTGGGAGAAAATATATAAAGTGGCAATGATTCTGTGTTATAATTAGTATTTCTGATTGCACTCTGTAGATGACAGAAGGAAGACAACAAAATTGAAAAGCTGCCATATGTTATAAATGGTGGCATCCAGGGGGCTGTGTCAATAGGCACATAGACTTTCTATATTGGTAACTTCTCTGATTCCCAACACATATTCTGAACTTCAGCAGTTAGTATTAGCCATCTTACTAATAAATGAGAGCTACCCAGATGTGGAGGAAGAGATTTCCCCTGGTATAACTTTCACAGATTTCCCATGTAATGCTTTTCTTTTTCCATCTTAATCTGTATTTTCAAAAATCCTCCCCAAAATACGTATGGAAATAGATAATTAATTCATCTTAAAATATGTTATTTCAGAGAACTATGGAAACTAGGGGATAGCTAAATTCAGATCTTAGTTCTTAGAAGCATCTCTAATGTTTCTTAGGGGCTCGACAGACAGGCAGCTCTGCACCGCCCATCTTTGCCCCAGTCAGTGTTGCAGCAGCCGCAAGCTGCAGAACCGACACGCTACCAAAAAGAAGGTGCCTAGAATGGCTTCTTTTTTGCAGCACCACAAACAGGAAAGAGAGCTGCCATGATGCCACTTCCTGCCAGCAATGTCTGGATGCTGCGCAGTGCTTGCGTCATCATGGCACCCCCTGTGTGGACTGGAGGCCGCCATGATGGCGCCACCATTTCGTATTAGGGTTTGGGAGCATCCTGAGGATGGCACTTTCTGCCCATCTGTACCAGGCCTTAGTTCAACAGACTGGAATTCACAGTGATCCGATTTCTCTACCAGTCCTATGTTCAGCTAAACTGATTAAGCTTTAATATATATATATATATATATATATATATATATATATATATATATGGGTGTGTCCATGTATATGTAGAGTTTGTATAACTACACATTGGCTAGCATCCAGTCGCCGTCTTATGCAAATATGAGTTTCCTTATGTACTCTTTTGTCTGATGCACAACATCTGTATTCAGCTGAAGGTTACAAAAGTGGTTACGTATGTGGTACCATCTCATGTCATTATGCATTGCTTATTGCACATTGTGTATTATTGCAAATTGTGAATTGATTGCATGGTTGTGCATGCTTGCACAGCAGTGCAGAATCGGGGAATTTGGTTATGCAGCATAGTAATTCTGTAATGACCTGGTATAGCACAATCAAAGCATAACTCCATGAGCATAAAGATATGCTACATCTCCTTGATGTGGGAGCCCAGCTATTATCTTTGTACCTTATTGATAGAAATGGGAGCTGGAATCTTGTTGGGGACTTACATCTGTGGAAGCGGACTTAGGTTTGCGGGAATTAGAACTAGGCAGTTCCATAATGTCTGTATCCAGTCTGCTGCTACATTACTATGTAGGGAAGTCAGCAAAGTGACTGATGCACATTAAGAACAATGTATCTAGACTTATGTGCATTGATCCTGTTATACATTGGTCCTGTTGTGCATCATGACACTGGCTAACAAATGCCAATGCACATTGGGACACTCTTGTCAGTGTCCCATTATGCATTTTCACAATGCACTAATAGGATGTCTTAACACTTCTGCTAAGTAGCTAAGTATGTGTAAAATTATGTAACATACACTGTGAGAGGGGATTCCAGCCTCAGTTTACTGGATGATATCAATAAATAAAATGGTTTAACCACTTGAGTTAAGAAGCATTAATTTGCACCTATAAAGGTAAAATGAGGCAACTTTAGAAGCAGAAAGGGGCCATTATAGAGCATTTCCTCTGACCGATCATCAAAAGACATGTAAGAAATAATTTATTTTCCAATTAACTGTACCATTCAATGGCAGACAGAGAGCAAGAATACTACATTTATTATCATTACAAAGAGGAAGAGAAGTAATAACTGTAGTAGTGTCAGACTCCATGTTTACTTCTGCCATGGTATATTTGTTTAAAAGAAGGGGGATCTGTATTGCAATGTATTCTTCTGTGTGATTTTGGTATTTGGGGGAGACATCTTGCACTGTGTGTATGGAAAGAGCATGGGTGTTGGGATGGAGGATGGGCTGACCAAGGCAATGTAACATGAAGACCTGGGCTGTGCGTTAGTGCTGTCTGCTTCTGCAAAGGGATGGAATGTAAGGGAGATTTTTTTCTTGTATTTGTAGAATTTTAGGCTGTTAGAGCTTAGGAATGGCAAGCAGGGAAGGCAGGTGAGTGAGAGAAGCCTCATTCCCACTACCTTTTAAACTGGATCGCAAATTGGTTTCAACCTATTTAAATGTCCCCTGGTTCACACTTAAACTGAATTGCTGAAGCTATTTGGAGAGGGGGGCCATGCGCTAGAATCATTTAACCTACATGTTTTTGACACTGATTTTTCCCCACATCTTTTTGGATAAATCAATTTCGCACAATTCTGAACCAGATGTGGATCAGAATCGATTTAAATTTGCCCTTTGGCCAGTTGGAGCGGGTCCATTTTGAATCGATTCATTTGTCCATGTGAACCACAAGTGGGTTATTTTATTTTATTTTACAGCAAGAAAATGTGATCGGGGCAAATGTAGTGTGAACCATGCTCCATTGCCAAACTGATCCATTGATTCGGATTGCAAAGTGATTTATTTGTAAGTGGGAATGAGGCCAAAGAAACTATTAGAGCTAGCTGGTGGGAATGAAGGTTTGCGTGCCAATATGTGGGGGGTGGAGTTTTAATATTGTGAATTTTAATATCATGTTGAGGGCTGGAACTAGTTAGTTCCAAGTTATTTGCTAGTAGCTTCTATCCTGTGCCTTCAGTAGAGTCTCTTGTTCTTTTCAGCACAATGAGACTGTTTGTTTGTGCAATGGGAATTGAGTTCACTAGTTCTGACAAGTAGACATTCATACAACCTCAACAAGGTACATGCCATTGTGGTCTCAATGAAAATCAGGCCTTCCATGTCTGCAATTTTAATTTCAAAAAACATCCTGGTTGAGATTCTAGATTAGCCACACTGGCCTCAGACAGGCCCAAAGGGCCAGCTTTGGGCCACACTGGCAGCTTGGTGTTTACAAACATGTCTGGAAGCCATGCCAAAACTTCCCCAACCTGGAAGAGCCAGCCAAAAAGGAGCAGAAAAAATGCTTCTTATTGGCGGCCTGATTCAGGACTGTGGCAGCAGTCCAGATTGGGACCGGGCACGTGTGGTCACCAAAGTCCTGCAGCAATCAGGGTGGGAGCAGCCTTTGGCCCATTTTATTGCCCCATCTGCTTGAGGCCTTAGTTGGCTGCCCATGTTACCTTAGTTATATAGCTAAGTAATGACTCACAGCCTGTCTTGATTTACTTGGCAGCAGTGGTTGCGGGGATCTGTTCTCCTGTTGATTGGGAGGCAACAGACGGATGTTTCCATCCCCTACTTGTGAACGATTTCCGGTGTGACAATCCGAAGTACTCCTTGCACTAGAGGTCACTCATGGGAGGGGGTGGAAACATCACTCTACTGCATCCGGATCAACGAGACAATAGATCCCTGTTGCTTGCATCAGCGACTGTCCAGTATGTCAGGTTTGGGGGACTTTTATTATCCCTCATATCTAGAGATATGCATTCATATGCATAACCTAGAGTTATGCATTCATAACTGATTCATATTTATGATCTCTACATATTCAATAGATTACTCATTCATAACAGCACTTATGAATTCCAGCTCCCACTTGTTTCAACAGGACCCTCCTTTCATTTAGAAATGCAAATTGCAGGCACATTCACCACATCCCCAGAGCAAGCAGGCAGGCAAGCCAAGAATTAAAGCCCCTTGCTCTTATTCTAGCATTTTAATCTCAATTAAGGGCTTTGTGTAAAATAACTACCATACCGCATTGTGATCTTATGTGTAGTGTGGTCCTGAGGCTTCATTCATTCAAGAGGAAGTATTTCCAGGGCAAATAGAATGACTTCTAGGCAGATCTGAGCTTGGGCATTTTTCTTGGTGAAATGATTAATAAGCACTGGGTGTACTGCATATTTGATAAGATAGAGAGAGAGAAGTGGCTGAACAGAAAAGCTGGGTCACTGTGGTTTTCGTGTAACTAGTCTTAAACTACAGGAGAAGCAAGTAATCTCTTAAATAGATTGCAGGCTCTCTGCTACAGTTTATTATTTAAAAAAATACATTTTTTGAAAACAAGAAATGGATATCTGGTCAATTTTGAGGAGGTTTTGTTTTCATTTTTTGGCTGTCCCATTAAGTTCCCAGAGAGCCCAAAAAAACAGAATATTGGCTGTTCAACTTGCTGCAGTTGCCAAACCTATCCCAAGCACTGACTGACAATAGCATTTCAGGATTTGATGCATGCATCTTTTCAAGACTTACCATCCAGAGCTGCCAGAGATGAAACCTTTTACTTTCTGCATGCAAGGCTAGTTCTATGGGATGACACACATTATGGAGGCACAGGAAGTTCCACACAAGTAACTTTGATTTAGATTTCCTGCATGGCATGGGGTTGAACTGGATGGCCCTTGTGGTCTCCTCCAACTCTATGATTCTATGATTCTAAAAATTGCCAGTTGCAGTCCTGTATTTTGGGCTGTGTGTAGTTTGTTGTTTAGGTTTTGATGATTTATTGTTTTTAATCTTGTGCATCCAGAGGCAGAAAAGCAAGGTTAAAAAAAACCCAGAAGAGCCATAACTGGGAGACTGCAAAGTATAATCCAGTGAAAAGGGGGGGGGGCAATAATCAATTACAATGAAAACAGCAAGAACAAAATACAGATGGTGCAAAAGAGTAGATGATCATTTTTTTCACCTATCCAAGAGCAATCTTTGGTGCTTTACTGAACTTTATAAAAATTCAGCACAGTGGTGGTTTGTGTTCTGTGATTTTGTATTGGATGTGTGCTTTTGTGTGTTACAGTAACCTGAAGGTTGTGTTTTACTTCATCATTCTGAAAAGCATAGCTGAAAAGAACAACAGAAGAGGAACATGGGACTAAATTCTAGGGTTTATTTGTTCTACTGGAAAATTTACAAACTACGTGGCTGCTCTGATATCAAGAATTTTGCTCATGCTGTGAAAAGAAAAACACACAGTGGAGAAGCCACACGTCACCTTCAGGCTCAGAGAACTAATGGGATGAAACAGCATCTCTGTGAATGGGTTCGTATTCATTAAAAGAAATCCTCAGAACATTTCTGTCCAAGGTCAAAAAGGAACAAGACTCTGTTGTATAGCATATTGCTTCCTACCTTTTGGATTAAGAATAAAACATGTCAGCATGCTTTTTTGCTCAGCCTCCCAGGTGGGCAAATGCCACCAGATTTCCCTTTTCTTTCTCTTAGTCATTTGAACCAAGGAATGTGCCAAAAGCTATTTGCTTGTCATGTTACTAACTTCCTGTAAGACTGTTTCCTCCTCCTTTAAATTTAGGTATTATGCTGTGTGCACCTAAAAATGTCAATTTGAAAAGAGACCTCTTGTTTCAAAAATTCTAAACCGACTGATTAAAATTGCAAATACATTTCTATACCGCTTATCAGTGCACTTAAGCACTCCCTAAAAAGTTTACAATGTGTAAGCTATTTGCCCCCAACAAGAAAAGCTGGGTACTCATTTTAGCGACCTCGGAAGGATGCCTGGCTGAGTTGACCCTGGAGCCCCCGACTGGTATTGAACTCACAACCTTGTGACCGTGAGTGAGTGGCTGCAGTACCAGCATTTAACCACTGTGCCACCAGGGCTTCCTTCAGATATAGGCCAGAATCCACTTCAGCAGTTACAAATGCATAACCTAGAGCAGTAGTCCCCAAACTGTGCTCTTTAAGGGATTTTGGACTCCTCTGCTGCCTGTTGTAACAGAGATCGGTCATGGAAGTGGGTGGAAACTTCAGACAGCTGCATCCCGAGCAACGGAGGAATGGACCACTATTGATTGCAAGTGGCTGCTGCCTGGTATATGAGGATTGGAGGGTTGGGTCAGGAATCATTCCATAGCTGCATAACTACAGTGCTTATGCATTCATAAGCAACCAAGTGGATTCCAGTCATAAATGATATCTTTTAAAAGTAACCAAGAGTTGAGGGGTAAAGAGGTTATGACGTGTCCTAGCACCTTATTCCCAACTGATCGAAATCCCACTCATTCAGGCTCAGAACTAAAAGAGTTGCGGAATTTGGACCAAACCATGACATGAAGGGAAGAAGTTAGAATTCCCTCCTACATGATGTTCCTGATTCAAGGGATATGGTCTTTTAGACGTTTGGGTTTGATTATTTACTCACAAATCTCCAATTTAATGTCTAGATAGCCTGTAATTTTTTAATCAGTCCAAATACGTTTACCTGGAAGTGAATCCCACAAAACTCAGTGGAGCTGACTTATGAGTAAACATAGGATTTCACCATTACTTATCAGTATGAGCTGGCCATAAACAGGATCAGTTGTCTTCAGTTTGCCATTTGAGATCATGGTAGGTGAAATAGTTTTGCTAGAAGATGTTGAATTATTTTAATTTAACCAAGGCTTCAAATGATTCTTTGCCAAAAGGTCGAAGAAATAGATATAACTTTGTTTCTTTAATGTATGAAGACAACTTCCTAATAAATAAACTTCAGAGCCCTTCTCAGACAAAGGTGAATGAAAAAATCAGTAACTTGCTTATTCAGCCTCAGAACTAAAAGGGAAGTGTGCTAAGACACCATTTCCAAACAAGAGAATGTATCCTTTCCCAGACACATACAAGCTCATGAGTCTTCCAAACAAAAGTGTGACTCATCTTATGAAACTTCTTGCCATATAGTATGACTTTTTGCCTTCATGTTCTTAGGCTTGCCACGTAAGCATTGCTTTTATATTACTCACAAGTGCTTCAGATCTGCTAAGGAGAGGCTGAAGTACACAAGAAAAAGATTGAAGAGAAGATCTTATGGGATAATGTGGGCAGAGGTAAATAAGAAGTGAAGAGGAAATAGTGGAGAAGTAGCTGATCACCTTTATGTATCCACAAAATCTTAAATTATCCCCATAGTTTCTGTGGCTAAGAGGAAGACAGGTGAAGATGCCTTAGACAAGTGAAAACTGAACTGTTTCCAGAGACAGCAGAATAGAACAGAAATAGCACATTGATAATAAGTAGCTCAAGCGTGGGGCGCAAGAGGCAGCATGTGCGCATCACTGCGCCGCCGTGCCACCGTGCGCACGAGCCCAATTCATTTGAATGGGGCTCAAGCATGGGCGAAATTCACCTTACGAGGGGGGGGTCGGGGTCCGGAATGGATTCCCTGTGTAAGGTGAGGCTCAAATGTATTTGCAGTTTTGATTAGTGTGTTCTCTCTAGGAATTTCTAGGTCCTCCAGTGCAGGTCTGCCAAAAGATGACCATAGATTTGTGCTGAAGAACCTAAAAGTTCTTAGAGAAAACACTTCTCTAGGTATTTGTAGGTCCGCCAGCATGATTCTGTGATCAGTTTCTGACAAATGTTGACCACAGAGTTGCACTGGAGGATCTGGAGATTCCTAGAGGTGTTCTCTTAGGTAAAAAGAATGGTGTTTTTTTTTCATATGCGGTTTTCCTACATTCATGGAGGTCCTTCACCCCTAACCCCAGCAAATGTGGAGAGACCACTGTACTTTGTTAGTGGTCTTGTTCCCCCAGTTCTTGGACTGCAAATTCTATCAACCCTGGTTAAAAAAAACAGCGTTCATGATAATGAAAACTGCAGTCCAGCAATATCTGGAGGGTTACCGGTTGCGCATCATATTAGAGAAACTACTGATAAATTAAAATTGTGCAAAACAATATGAATTTCTATTTTCTTGGAAAACACTGTGTTCCCCCAGTGCCTAGGATCGAATCTTCATTTAGTATAATGATAAATAGCAAGAAGCTGTAAATCAGAAACACCAGTTCTAATGCCAGGCATAATAATGAGTAGCTATAAGCAAGCTCCTTATTATGGTAATAATAGTCAAGCTCCTTCTCATGGTAATAGCTGTCTATAATTCAGCTTTGTTACATGGATTACACAGGTAGGGGGTGTGAAATGAAGTTGCCATATGGCAGATCAGACAATTGACCAATGGATATAGATATTTGCTACCTCAGCTAGTAATAGATGGCCTACAGCACGAAGAGTGTAACTCTGGACCTCCGGGTGGTTTGAACTTCATTTACAAATTGCTTCAACCAAAGAGATTTGTGGCAAGTAATTATGGGAACTGTAGCCAAGGACCAGAGTTACCGAGCCCCTGTTCTAGGGCTTTAAACATTACAGTTCTTTTTAGTTCTTTTCACTGGAGATGGAAATATTGAACTTGGAATTTTCTATATACAAGATCCCCTTAGCTTTGAAATCATGTAATCTTCATGAAGGAACTGTCAAAGAACTATATCTTCCTATACAAGCTGACCTGGGATAAAAGAGGTTCTGGGGAGGCCTTTCTCATGGTATGGCCACTTCACAGGTACATCTGGAAGAACGCCAATTCAATAATTGCTCCTAGGGAGGCTATAGGATGACACCCCACTCCTCACCGAATTTTTCCTTCTAGCAGCTTGAGAAAAATTTGCTATTGCAAGAGGCTGGGGCAAACTGGATGCTTTACATATTTTTATCTTTTGTTTTTTAATGAATTTGATTTAAATGTTTTTAATCCTGTAGATAGATCAATCCTATAGATAGATGAATCATATTCTGACAATGACTTTTTGGATGTTTTTATTTAGACTAGTTTCCAAGTGTTTTTAAAAAGCTGTATATGTTTAAATATCTTCAGCTGACTTGAGTCCCAGTTTCAAGGAAAAGGCAATATGTACAGGAAAAAATAAATGAATGTAAGACTTGGGACCATAGTACTTGAAAGAGCATCTCCCTTTACATACACCTGCTTGAGGACTGAGGTTTGATAAAAGGGCCCTCTTTATCCCACCAGCAGAGGAAATATACCATAGGAGGATGAGAGAGATGGCCTTCTTTGCTATGACACTTCATTCATGCAGGGCCCGAAGGACCAGCTAGCATAATTCCTGGCTTCATGGCTTTTTATTATAGCCTTTGAGCGCCAATTGATTTCACTCAAATTTAAAATGTTTATGGTTTCTGGTTATCTGGAACTGTTTTAACTAGTTTTAAATGGTATCAAGTTGTTAAATTGTTGGCTATAGTTTTAATCTGTTTAAATTGTTTTTATTGCTTTAAACTCTTTTAATTGATTTTATTGTATAAAATCCTTGGATCTTAAATTGAGATCCTTGGATATAGAGTGGGATATAAAATTTGAAAATAATAACTCAGTTTTTCCTAAGCCATGTCTAACATCCCATGGAATGTAGCAAGTTGACACTTATACCAGTAGAGGATCTTTTGACCACTGAGGCACAGCTACTATATCACTTGCTTTGTTTGCCTTCCCCTAGTGCCATTGCTTCATCTCATATGAGTCCTGTGACTGTTAACACTTTCTATAAGGTAAAATGTACACTGAAATTAGCGCTACTATGGTATCTCTAGGAAGGCAAAGACAAACCAAGCTGGCATTCTGAAACTCAGCATCTCATTGCTTTTTCCCTCTTTTTCACTGCAAGGCGATGTTGCTGCGAAGTCAACAAAGCCAACAGGCAACTGGCAGCTATCCTGACAACACTGAGCCATGCTTTTACTATGTACAGATGTTCAGTGGTACAACAGTACATAAAAATAAAACAGCCACAGTTCAGTGCGCCATGTACCAAGAAAAAAAGTAGGGCAGAAACTAATGGTTGTCAGACTGCAATGCCTGTTTATGAGATGACAGGGGTGGGGAGAATAGCTATCATATCATTCAATTTAAATGTCCACACTTGTATCATATAGTTGTTTTACATATTACAAGCCATATTAAGCCTATCCACACTAGGTAGTACAGGCAAATAGAATTCTTGTAGTCACATACGAAAGTGTTCCAAGTGTATAAATACAGTGTTTTTTATTCTAGCAATGCCATGGCTGGTTCCTATTAGGCAAATGGCTTGGAGTCAAGGGCACTCATTGGCAAATGGTTATAAGAACCTCCATTACTTTACTTCTGCAGAAGACAAAACAAGACCAGCTACAACCTTGAATTGATCACATTTATTCAATATTCTTTGAAATAAGCAAGAATTTTGAAGCACATAAGCAATCAAATAGAGCCACACACATATAAATATGGTGCACTATGAGAAATACACAATATTGAAACAAAATAATACTGTACTTTAACAACATTTGAGAGACAAATTGTTCAAATTATAGGTTTTGTTTACTCGCACTATAAAAAAAGTTGACTTTTTAAAGAAAAATATAATCCCAATAAAAAGGCCTGATCCTGAGCACTGCTAAATCAGGGGACATCACACTATCCACTCATTTCAAAAGCAACAGGATCAAACCCTTTGTTTGCCTTAACAGGCACTTCAATTATGTATCATTTTTACAAAGCTTACCTTGATTACTATTACAAAAATGACAAACATCAACTCAAGAGTATGTTCAGCAAGGTTCAGGAACATAATGCAGAAATAGCTTAAGTATCCATGCACAAAAGAGGGAGAAAGCTAATTCATTCAGTTTAGGAGTAATAATTTTTACTAGTATCCTTTTCACAAACACAAACATCTCAGACTTCATTTTTCAGTAATGGATATATCAAGTTTTACATTTTTCCTAACTCTACTGAGAATGCTGGCACTGTTATGCTGAAGAGAATCTTGTCATTGCTTAATATATTCTGTCGGTAACAACCACACAGGTTCATCTTCTGAGCTTGGTAGAAGCACACACTATTGTTAAGATCAGAGTTTCTAAAGCTGAAAGTACATTAAAAGGTAAACTGTGAACTTCACAAATTCAGTTTTAAAATATTTCCCCAAACTAAAAGCTGCAGAAAACTTGTTCTTAAATAATCTACAGAAAATTTTGGAGCAGATAAACATTTTAAATTTCTTACACTTTCTTCATCTTAAAAATATTTGAATTAATTCAGTAGCCCATCCTTTTGAAAAATAATACCCCAAAAAACACCTGAAGTAGATTACAAATCTTTTGTTTTAATCAGTGTGACCAATGGTTTGTCATCAGGACTGTAGTCTTCATAAGCAATTGGAGTTGCATCATACATTGCAGGTCGAGATTTCTTTCCAAACCTAAACCCACAAAAATAAGGAAGAAAGAGAAGCAGAATTAAAAAATAGTTAATACAAATTATTGGAGAAGATGATAATGCTTGATAAAGTGGAAGACAGTAAGAAAAGAAGAAGACCACATTCCAGATGGATTGATTCAATCAAGGAAACAAGGGCCTCATACAGACAGGCCAAAATAAAGCTGTTTCAGGTCACTTTGGAGGTATGCTGTTTAAATAATGCATGCGTACCAAGAGCCCGGAAGCCACCCCAAAGCCATGATCCAGTCCTAAGGACTGGTGCACAGCTTCCGGACTCTTAGGACACATGCATCATGTAAACAGCATACCTCCAGAGTGACCCGAAGCAGCTTTATTTTGGCCTGTCTGTATAGGGCCATAGACCCTGAGCTTGCAAGACCTGATCATAGCTATTGATGACTAGAGCTCTTGGAGGGTTCTCATTCATAGAGTTGTCATAAGTTAAAGCCAGTTAGATGGCAAATAACAACATACATGTATTGGGGATCTGCTGACTTTCTTATGACACATATACTTGCAAACTCTATTTAAATTTGTAGACCCAAGTATATGTGGCGTGAGAACGTATTGACTAAAATCTTTCAAAAAGAGTCGAAGGTCTGGAACAGACGGGCACAAAAGAGTGGCCCAAGTCTGCTCTGGCTGAAAGCAGATTGAAACCTCACTGTCTGCATGGCCTGCCCCCAAGGCGGGCCATGGACACAGGGGCCAAGTGGCACCACTAGGAGTCAGATTATCCCAGCTCCTTTTTACTCCAGTCCTAAGGACCAGAGCATGGCTTTGATGTGTTGTTTAATCAGCATGCCTCCAAAACAGTTGGAAGCTGCTTGATTTGGCCCATCAGTTTCACCCCAATGGTTTGCATCATCTTCAATATTTCCAAGATTGTAAGCTGGATCTCACAATTTTTGAATTCACAATTACAATCAGCAGTGACCAAAAATGACCCCCCCCCCCAAAAAAAACCCTACCTATGGGTCAGATAGTGACACAACTGAAGGATTTCCTAGGTGCAACAGAGCAGGGCACTGGCAAATGATTACTGTAGTGCTCTCCTGGTTCAAGGGCATGTTGAGACAAGCAACTGTGGCAGGACCCTGAGGTATCTAACTACCTATCTCAACATGTCTTCTGTCGTTATGATCAGAAGATCACACCAGTTGCCATTTCCCAGTATCCCAATCTGCAGTACTCCAGAAACTCTTCAGTTGGGTACTAATGAATAGTCACTGATAGCCTTATTCTTCAATGGATTCCCCATAAAATATCAGAAGGTAGTTAGCCCATTGGTGGACTAAGGTGCACCTTTCATCCATCATATGCAAACAGAAAGTAATCCTATTCTAGGATACATAGTAAGTTCTTCCAAACCTGGAGTGGGCAACTGTGGCTTCCCAAATAATTCTGTGCTGCACCTTTCAATATCCCTCTTAAATTGATTATGTTGGCTAGATTTGCAGTCCAAGAACATCTGGATGGCCATAGCTGCCCACTCCTGACCTTAAGGCTCTCCCTTTTAGGAAGGAAAATAAAAATGTCTGCTTCTAAGCAAAATGGATGGAGGGTCTGTTCCTTGATCTTCACAGAAAAATGAAATGGGCTTGCCACTAATTGCCCAATCTTTTTGGTTTTTTTGCAGTGAGAAAAATGTACATGCACGTAAAATTCATAGAAGAAAACATGTCATAACTGTGCAATTTCAGAACAGCAGGAGATAGCAATTTCTGCCTGAAAGATTGGGATAAAAATTACTCTACTCCTCTGGCTCATTGTTCAGCCACAAAGAAAAGTGAGAATCATCATTTGAGATGAAGATACCTGTTTAGTACAAACTGAACTTGGGTAAATTTAAGAAAAGAGCTTGCATTTGCCCCATGTCTATTAATATTTATTTGTAGGGCCAGATTTAATTGCTTCCAGACACATAGCTCCTAGCATTACCAATCTAAGTCATGCACAATTATTCCATATTTTTTTTAAAAAATTAACCAATGTCTTATGTAAAGGAAAAAAAGATGATTGATGTGATGGGAAAATATGAGAATGTTAGAAGTGGAAGACAAGCTGCGGACACCTCATCCAGAAACAATCTTGTTTAAAGGGCAAATGCAATCATGTATATTGATTAACTGGCATTTCAAAACACTAAGACAAACACTTTTGTAAATTAAAACTAAACAGAAGCATACAACACATACAGTGCCTTTTTAAAAAAAAGCCCCATCAGACTAAGTAAGTTGTCGGAAGATGGAGCGCAAACTTCAACACTATAATGTCTTTGAGAATTGCTTCACCAGGAGGTAGTCCAGATATATTTTTAATATTTTCTGATGCTATCTTAAGTGTTCAGGTAATCATAGATTGGATTAATCAAATAAATACATTGCTCAGTTAAACTCAGAGAGTAGCAATGGCTTGTAACCCTAGTGGAATCATGACTCAAGGACTTTCTATGTTTGGATGATGAGTTTTACAGAAAGCAGAGTTAGTAAGAAAACAGTCACTTGTATCTATTAAGGAAAAACATATAAGACTAGGTAAAGAGAAGCATGCTAGTAAAAAGAAACATGAGGTTTTCCCTCTAGTGTAAGTAAATATTTTACAGCATCATACAGAACTGCATGTCTCAAACAGCCACCAAATTAAAAACAAAAACAAAAACCAGCCATTCCTATGTTCACACAGAAACTTGGAGGACTAAGTGGCAGGATTCCTAAACACAGGAAAATGTTTGAAATTGTGAATGGATCAAACAACATTTTATTTATATTGTAAGTTTGATCATTACCAGTCTTGGCTGCTAAGGTGCAGTAGAATGGGATTGATTGGGAGGCTCCAGGGGATGGCAAATGCCTCAATCTGTCTGAGGTAAGTGCCTGTTGCTTGGAAAGATGCTGAAGAGAATTGCCCTTGACACAAATTTATGTGAGAACTATTCCCTATTGCTCATATTTCTTTTTTATACAAGGTGTTTGAGTGTGTGGTGGCTGGGCAACTTCAGATATTCTTAGATGAAATGGATTATCCAGACATATTTCGACCTGTTTTCAGGCCAGAGAATGCCATTTCAATGGCATCAGTTGCTCCCAGTAATGACCTAGTTTGGGGAAAAGATGGGGAGTGCTACCATGTTGATTTTCTTGGATCCTTCAGCAGACATTAACATCACCAATCAAAGTATCTTACTTGACCAGTTCTGCAGGATGGCAGTAGAAGGCACTGGCTGAAATCCAGCATCAGAGGCTATGAAACATAACTTTACAATGATGAAATCATGTCACTGACATGATCCGCAACATTAGGAGGAACTTCCTGACAGTAAGGGCTGTCCGACAGTGAAACACACTCCCTCGGAGTGTAGTGGAGTCTCCCTTCTTGGGGGTCTTCAAACGGAGGCTGGATGGCCATCTGTCGGGGATGCTTTGATTTGGATTTCCTGCATGGCAGGGGGTTGGACTGGATGGCCCTTGCGGTTTCTTCCAATTCTATGATTCTATGCTACACAATTGTGATGATGCACAACTAGACACCACATTCTGTTGTGAAATGGGAGCTCCTTTTGAGCAACAAGACATATTGTATCTCAGGACAATGTCCATGTTGTAGCTCCCCTTGTGCAATGGTCCTAATGACATAGTTACATCTCCCCAAAGACTTTCCTGCTTTGGCATTTACAAGGGGAATAATGAGGTTTGGTTCTTCCTGCAATTACTTTTCTTCTATTGAACTTTAACTTATCTTCTAGGAGGTAGATCTGCTGCTGTTCGCATTTTAAGACTTTTGGTTGATGTATTTAATGCTTAACAACTGCATTCTTATTTTTTTGTATGTGGATTTTGTGCATTTTCTTCCTTAAAGGTTACTGATTTGCTTTAATTTGATTCTATTGTAAGCCACCTTGAACACTCAGAAAGAGTCTCTAAAGTAGGAAAAAACCAGACAAATTTGTTTGGGATACTAGAGGATGCAGTTAATCACTTTAACCCACAGATTTCTCGCAGTAACTAATACAGCACAAACATTAAAGTTTTAAGCAAAACATGTGCTTGAAGACTTTGCTCTAATAAAAATGTGTAGAGCACAGGGATAATGAGTAAGCTGTGTGTGTGCATGTATGTTTGTAAAAACTAAGGACAGAATCACGTAGGATTGAGTCACAGATGTTCTGTAGCTCATATAATATGGCTCTCATACTGCAAGTGAGCACTCACAGGAGAAGAAAATATCTATTTTTAATACACATATTTCAGGAAGCAACTGTCTAGCTTTGCCTACATCTAGAATGCTTTTCTTCTATATGATGGAATCTTTTTTTAGTGCAGAAATACTTCATCATGTGGCCATCATGCATAATTTTAAGAGGTAAAGCCAGGGCATATGTTTATCATCTTGTCTGATGGTTGGGAGAACTAGATCTCCCTTATATTGCCCTTTTACCCTCTCTCTTCCTCCCCCTGTTCCCACAAACAAACCTGGCATGCCGGATGGAGGCAATGGCACTACTGAATTCACTGTCAATGCTCCTGCAGTTGTAGAATTCCTCATATGCTGGCCTAGATGAGCCCTGATACTCAATGCGGCTGATGCGACAGATGCCCACAATTAGGATGATCAACATCAGGACAAATGCCACACACAGGGCTCCAATTATGATGTAGAGAGAATGGCGTGGCATGTTCGTCAGGCTCTCAGCCATGTGTCCAGACTTCCACTGTAGATCTGAAAGCAAGAAAATCATTCAGTCCTGATTAATAACCATTCAGTTTCCTTATTAGCACAGAATGAGCATACTGCTTCACTCAGGTCCAACATCTGTGCTCACACTTTTTCTTAGAGCTTGGACATTTACTTTAAAAGGGATGGTTTGCTTTGGGGAAGGTTTTTCCTCCAATTTGTATGTTTGCATGCATTTGGCCAATATTTTGGTAAGATTTTCACCCCAAAATCACATGAATTTTTTCTGTAATGCAAAAAATTCTGGGGTTCAGGGGGCTTGTGAGAACAGGTTGAAGGGTTCAGAAGCTGCAAAGGTGCTACCCAGGGTCTGCATTGGGTCCATGTCCTGAATTTTCCCTACCCATATTTTAAACATTTGTTCAATCATATCATCCTTATCTTGAAGAGACAAAAAAAATGGAAGAGGCAAATGAAAGCCCATTTCTTACAATGCATTTCTCCTGAAACAGGGACAGCACCTATATGTACACACTTAACTCCCTCTGGATCCCTTAACGAGCTATGCTACTTAACTCCCAGTAAACCAGGCAATTACATTATCCCTACTCATGAGACTGAAAAATGGGAAACATGAGTACAAAATCTGGCAGATTACTGAGAGTATATCAATGAATATTAGATGCTGGGGACACAAGTAGCAGGCTGTCATGTCCTCATGTCCTTCCTGGCAACTTTGAGGAAAGACTAGCTAGGCCTTTGTCCAGAATGCAAAATGGTTCCTCATTTATCCTTACAAGAACACTTTAGTAATGATGGCATATATAATCTACAAACACAGGAAATAGGTTCCAGAAATCATGAGACAACTAAATGAATGAGGTTTGACACTGGGTGAGTGACTAGGATCATTTATGATAACTTAGGCCCAATAAGGACCATAAAGCGGTGTACTCACACTGATACTAGGGTTAGGGTGTGCGCACCAACCGCATGATCCCTAACCCTAGTACGTGTGGACAGTGCCATTGTTACGTGGCATGTCCACACAGAACATGAGACGACAACGTCATGCACATGCCACGTCCAAACGAAAAGGCATATGTGTGATGTCTCCGTGCTGCCCCAGACTGCTTTTCATCACGCAAATCATTCCCATGGCAACCAAACAGCCATGGGAACAATGCCGAGGTGGCCCCTTTCTCCAATGGCTGTGGCTTCCGGGATGTCCAGGGGCATGAAGCCCCAAGGACACCCCTTTTCTGGACCACAGAGAAGTGGCATTTTGCTGCTTCTCTGTGGCCCGGAAAAACGACGGATTGGGGGCGCAGGGCTGCAGGTGAGGCTGCCCTGGCCCCAATCCGGAGTGAAAAGGGGAGGGTGCAGGCCGCCCCTTTGGGGTGATCTGTACGGCACCATTTATATCTGTTACATTTATTTGGTTTGTTATACAGGTTTAAGGCTATATAGCCACTCTGAGAGCCTTTAGGGCTGAAGGGCAGGGTATAAATACCATAAATAAATAAATAAATAAGGCTGAGATATAAGCATAACACAGCGGCAATATTCTACTGATTGTTCTTCTGGCCAATCTACTAGCTATTCTGATGGCCTTCCTATTTTGTTTGTGTGCGCGTAGGCTGGTACTATGAAAAGCATAGCCATTAGTGTTTCTTAGAGTTGAGCTGGCTCAGGATTCTAACCTACTATTCACTGTGTCTTATTCTCAGATATAGCACTAATCGTTTTCATGGCAACATTATGATTGCCTTTATTAATCCTGGAAATCCATTTAAAAATAGTTTTATTTTACTAATAGTTGGGAATGTTTACTTATTTACTTAATATGCCATCTTTCTCCTTGTACCAAACTCAAGCCAGCTGTGATCCAATTTAAAACAAAGTACAGCTATGCCACAAGGAAGCATTTGGCAGAATCGTTTAGGGCAGTTACAAAACTTAACCTACAGTTACACACTTGTAACTGCTATGTGGTCATGATCCCTATGTAGCCCCCAGTTAGCCTTTATTAACTAGTTTGTTAGCTAGTTTAGAGGCTACTTAAGGATTGTGAAAGTCTACCAAACCTCACATACTAGTAAGTAGCTGCTGGGATTGAGAAGATCCATTCCCCGGTCAACTGAGAAGCAGCAGCCTAATGTTACCACCAGCCCCTCACATGGACTATCTCCATCATGAGAGAGATTTGCAACAGGGGGTTGGGGGAGTCTGGCCATATGGAATTCTTCAAGTTGTCTTTATTACATTGCCAACATTCAGTTAAATTAGACAATTTCATTCCAAAAAACTGTAGATGTGTACAATACAGTTGGTCCTCTGTAATCACAGATTCAACCACCCACAGCTTGAAAATATTTTTTTAAAAATCCCAAAAGCAAACCTTGATCTTGCCATTTTATATAAGGGACACCATTTTGGTGAGGTATTCAGCCTGGTTTGTCAGACACCTCTGGTGCCTCGCCACACTACAAATCCCAGGATTCTGTAGGACAGAGTCATGACAGTGAAAGTGGTACACGTTCTGTGATGTAGCTATACACTTAGAACTTAGACAGACTAGTATAGGAGGATATGGTCCTTTAGATAGTCTGAACATCTAAGGACCTTATAGAGCATAATCAGTAATTGGAATTGTGCTTAGAAACAGACTGGCAGCCACTAGAGTTGTTGTAACAAGAGAGTTGTGTGCTCCCTGTAACCAGCCCCAGTTAACACTGCAGCTTTTTAATTAGCTGAACTTTCTAAAAAGTCTTTGATGGCAGTCCCATGCAGGCCACATTGCAGGTGCAACCTTTGGGAGAATGGCATGGCTTCTCTACACAAATATAAACTGAGTTACATTTTGTACTCATGTCACTTATTCCTTATCTGGCAGGAATAAAATTGACAGGGGAGGTGTCAGGAGAGATCCCTCTTTGAGCTATATTCAGCGATTGTCTGTAACTTACACCTGAAACTGAACTCTTTATGGCTGTGGAACTCAGAATCCTGACTAGGGTTTTGAAATATTTGCTATCATGCCACATCATATCCTGTAGGTAATAAAAGCATGTGGCTTCAGCAATCTCTTTCTTTCACATTAAGCCATTAAATTACATAATACTATCTCTATAATACCAAAGCACTGCCTGAAATGGATTTCTGAAGACTTATTGCATGTCTCAGGATATTAAATCCATCTGTCAGTCAGCCTATTGTCTACCATGTAAAGAAGATAATGCTGACACCTGGATTGCTTCCTCAATTAAGTAGATATACCTATTTTAGGCATTAGTATTTCTTCCTCAGCAAGGTCTTGCAGACTTCATTTCTTCATTTTATTTAAGTATATAGTATTGTGCTCTTCAATTTAAAAAATAATAATCTCAGCATTTCCAAAGAAATAAAAAAAAAGTGGACTGGATCTTTAGACATCTATAAATGCAGTTCTATCGACTTTATATTGGAATAAATCTCAAAACTCTGCCAGTTTGTTTCTCTAGCGTTAATAGCAAGACAGACAAATGTGGAGAACAATGGCTTTGTTGTGCTATTTTAAGCCCTACTTAAATTTACGCCTGAGTACAGTAGTCATGTACATGCTAAGGAGTTCATAAATGGAAACTTCACCTCTCCTCTTTCCAGCAGCACCTGAAGATTCTCAAAAACCTCTCTGAAAGGTCAGGGGGATCCCCTGGAGAGTTAGGGATATGGCGGGGAAGGGGTCACGATAAGATAGAAGAATAAAATGATGACTGGTGCAGGACCTGAGAGTGGTTGTTGTCAAGATCTGTCACCAAGACTAGACAGCACTGGCTTGGACAATTTCCCATACAAGGCAGAAGGATGATACTACACATCTGTAAATAGATATCTTGGCATTGTTAGTGCTATGGGCCTCCAGTCAAAAGAGGAAACTGCATTAAGCAGGCTGTTTGTATAACCCATGAGGCTGATGAACTTCCACTCCATCTACTTAAATCTGTTGGTATCTGTTGTCAAAGTTTTCACTGTCTAGGTACCTTCACCCTTTGCAAGTTAGTAAAATTTGAAAATTAATATAGTTCAATTCATTTGAGTAGTCTACAGAAGTCTACATGGAGCTTGGGATGTGTATAGAAAACAGTCAAACAGAGATCTGAAAGTAGTACAATACACAGAGGGGTTTATCACCCACACTGATATTTTTCTGTACTGCTATAACCTCTTCTAAAACTCTGCTAATTCATTTGTCTAGAGTTAATGACAGGACAGACAAATAAGTTATGTGGAAAACAATGGTTCTGTTCTACTACTTCAGCCCTACTTAAATTTACTACAATAAACCCACACAGTGGCAAATCCACTAATACTTACGTATCTCACAATTTGCTCCAACCCATCCATGTGGACAATGACAGATATACCCATTGGGTTGGTCTATGCACATTCCACCATGATGACAGGGGTTACTCTCACAGTCATTTATATTGATGTCACACTCCTCACCTTAAAACAAAAAAGAAAGACAATCCTGTGTTGTAGATGTAAAACAATATGTCTGCATCCCTTTCTATTTCAGACATGCAGTCATATCACCTGTGATGCACCAACTAACATGCTCCTGGTAAGGAGCAAATTTCATTCTTCAGCAAGCAGTTCTTACAACTATCACCTTCATTTCATGTTACTTGTTATTAGAACAAGATCTCCCCAAAGCTGAAACAGGAGTGCAGGGATGTAGCGGGGGGGGGGGGGGGCTTGGGGGGCGGGCCCCCCCCCCCTTAGAAAAATGAATGGTGTGTGCTGCTGTGCC
Organism: Sceloporus undulatus; assembly: GCF_019175285.1. NCBI lineage: Eukaryota > Metazoa > Chordata > Lepidosauria > Squamata > Phrynosomatidae > Sceloporus > Sceloporus undulatus. The sequence goes on from NC_056524.1 coordinate 234,698,513, forward strand.
ACCGCACCCAAGCCCCATTATAATGGTGGCACTTGGGAGTGCTCCTTGACTCGTCGCTCCAGTTGTCATCTCAGGTGGATGCGACGGTCAGGAGTGCTTGTTATCAGCTCCGACTGATACGCCAGCTGCGTCCCTACCTGGACCATAGGGACCTTGAAACTGTTGTACATGTTCTGGTAACCTCTCGACTGGATTTCTGCAATGCGCTCTACATGGGACAACCCTTGTACCAAACCCGGAAGCTACAGTTGGTGCAGAATATGGCAGCAAGATTGGTCGCTGGTAGCTCCAGGTCTGACCATATAACACCTATTTTGAAAGATCTTCATTGGCTGCTTATTCGCTTCCGGGCTCAATACAAGGTGTTGGTTTTGACCTATAAAGCCCTAAATGGCTTGGGCCCAGGGTACTTGGAGGACCGCCTCTCCCCATACAATCTGCCCCACACACTCAGAACAACAGGGATGAAACTGTTGGAGGTCCCTAAGACACGCCATGTGAGGACCTCACAGAGGGCTTTTTCTATCGCTGCCCTCAAACTTTGGAACAATCTCTCTGTCGAGCTCTGTTCCACCGCGTCCTTAGTTCTTTTCAAAAAGAACTTGAAAACATATTTATTTCTGCAAGCCTTTCCACCATAATCACTTTATTCTTTGCCCCTCTATCAACGACCCTGAATTGTGTACCTGACCTGCCCTTGTACTTCTACTTGATTGTTGTTCTTTTTTAATGCTGTTTTAAACTTTTTATCGATATGCTTTTATCTGTATTGTAAGCCGCCTTGATCAAAATATTGGAAAGGCGGGATATAAATAAAATTTATTATTATTATTATTATTATTATTATTATTATTATTATTAGTCTGGACCCCCCCTCCCCTTCCTAAAATCCTAGCTACGTTCCTGAGGAGTGGACAGCAATCAAAACACACACTAATGCATCTGCACAGCAAAGCAATCAAACTTTAGCAAGTGGCTTGAATATGCAACAGAATCAGATCATTGTACGTATACCACAAAATGTTTCTCATGCACCATCTTTTGTTATTGTATTTCAGTTGTTAATGGGGCTCTGTGAATGAGCTGAAATAGCTGAAATTTTTCCTGTAGATTAGAAATTAGGAACTGGTTTGCTAGGAACTGATTTTTTTTTTGAAAAAAAGCTCTTTCAAAATTACAAAATAAAATCTTACAGAAACCTTGCTAAACAAATAAGCCCACTTTAAGGGTAGTTGGTCCTGAGTGAAATATTAACTAGTGGCTCCCATAAAAATACAAAAAAATGTATCTTCATATAATTTAATAAACTGAATGTATTACTGATGAAGAAAGGATATAAAATTGGAAAAATGTAAGAATCATGAGGATGCCTTAAGGATATTGAGTTTCAAGTTTCACAACAACGGCACAGGAAATTGGAAGTGACCACTTGAGTAATAAAGTTCAGTGATTCTCTGAGATTCTTTACAGCCTATCAATATTAACTACAGTGAAATATTTCATGGTTAGATTCTGAATAACATCCCCCCATTAATCATTCCATGGGAAAATGAGTCATGTGTATAATATTTAAATAATGTGTATAATGTTTAAATCAGTGTGTTTACTGCATCCAACCAAACCAAAGATTCATTTGAGCATACTCATCTAACAGCTTGTGCCAAATTTCACTTCAAAATGAACTGGCACTATAGGTAGATGATAATTTTACCAATTGATAAACAATATGTAAACTTCATCTGGCACACAAGGGCCTTTCTGCTGCCTATGCCAGTGGCCAAATCAAATGTCACAAACAATATGGAACAATGATCACATACTAAGGCGTAGATGGAACCAGTAGAAATGGAGAAAAAAGGGGAAGAAACTGCTATCTGCAACATCAACAGAAACTAGTGCAACCCCACACCATCCTCTTTAAACTATAAGAGAATGGTGGGGGTTGCACTAGTTTCTGTTGGAGGAAATGTTTGATTCACAGGAAGCCAGAACTCAACAATGTTGCATTTCTGGCCAAGGTTAGAAATTGATACAACGACTACATCAAAGGTAGGCACTGCTGGTCCAGCTGCAGTTACTAAAGTAGAATTAAGACCAGTCTGCACATTCCAGTACATTAGCTGTATATTCTGTTATACTCAGGGCTAAAATGCGTATTCTTCAGAGCAGGCATGGCTCTAAAGTATAACTCCTCCCATAACCTTATCTGACTTCTGATGGATGTCCCAAATTTAATCAAAGCACAGCACATCTGCCATATTTAGCACTACTCAATTATTATACTGACTTTCTTGTCCTTCGATATAATTCTTTGTAGTTTTCCAAAGATCATTTTCAAATGCAATCTTGTTTCAGAAGGATATTGACTAAATAATGTTTTAACAGCCTAGTACCTAACTAAGCTCTTGTTAACAATTTGCTTCACATTGGAGCAGTACTATATCAAGTCAGTTCGAAGCAAGAGGAACAGGTTGTCAAAGCCAACCCTAACAGCACTATATCTACTGGCAAAGAAGGCTTACACTGATTGTCAACTAAATTGATTATTTCCCATGCTGCCTTTTTATTCCTGGGCCAAACATTTTTGAAAAGTTAAAAAGCCAACATTAAGCTAACATTATACAATGGTGAGATAAATATATTGTAGCTGAACAAATACACTAATTTATGGACAATATTTATTTGAGGAAAATATATTACTTTCTGTTAAAAAAAACAGATCAGCTATTAATGTGTACAATTTTCCATCATAAGAACAAGCAGGACTACTTTTAGGAAAACACATACCTAACATGATTTAGGCCAAGTCTGTTTCAACTACTGGCATCCATTCAGCAAGTACATGGTTTATCCATTTTATTTAAAATAATTTTAATTGGCATCTCCCACTATATGACAAAACACTCGCTTTTGAGATTGTTGTTGTTATTGTTGTTGTTGCCAGTGTGGCCTAGTTGCCTAGAGCACTGGACTATAACTCTGAAGACCAAGATTCAATTCCCAGCTTGGCCATGAAACCCATTGGGTGATCTTGGGGAAGTCACATGCTCTCAGCCTCAGAAGAAGGGAATGGAAAACCTGTTCTGAACAAATCTTACCAAGAAAACTCTCTGCTAGGTTTACCTTAGGGTCACCATAAGTTGGAAACAACTTGAAAGCACACAACAACAACAACAAAAACAAGAACAACAATCTTAAAAACTACAGATGGTATTTGAAGTTTAGCCAAGGGCTACAAGTGACCCATACTTACTTAGAAGTCCCATGTTAATATTTATCCTAACACACTGGTCATATCTTAGAACAGAAATAGCCTACATATGGAGTTTAGCAAAGGGAAGAAGCCAAGGTTTTTCTTCTCTTCAAGAATACCTACTTTCTCTCCCCTGTTTTGTACTGTTTTTGTCAAAGCTTTGAAGAATATCACCTCGTCTTTGTCATTTTACAGTAAACTATCTCTTATGAAAACTGCCCATTCTTTCATTAGAGGCAATATTTCTCCAACCAGGTCTCCTGATGCATTCTGCTGAGACTACTGCCCAAATCTTTGACATTTCATGGAATAATATGACATACAAGTGCTACTGAAAGTTTGGACACTTTTTCATGCAATCTGGTACATAATGACATAGATTGGGCAATTTTCAAATAACTTGCCTGTGAATCCAGGTGCACAGATACATGTGGCATTGAGCCCTTCACTGTCACAAGTTCCTCCATTCTGACAAGTGATGTTAACGCACGGATCTTTGTACAATTCACAGTGCCTTCCTGAGAATAATAAGTGAAAGTAGATGACTCTTCACATTGTAGGGCTGATAACATATATAGCAACCAGGTTCACACAGTAGTATAAGCTAGAATGTTTTAGAGTTGAGGCTTAGGAGGAATAAGGCAGACTGCTGAGGAATCCTGCCTCTTTGCACCTCCTCCAAGCTGAAATGGCTATACAAATGACAACCCTTTCCATCTATAGTTTGCACATTCTGATGTGTGATCGCAGGCCCCATTCACACTGGCACTTTTGTGCCTGGTAGATCTGGGCAGATTCATTAAGCCAATACCGAATCTGGCTCAAATAAAAGTTCACACTACATTTACCCCGATCAGTGCAATTTAACCCAGCCGAAGTTCACACTGGCTGAAGTACTGATTTAAAATGGTGCCTCCTTATCAATTGCAATCTATCACCTTCGTGGTTTTTTTTTGTTCTGTCAATCAAATGATACACATCTACGCCATTCCAATTTTTTGTCATTGATGGTGACGTGTCCCTGGCACCATTTCTATTGCTAACTCAGTCAGTAGCCCACAGTGGTGTGCAAGGGAAGAAGAAAAAAATCAGATCTCTTTTTTAAAAAACCTTCTCAACCCCTTCCCCCTTTCCAGGTAAAAAGAAGGAGAGCAACTAGTAAGGAGGAAATTGTTCACTGCTAAGAAGGCTTGAGAGCCATTTGTGGCCATTAGCAGCATCTCTTCCTTTCTCCAGAACTATAGCAAGGAAGGAGAGACAAAGCAGAACAGAAAAAAAGTTTCCTTTCTCATGTGAGCTCTCAGTCATGGAAGAACCACCCTGCACAAGCAGGAACAAAGTGCAAAGCACACACAAAGCAAAAAAATAAAATAAATAAGCAGCCAGAACATTCAAGCTGGAAGCACCCAGCTTCAACCCAATATCACCTCTTCTCTCTAAGGAGTCAGAGGAAAAGAACCAAACCCTGCAGTTAACCTCAAAGGAAGTTTGCTCTGGGCAAAGCCTGCCCCTTCCTTTCTCTAACACCAGCAGAACCAGACAGGTAGAGAAAAGGATCCCAGCTTTTTCTCTGTCACCTCCTCTTGTCACTCCAGCCGCAAGCCAGCAAGAGAGAAAGAAGGGAACACACACCCTTTTCCACACTCCCCTCCCACCAAAGAGACAGGGAAAGACAGAATGCAGAATAATCCAGTACCCCTCTTCCTCAGGAGCCAGGACAACAGAACTGAAAACTGCTATGATCTCAAAGGAGTTCACACACACCCTTTCTCTCGTTCACAGCAGTCCCACACATGACAAAGACAAGGATCCCAGCCTCCTCTGCTGAGAGCCCCCTCTTCCCTAAACAAGCACACACCCTCAGAGTTTCCCCCTTCACATGCTCCCTTCCAGTTCCAGCCCCTAAGCAGACAAAAGAGAGAGACAGGCAGTGACATAAAGAATCCATCTTTCTTTATTCGTATCTAGTTAACAATACTCCCAAATTCTGAATCCTCAGAAATGCAAAGGTTTGCAAATTTTGTCAAAAGAAAAAAAACCCAGAACATCTCCCTTTCATGATTGGCTTTGGCGGAGAGCACAAAAATGACGCTGCCCATGCACTCCAACCTGTGAAAAGGGATGGGCATGTCCCGTCCCTCTGCCCACTAATCCCTCCCTTAAAATGACCTGGTGTAGGATCAACCCCAAGTTCACATTGCCAGCACTCAGGGAAACCCCGGGTTTTGGCAAAAGAAATGGGGAAAATGCCATTCCCAGAAAACTGGGGACTTGCCCCAGTTCCATCCTGATCTGGGTATGCAAAAACCAGCACCAGTGTGAACTACTAACTTTTAACCCAGTTTGCAAAATGGCTTATAACATAGTGTGAATGACCCCTTAGTTGGTTTTGTTTGTTTGTTTGTTTGTTTTCTAGGTCTTCTTCCTCTGAAACCACAATTCTAAAGAGTTCTCAATAGTGGCATCCACACAGTCTCACAATACCTGCTGCACAATACCAGATTATTGGTTGTAGGAAAAAAATGAACATTGAGTTTCTTTTCAATGTTAAAAACACAATCATAAGTTTTAACATGGAACTCAGTGTAATGACAAATATCAGGGCTCACAAGGCCAAAGTCTTTTGATTCAAAGAGACTGTGTCCCCATGTTCCCATGTCCCCTCCCTCCCTCCCCCCAATTGGTTCCCTAGGAGTTTGGATGCATCATTCACAGTAGCTGGAAAGGAAACCAGGAACAATGTATTGTTATCTATCCCTGCTGTAATATTAAACTATTCCTGTTGAAAACCTATTGGTCCTGAATGGGCAAGAGTCATTAGCTTTACCAAATGCCCACTCTTGTTAGAGATCAAAACTACTGAAAATTAAGTGGGCTTTTAAAATTATTATTTAAAAAATACAGATCCATAAAATGGCTTTTTTGGACTCTCCTTGGGGATGTTATTACAGGGACTGTTGTATAGTATATTATGTAGTACAGTATGTTATCCCCATGTTATCAGCAGCATCATTTTTCTAATGAAGCCTTCCTTCAAACTGGTGCCTTCCTGATGTGATGCTCTATAACTCCCATAATCTCCAACCAACATGATCAATGGCAAAGCATCCTAGGGTTAGTAGGAATTCCAGTCCAATACATTGGAGGGCAGCAAGTTGGGGAAAGTTCTAATATAAGACAAAGAAAGCTACATTAGATATACAGTAAATCTACAAAGTCAAGTGTATGTTAGAGCAGAATGCCTCTTACCTTCATATTCAGGAAGACATGCACAGTCATAGCTATTGACCAGGTCCCTGCAAGTGGCACCATTCTGACAAGGGGCAGAAAGGCATTCATTGTATTCCTCCTCACAATAAAGTCCATGGTAACCTAAAATATGCAACAAAAGAAAATGGAACACATCATGCAAGTGTTCTGGTAATAATTTCACCTTCTTGGAGGGGGCTGAGATGATGTTTGAGGCTAATAACAATACACTTATAACACCCTTACAGGCAAAGTAAAACCAGTGGATATATACAAAGATTTTGGGAACTAACGTCTATAGCCTCTTAAATATTCTACAGGTTGAATACAGGCTGAGTCTGGAATCCAAAATGTTCCAAAATCCAAAACTTTTTTCATGCAGGGCTGAGAAAGTGACACTTTTGCTTTTTGATGGTTCAGTGTACACAAACTTTGTTTCATGCACACAGTTATAAAAATATAGTATCAAATTACCTTCAGGCTATGTGTATAAGGTGTATAAGAAACATAAATAAAATTTGTGTTTAGACTTGGGTCCCACCTCCAAAATATCTCATTATGCAAATATTCCAAAATCCAAAAAATCTAGCCCCAAGCATTTTGGATAAATCAGTCTATACTAGGAAACATTTTTGTCTGCTAAAGAGGCAACCAAAGGGTCTTACCAAAAATCTACATAAATCAGTAATGACTGTGTATTCAGGATTCATTTTTGTACAGCACATAAGTGATATAAAACTTTAATTTTAATAATTTAGTATTGCATAATATCACTTCATACTTTAACTAGACCCCCATAGCAACAGAACTCTGACGGGTAAATCAAATAGCGAACTTTATAATGTTCATAATGATAGCAAGTTGTCTCCTGCCTGTAATGGATAAAGCCATTGAAAGCCCAGAGATTCAGCAGTTGACATCACTGATTCAAATTGGTACTGAAGATCAAATAAGAGAGAAAGCTGTTTTATACAGAAATAAACAGCTAAGTACAGAAAAGTGCAACCATTTTTTTCAGCCAGATGTTGGAGCAGCTTATATTAAGCCTGTTTATTATTCCAGAAAACAATTGTTTCACAGAATAAGGCAATGATTACACATTCATGTAGGCCCGTTACAGACCGCCCAAAAGGGGCGGTCTTGGGCCGCTGCCGGTTGCAGCGCGGGGAAGCCGCTGCAGCCAAACCGTGCGACTCCCCCGCGCTGTAAAAAAAGGAGCGCGAAAATCGCGCTCCTTCCGGCAACCCAGAAGAGACGTCGCAAGTGCCAAAGCGTGCACTCGCGACATCTCTTCCAGGTTTAGACGTCCGGACGCTGCGCGTCCGTTACGTCAAGATGGCCGCGCCCGTCTGTATAGGGCACCGCCATCTTGCCGCACGGAATACGCGCGAGGGGCAAGGCGCGTCCAGAAGCGCCGCCCCTCGCGCGTACTCCTGGCGCAATGACAGCGCCGCTTAGGCCCGTCTGTAAGGTGCCATAGTTTCTTTCCTTACCAATCCATTCTATTTCCCATTCTTAAAAGAAGTTAATTTTGATTTCTATGTTCAGAAATAAGGACTTTTTTGTTCCTTATTCCCACCACCATGCTTCTTGCAAAGTCTCTTCTCATATATGGGAGCCACTGACTAATTACTGCAGTGCTAAAACCTTCATTAATTTCCATCAGATTAGTGCAGAATCTTCTTGCAAACCTTGCTTAGACACTGCATAGCAGTTATGATTGTGAATTATGCCAATTATTGTCCTCATTAGACACTAGGCTTCAGCTCCATGCCACAGCATTTATTTAACTAGGGAGACCTTTCAGTTGCTATACATTTAGATAAATCACAATATTCTGTGCATGTACACAAGGTTCATCAATTAAAGCATATGGGACATCCTCACTTAGATTTTTTTTTAAATCCCACATTTGTCTGAAGGTAGTCTGGAGAGAAGATCAAAATACAAAACCACCAGTAATATACAGCTGTCCATCTGTATCTATGGATAATTTATCCATGGATTCAAGCATTCACCCTTAGAAAATATTCAAAAAATGTATAAATTACAAAAAAACCCAAACCTTGGTTTTGCTATTTTACATAAAGGACACCATTTGACTCTGTCATTGTATTTAATGGGACTTGTGCATTCATGGATTTTGGTATCCGCAAGGTGTTTGGTTCCAGCAGACACCAAGGGCCCACTGGAGTGTTGTTTTTGGCTTGGAACCAAAGGTGATCCAGTTGCTTGGGTCCAAAATTTCCTGCAGTTCAAACGGAAGACACTTCTGCATACACAGCAGAGATCAATGCTCTCCACAGAGAGAGAGAGACACACATTTGCCTTTAACCTCTAAAGTGTGTTTCCCCCTGTAAGAAGATAAGAGGGCCCTCCAGAGCAGCTGTTGGGAGGGAATCAGTAATTTGCATTTGAGTACATAAAAACCTTCCACTCACAAGAAGTGTAATTGGATCCAAGCTTTTGTTACTGATGAACAACAGTACTAATGAATTACACAAGGCAGCATATTTAAACTGGAGGAGGCAACTGGAGGATCTTTGGTTCCAAGCCAAAAATAACACTACATTTATTATTACTGGTGATTATTGCCATTACTTTGGCGTCATAAGGAAAAAAGAGCAGCTCCATCATGTCTTGATCCCAATAGCTGAAAACATCCAGTCTAGCATCTAAGCACCACATTACAGTGGTCCAGAATGTAATTTGAGGTCAATAGTCCTTATTTTTTTTAAAATTCTGGTCTTCTCCTTTTAAGTGAGCACTCAAAGTAAATCCTATCTCCTTAAATTCATTTTATTTCTGCTAGATACAGTAACAACAATGCTGCTAAAAGAAAAATAGACACGGAAATACATTTTAAATGCTTTTAAATTTTATGCTCTCTCATCCTCATCTTGTCTGAATATATGAAATGGTGGTCCATTTAATTTAAAGAGAGAAAAAAACAGTCCACGATCCCTTTCACTGTAAGTATCAAAGCCCCCAAAAGGGCCAGCATGGTGTAGTGGTTTGAGCATTGGAGTATAATTCTGGAGACCAGGTTTGAATCTCCACTTGGCCATAGAAACCCACTGGTGACCTTGGTTAATCCACACTCTCTTGGCCTCAGAGGAAAACAAAGGCAAATCATCACTGAAAAAATCTTGCCAGGAAAACCCTGTGATAGGTTTGCTTAGGGTCACCATAAGTTGGAAATGACTTGAAGGTATACAACAACACATCAAAGCCCCAGCTAAACTCTGGATTATACCACGAATCACACATAAGGCACATGCAGTGTGAAACTGAATATATTACTTGCAAGCAGTTCTAGTAACATCTGGTCAAATGTGGAACAGAGACCTGAAATAATGATCAAATCTCCAATTAACTTGTTTTTAAAAGAACATACAATGAGTTACAAAATTCAATGAGGAGGGATGCAGAATAGTCTCACCATGTTCTAAAAATAGATTAACTGTCACTGTTTGGTGCAAATTGTCACTAACAAAGTAGAAGAAACCAGAGAGGTGCTGTATGTACTGTATTCTCATTTAAATTCCTGTTTATAAAATAGAAATGCTCTTGCAAATGAATTAAATGTAACCCTCAATATATATGACTGAATACACACACACACACACACGACTTTTTGTTGCAAATATGCATTGCTTTTAGCAAATACTCTGATGTACTTGTTAAGTAAATGATGGTTCCAGAAACACGTAGCAACTTGCTTTATAAAGCAATCAGGCAAAGATCTCATTGTATAAGGGAAATGTGACTTTATTTTCCACTAGAGGGCAGCTTCTACCTACCACACTTCTTAAACTTCAAGAAGGGAGGATTTTGAATGCTTTCACTCTGCTAGAAAGAGGCTAGAAAGAGGTCGATACCAGCTCTCCTGACAACTGATAAGGAGAAGAATGAGAAAAAGCCCTAGATAAAAGACAAAAGAAACTCTTTCCCTATGCAATGGAAAAAATCATGTCCAAATTAGTGTTTGTGTGTGCGTCTTTTATATACCCTAACTGGAATTATTTTTAAATGCTCATTTAGAAGAGGGTTTTTTTTTAAAAAAAAAACATGTGACCCCCCCATCTCTATTCATGAAGTGATACATGCATAGCTCTGGTGCTGTTCTCCCCTGTCATGCAAAGTCAGCTGTCCATGTGAAACTGAGTCTGGCAATAAGGAAAATCGTTGCACTTAAAAATATATTTATTTATTCACTGAATTTATATCATGGATTTGTCTCAAGATGGGATTCCAAAGAAGAACTGGTCTCATCTTCAATCATATCTTCACTTTTTGCCTGCAGGAAAGGGAATACTATTTCATCTACTGGCCATTATTTCCTAGTGCTTAATGGAAAATATGAAAACAACTCTGTGGTACAACCAGTGAGTCCCTGACTGTATGCAAGAGCCTATGTATGTACAACCATATCTTTCATATCTTCTGCTGGGTGTACTGGCAAGTCTCCTGGACCTATTCCTGTTTCCCTCTTTGCTCATTGAGTTATGATCAAATGCATAACTCACAGTAAAAAGCAAGACTAGAGCCTGTCTAAAGGGTCTCATGTATTCAAAGCCAAGATATTTATAATCTGGTTAGAAAAGCACACACTGAAGTGAAGCTACTGACCTTGGGTGATGATGGAAGGGGATTTACTGTTACTTTAAGTGCAACTGTTTTCACTTCCTCTGGTGTTATTGAAATGATGCCACTGCTTAGTTAGATAAATCAATAAAAAAGCAAATATTCCAGCTTTCCACCCCTTTTTGCTTGTTCAACAAAAACTTCCTTGTGGCAGGCAAGATCAAACAAAACAATCAATCAGAATACCCAACTTCTAAACTGCTGGATCATCACATAACATTCTTCAGTGTAGTTCTGGAAATTTCACCCAACAGCTTCTTTAAACTGCAATTATATATAGATATAATGAAAGTATATCTATATACATATACAGTCAGTCCTCCTTATCCATGGATTTTTTAACCACAAATTCAACCATCCATGGCTTGAAAATATATATATTTTTAAATAAATTTTATTAAGAATTTAAATTAAAAACATACATCCTTATAAATTCATCTTACAATTTATTCTAGTGCATTTAATACATTAATTATTCTATTACTATAGCTTAACTTCATATTACAATTCTCAGGTGAGATATACATACAAAGGAATGTTCCTTAGTGTGTTGCTTGGCTGGAAATTTCACTCTTAGAATTTTCTTAGAATTCTCCTTCTCATTTCTTTCCCACTGTGCTGCTTCTTCCTGTTCCTTTTCTTCCCTTTAATCTCTTCCCTATTCTTTCTGCACTTTCTCTTCCATCTAATCCATTCCTTCTCATTCTTCACATTTAACACATGGCTTTCATAATTTAGTCTCCCTTGTTTTCAATTTATAGATATCATCTGTATGTTTGATTAAAAGTTTCTGATAAGTTATCCAATCTATATCTTTTCTGGTTTCGCTGGAAAATATTTTTAAAATATATAAATTCCAAAAAGCAAACCTTGATTTTGCCATTTTATATCAGGAACACCATTTTATTGGCACTGTATTTAATGGGACTTGAGCATCCACACATTTTGATTTCCATGGGGGTTCCCTAGCATATACAGAAAGCAGGCTCCTTAAGGCATTAAAATCTCAAAATACTAATATAAAATCACTCAAAATACTAATGTAAAATCACCATGAAAACACAAATGATATACTTGTGCCAGTTAGACGTAAACCATACATCCTACAACATTATTTCCCTGAACAAGTTCTTCTCTGCCATACAAGATACAATTTGCCTTACTTTCTCATAAAAGACTTTCTAATCATTATTTTTTCACCAAATTCATTTGTTATCGGCCTTTGGCTCTCCAGATGTTTTGGACTCCAGGAAGCTCGAGACAGCATGGCCAATGGCTAGGAATTCTGGGAGTAGCTGTAAACATCTGCAGGATCAAAGTCTGACAATGATACCACTGGCCTAACTGTGTAATTGGTTGCCTGGCCAAACCCAGAGGTCAGCAATGGCTCCTCTTCATTCTGGAAAGAAATGACCAGTGGAGTGCCACAGGGTTCTGTCCTGGGCCCAGTGCTATTCAACATCTATATCAATGACTTGTATGAAGGAATAGAAGGGATGCTTATCAAATCTGCAGATGATACCAAATTAGGGGAAGTATATTCTCTTTCTGCTGACTGTATCTGAGCACCAATTCTTGGGGTGCTACAAAGAAAGCTTTTTTCTTAGCTGCAAAGACAGATATTTCTCATCTGTAATTTATGATACCAGTACCCAGGCTGATGCCAGTATAATACAATCATGATCCAGTGTAGAGATTGTAAACAATACTCTCAAATTATTTCCCTCAAGATGTGTAAAGACATCCTGGGGTAGGGGATGTCAACAGTTACAAGATTTTTCACATTCTGAAACTTATTATCTGAAGGTTTTACAAATACATTTTTGTACAAAAATAGTTTTGAACCAAGAAAGAGTAACATTTTATTTTTTTTTAAAAAAAAAGCCATATGAACAAAATTGTAGTATAGCTCATGTCTTGATGACAAGTGATCTCTCTTATCTGATTCTACTATTATCCTCATGTTGTGCCTTGACTAGCTTCAGAATTAGATAATAGCATATGGTCCATTGTTCCAGGCAGAACCAAAAGGAAAGAAGTAGGAAGGAATCATAAGTGGCTATCCACTAAGTGGGTATAATGGGTAAACATGCCATTTGGAGTAGGTAAAATCCATATCACTAAAAAAGCTGAGCAAACAGTATTCTCAATCGCCAAGACTCAGACTACATGTGGCACATAAAGCATAACTGGAAACATACCTTTTGGAGTAAGTAAAATCCAAGTAACCTCTTTTGCAGGGATAATGTCACATAGTTTATGTTCTGAGTGAACACAGTATTCTCAGTCACCAAGATTCAAACTACACATGGCACATAAAAATAACTGAAAACTTTGTTGATTTCTTTTATTTAACTACAAATACAGAGAGATCCCAATTTTTGACAGGATGACAGTATAGCAGGCAAGGATTAAACCTCCTTCTTCCAAGCACAATCCCATGGATCCCAATCTCTCTCCTTCTGTCACTCTCTCTCAAACACACACAAACATATAATTAGAAAAAGGAGAAAAAAGATATAATTGCTAATGATGCATTAAATTTCACTTGTATTTTGACCATAACTACCACTCCTCTCCAATAATTCCCCAACTCTCATATACTTCCCTCTTGTACTCATACTGACTTTCTATCACCAGCCATTACCTGCCAATGCACTTGTCCTCCACATGTGTACTGCCTATATGTGAACATTTAGGGGAAAGCCTATCCTTCCCACAAAAATAATTCAAGGAAAGGCCCATGATGTTAATTTCATATTTTACAAGGCGCAATGCCAAAAAGGCCTAACATTTGGATATTTGCCCAGCTAATTGGGGATTATGCCTATCATTTCTTCTTGCATCTTGCATATGACAAACTTTTCCTGACTCATTCATACTTCCTATTTCTTTAAAGATGTTGTAAGGTCACTGATATAAGCCCATGCTATCTCCGTTACCTGAGTAGATGAAGGAGGGCCAAATTGTTCTTATTATCTAAAGTTACAGTAAATATCTATTGACTAGGCTAGTTGTGGGCTCTAAAATTTGTATTCCAAAAAATCTAATTTTTCCAAGCTCTGGCCTGTTCACATAGGATTGAGCAGTAGTGTGTGCTTCACAATATATTTTCAGTTAAAAACAGGACAGCTGTCCAAAGATACAACCCATGATTTTAACTGAGGACTGTAATGTCTTGTCTCTCTTTGATGGCTGTCTCTGATGCAAACAGAATCATATGTAAGGGATATTTTGGTGAGGCTTCCTCTCCCTCTTCCATCAAAGTATGATCATAATAATTACAAGTCAGTTCTTTGAAATGACTGCAGACCTTTTCAGAAATGGACTATAAGCATACTAAACATTTCTTAGAAGGGGTGTGTGTGTCTTCCAAAACATGTGTCAGGGAAGTCTAAAGAAACAACACTATCTCTGTGTCTGTTTCATTTTTTTAAACTCTATATTGTGCTGGGAGGAAGAGAAAAGTCAAACACCCTCCTAAGTCTGCTTTTTTGAAATGCCTTATTCATCTGTTTCCATATGACAAAACTTGTGGCTGCTCAGCACAACTCCAAATCAAACTATTTCTTGCACATGTAACAATTTACAACCCTACATCCTATTTTATTTTAGCAGTAGCTGAAAGGTATCTTTAAAGCATATGTACAGTTGACATTTCCTTTATGCAAGAAGAACTGCTTAAAGATCAGAGTGGGTTTCAAAACGCTACAAGTCTTTGAAAACACAGTAGCATTGGAAAACTTAAATGTGACACTACTGCTTGCCTTGATGCTCTAGGCTATACAAATAAGAATTACTGTATACTCATATTCGATCAGCTGGCACTATGCATGTCTCTTCTATTGTTTACTGCCTAGAAGATATCAGCCACCCTAGCAGCCACTTAGCAACTAACCACCATCTTTCAGAGGTCTCTTATGGATTTTACTTGTTCACTTGGAGGTAGCAGAGAGGGGAGATTCCCTTGCTCATAGGTGTTATATAGGATTAAGAAGATTTCCCTTCTTTTCCTAGGCTCCATTCCCACTACATAATAAACTGGTTTACAAACTGGACTGAAGTGGTTTAAATGGTCCTTGTTCACACTTGCACCGAATCCGTGGCATGGCTTGTTGAGGTGGGCCCAGCACTAGAACCATTTAAAGCACTTATTCTGGATCCACTAAGTTCCCTGCGTCTTTTGTGATGAATTGATTCAGTGCTAATGTGAACAGGCTGCAGATTGGAATCGGTTCCTGTGGTGCAGTTATCCTTATAAGGTGACTCCATGTTAAATCGATCAATCGAATGTGAATGCAAAGTGAATTAAACTGAACTGGATAGCTAAAGCAAAGGCTCTTAAGCGCTAAACCATGTCATTGATTTGACTCCAGAAATGATTAATTTTGTTGTGGGAATGAGGCTCTAATTTATCCATGGTAAGTTGTACAATAGATATATAGATAAAAATAGATTAGACAAATATCACAATGGTTGGTCTTGCTAGTTGGGGGATCTGGGAACTGTTTTCCAAAAGGTAACATTTCCAAGCTTCACATTATATTAATTTGACCCACCAAAAGCAGTTTTATGAACACTACCTGGAAACTCTGCACTCCAAAAACAAACCAATGCAAACCAAAACAAAAAAGTCTATAAGATGTGGAAACCTACTAAGATGTATTGTTGGCTTCAACTCTACCAAAAAGAGTACACTGCCTAATCCTATTCTATGCAGTGTCAACATAGCATACAAAACTGTGACCTTAAGGAGGGGATATCACAGAAGTCAAAGCAGCTATAATATCAAGACTACCATATTAATCAGGAAACCACTAAAAACTGAGCACATTAGTGGGGTTTTTTTTGTTATTGTTGTTTTGTTTTTGTTTTTGTTATGTACCTTCAAGCCATTTCTGAGTTACAGCAACCCTAAGGCAAAACTATCCTGGAGTTTTCTTGGCAAGATTTGTTCAAAATGGAGTTGCCTTTGCCTTTGTCTGAGACTGAGAGAGTGTGACTTGCCCAGTGGGTTTCTGTGGTTGAGCAGGGATTTGCGTTCTAATCTCCAGATTCAGAATATACTCCAAAAAAGGTCATTTTTCCAAGCTCTGGATCCATATTCAATCTTCTCTAGGTGTTCAATCACTGCTCATTGTGTCAACATTGCTCTTAATGAGAACTGGAATAATCTATATAACAGGATAGTTCTCCTCTCTGATCCCATTTTCACTGGAATAGAAGGAGAAAGGGGAGGATAAATGAATGATGTATGGAACTAATAGAAGAGGAAATTGGGAAGACCTGGGAGTGGAAATAAAAATGCTTTGTAAATACAGAAAACAATTTCAGTAAGACAAGAAATGGCAAGTGTTGTCTAATAGCGTTGGGGTAAAGATCATGGGGCCCTGCAGAAGTAGTTAGAATGGAATTCCAACCATTCCAAAACATTGGCCATGATGACTAGAACTAATGAGAGCTTCAATCTGACAATTTCTTGTTCCTACCTTAGAATGCCAAAAGAGCCTAAAGTCCATAATTCTGTTTCAAACTGTGGATGCCATTATCACGGAAGTGATTAACTTTCCCTGTTATCTCAAAGATGAGGACTAAGAAAAATGCCGGAGAGAGGGGGGACTCAGAAATGAGAGTCTCACTAATATTACAATTGGTATTGAAAAGAACATTTTTACTTGAAGTGTTAATTGGTATCACACTTTTGAGGGAGATAGGAGCAAATAGTTGTAGAAGAATAGGAAGTGGAGCCAGTGTGACATTGGACTATAACTCTGGAGGCCAGGGTTCAAATCCCACCTCTGCTATGGAAACCCATGGATGAACTTGGGCAAGTCACACACTCTCAGCCTCAGAAAACCTCATAATAGGGTCACCTTAGGGTCTCCATAAGTCAGAAATAAGTTAAAGGCATACAACAAAAATGGAAACAAAGCTAATGACAACACAGAGAAAGGATATAAGAATAGAAACCTTTCAAATGCAATATTCCACAATAAAGAAAAAGACATTGGTCTTACTAGAAACTATTCATACCAATTAATATGCATGCCTCTACAAAACAGGCTACTGCCTACCCACCAACTTTAATATCAAAGAACTTAAAGTTGCCTTAAGCAGAATCGGTTGCTCTTTTAATCCAGACTCTGACTTGATAGAGTTTAAAAGCTACTTCAAATATGGTCAAATTCCTTAAGCCTGTGCTATGATGTGAATATATTTCAACAAAAACGCATCCATTTGTTCTGCTTTTCATCACTTTTCTACTGCCCTCTTGGACTTGAGAGTAAAAGTACCACGAATCCTGAAAGGCAAGAGAGAGTATGGAAAGCATTTGATCAGCAGTGCCGCGGAGATCATAGAGCCAGGTTCTTCTCTACCTTCTAAAATCAGAAAGGAAAAGTGGAAAGTACAGTACTAATTTAGAAAAATAGGCCTTTAGACTTGTGTTATTACAGTTCCAGGCTTTCATCTGTGGCTGCAGATTTTCAGCACCATACATATTGGGGTGGGTAAGTATTGTGGCTTATACCGAACTGCAGCTATATCCTTCCATTCTCATTGAAAGATAGCCCCAAATACAGCTATATCCTTCAATTCTTATTGCTGGATACCGTAAAATGGTTCATATATTACAGTAGTCTGCATGAACCATCAGGCACTGAATAAAAAACAACATATACCCATCCCATAATGATGTGAGATTCTTACATCAAAAATATGAAGAACAATGATTGATTTGTCCACAATTTTGGTGAATATACAATTATTCTTTTGTTTGCAATGAGCCCCTTATTTAAAAGTGTGTGTCTGTGTGTGTGTCTACACTTTATTAATTTATTTTTACATCCACAACTGTCCTTCACAGGTACAGAATGTAACATCTGACATTCTGAAAATTTCAGCATAAAAAAATTCACAGCGACGAGAAAAGCCTGGACATACAGGAGGCAATTCAGAGTATATTCACAGGTCTAAATTGCATTACAGAAATAATGCAGTTTGACATTGCTTTAACTGCCATCACTCCATCCTATGGAATTCTAGGATTTGTGGTTTGTTGTGGCACCAGAGCTCTCTGACAGAGAAGGCTAAAAATTGCACAAAACTACAAATCCCACCATTTCATAGCACTGAGTTATTGCAGTTAAAGTGGTGTCAAATCATATTATTTCTGCACTGCATATTTTTAGTCAGCTTCAATTTTATTTAGTCCAAGACCTGGAAGCAGATAATTTTTTTCTTATTTATAAAATAGTCATCCTACCACCACCATAACTACTAGCTTGGGGATTTTACTGTGTGTGTGTAACATAACATAGCCAAGTTTAGTCAAAATGAGTAAAAATTCCCTAAAATTAAAGACATTTAGGGATTTGGTTGAGTATCTACCCTCCTTAAAGCAACTTTTCAACTACCTAATAGAGCTGTACTCTTCCTCAAACTGTCACCATCAAATAAAAGGGAGTGTATGTTAGTCTACAGCTGAAGAAGACATTTTACAACTACACAGATATTAACTGAAACCAAGACTAAAGAAACAACTTTTGTTTGCTGTGATGTTTGAATTGATAAAAGCTGGGAATCATGCTCTCCAGAGTCATCGTGAAATTCTCTAACCACTATACCATGCTGTTTCTACCAAATACCATATATACTCAACCATAAGTCAGCCTCGTGCATAAGTTGAAGGAAGGTTTGGGAACCAAAATTGTTGATTTTTATATGACCCATGGATTCAATCAAGGGTAAACCTAGGGACATGTGACAAAAGATGTAAAGGACAAAGCAAAGAATATATAAGTTTGGTTGAGTATCTACCCTCCTTAAAGCAACTTTTCAACTACCTAATAGAGCTGTACTCTTCCTCAAACTGTCACCATCAAAT